>NC_022010.1:38977249-39000173 GCF_000317375.1 Microtus ochrogaster
AAAAAAAAAAAAAAAAAAAAAAGAGTAGCAAAAACAGTCCAAGATCTTCTGTGAGCCTCAAGGCTCATGGCTCAAGGCAGTTCCAATAGCCAACAAGGAGTAGAATAGAGCCTAGGGGACTGTGGTGATTTTAAAGAAAATGGACCCCATAGGGAGGTATTTGGAGGTGTGGCCTTGCTGGAGTAGGTGTCATCCTGTTGGGGGAAGTGTGTCATTGTGGTGGTCTCCTATGCTCAAGTTATGTTCAGTGTGGCACACAGTTGCTTCTGTTGCCTACAGATCAAGATGTAAAACTCTCAGCTCCTTCTCTAGCACAATGTCTGCCACCATGCTGCCTTACTTCCCACCATGATGATGATAGACTAAACTTATGAACTGTAAGCCAGTTAATTTAATATTTTCCTTTATAAGAGTTGCCATGGTCATGGTGTCTCTTCACAGTGATAGAAAATCTAACTAAGAGAGGACACACATTATCCCCCTCTGTCCTGAAGGCCTAAGAGAAGATAACCAAAGTATCGCACCTGCTGACCAGAAGGCAGAGCCTCATAAGGTCAGAGCTGAACCAGTGCCTCACGATGTAACCCTGGAGTCTACAGGGAGCTGGGCAGGAGATCAGAGCCTTCTCAGGGAGGGGCCAGTGGGAGCCAGGCCAACAAGGCTGTTTGGAATCTGGGCCCTAGACTCTCTTGTGAGGGCTGAAGAGGTTGTCATTCAAGAGCAAGGATAGAATAACAGGCTCATGCAGCCCTCAAAGGCAACCGTATCTCTCTCTCCTAGTGACCAAATCCCATGTGTTCACAATAGGATGGAGACATTGTAAAAAAGCCATCTGACTGGTGGCCCCAGCTATCTCTGATCTGACCTTCTGTTCCCATCTCAGACTTCAGAGTAGAGTCCTCTTGTCCCGGCTGCTGGTTCATATTTTCTTCTGCATTCGCTCCAAGTCTCTTCAGAGGCCCAGGCAGAAACCAGCCAAGTGGAGACCTGATTTTAGAACCACGTGGCTCTGCCTCTTTCTCCTCCCTCTTGCTGATCTCTTGGCATCACTAGCTTCATCATGGGTTTGAGCATGTGCTGAAACCAGAGAGCTTCTGTTTACACGTGCTCCCAGACAACATCACCATCGGCAACCCAGGAGCAGGATCTGTGTGTCCAGCAGGGATCCAAGCTCTATGGGGCTGTGAACAAATTAATTTGGTGGCAGTCCAGGTGATAGATGTGACAGCCGGCAGCATGGGCCTGGTTTCTGCACTGCTGACTAAGTCCGGACCTCTGCTTGGGGTGGCCTATGCAGTGTGGTACCCACAGCAAGTGAGGCTTGACTCCAACATGAAAGACTCTTGCTTGCTTTGTTGCTCTCTCTGGGCCAGAGTGAGCATGCTGGCCATCTTATTGAAGTCAAGGGTGGTGACAGAGCCCAGGTCACATCCTGCCTCATTCCCACATCAGGTTCCAAGCACTATCTCCTGGGGAGAAGGTAGTGGAGTCCCCCTGTAACCTCCAGGTGGGCCCACTTCCAGTCAGCTGCAAGGACAAAGAAAGAACATGGATCACTGCCCAGTGATTGACACCCTTGCTGTGCCTGTGGGGCAGAAGAGTGCCCGAAATGTCACCTTCTTACCCACCTCAAGTGACAGCAAGTGTGATGATCTTTTCTCGCTTTGCTCATGGCGGGGGAAGCTTAAATATAAATTGTGATTCCCCCCCTCCAAAGTTCCTTGTTATGCAGTAACTCATGCTCCAACTATTGTGGGCTGGTGACAAGTGCAATATCTGAAGTAGCAATGAATGACAGAGATGGGATGCAACTGAGGCAGAGGCAGGGAAGCAAGGATGACAGCCAGACCTCTGCAGAGGCTAACATATCTCAGCCTTGGACCCCATGGCAGTCTGGGTACAAGATCAGTGGCCTTTGGCTCAGGCCCAGCACCAACTGCTATATAAACTCTATGTCAGTAACTAATTACAGGCACACATACACACACACACACACACACACACACACACACACACACACAAACAGTAACACACACACACAGTAATTTGAAGCCAGACTTCCGGATTGTCTCTCAGGAATGACAGCCTCTCTGTGATGTGCCATCTCTATAAAGGTGGCAACAGCAGCAGAGGCTACATTTTGAGCAGCAAGTAAGCACAGTTGTGTGATGTTCTTAGAAGGGCCTACTAGAGGAGCTTAAAGTAAAATCATCAGGCTCCTCAAACCAGCCAGCCTCCTACCCCTGTGCCCCCAACCCAGACCTTCCTCTTCCATCCAGGTGAATTGGTGGGGTGGCTAAGGGATGTGGGAAGCTGCTCTTTTCCCTGAGCATCCCAGCTGTGTGCTTGGATCAACAAACCCCATGCCTCTTGCTCCAGAGAGGCCCCTCTGCTCATAGTTCCCAGGTCACATGTAGACAATCTGGGCCTCCAGTCCAGCAGTGGCTCTGGGCAAGGAATCCACAGGTCTGTGTCTACTATTCCTGATGCCCAAAGCTTCCCTTGGGTCCTCACAGTACTTGATGCATGGGAAGAACTCATTAAATGTTTGCTTGAAATGAAACACAATAAACGTTCCTCCCACCTCTCCCATTTACTTCATGGCTGTTGACAGGGGTTTTTGTCCCACCTGGTCCTGCAGTCTTTCAGCCCCAAATAATACACAGAGGTTTACTTTAATCATAAACTGATTGGCCTATTAGCTCAGGCTTCTTATTAACTCTTTCTTACATCTTATCTTAGCCCATTATTCTTATCTATGTTAGCCGTGTGGCTTGGTACCTTTTATCAGCAAGGCAGTCTCATCTGCGTCCTCTATGACTGCAGACCACATCTTTCCTCTTCCCAGAATTCTCCTGTTCTCGTCTCTCTGCCTATACTTCCTGCCTGGCTACTGGCCAATCTGCCTTTTATTAAAAATAATACAAGTGACAGGAAAAAAGGCCATTGTCCCACAGCACATGGCCAGGGCACAGCAGACACAGATGGTAATTTCATCTCTGGAGGCCCAGAGAGGGTGTCCAAGTGTCAGAGCATCCATGATCAGCTGACCAGAGCTCTGAATATGGAGCCTTCTTTGTCGGCTTCCTGGTGTCCAGCTCTCTCAGTATTGTTCTGTTACAGGGGGTCCACCAGCAATGATCAACTGAAAGCCTTTATTCTAGCTGGCTGGGACTATACCCAGGTATTCAGAGATTCAGGTGTAGCCCCAAGTGTCCAGAGCACAGGGTTTGTTTTTTTTTTTATTAAAGATTTCTGTCTCTTCCCCGCCACCGCCTCCCATTTCCCTCCCCCTCCCCCAATTAAGTCCCCCTCCCCAGCCCGAAAAGCAATCAGGGTTCCCTGTCCTGTGGGAAGTCCAAGGAACCCCCACCTCCATCCAAGTCTAGCAAGTTGAGCATCCAAACTGCCTAGGCTCCCACAAAGCCAGTGCGTGCAGTAGGATCAGAAACCCATTGCCATTGTTCTTGGAGCACAGGGTTTTTAAAAACAAAAAAAAAAAAAACACAACCTGGGCTCTTGCTCAGAAGCTGCAGGGGACCTTCTCAGAAGCAGGCATTTTAGTAGAAGCCAAGATAAGTGGTTAGCTGGAGGGGTTTCTGAGCAAGCAAGAAGTGTAGCAGAAGCCAAGATAAGTGGTTAGCTCGAGGGGTTTCTGAGCAAGCAAGCTTTTCACAGAAGCTAGTAAGCTAACAGGGAATCTTGACCTTGTGTTCCTAGAATAGAATTTGGTAGTTTTGCATGGGAAATCTCCATCAAGGAGATCAGATTCTAGTTAAACCTGAAATGGCATGAGCAAAGGATACAAGATGGAGGAAACTCTGCACCGGCTTGCCCTGTCACAGTTCCTTTTAGAGGCCCCTATTCCATTTCTGACCTTCTCTGGAGCAGCTAGTGTGCCCTGTGAGTAGAGGACAGTAGCACAGTATCTGAACATACAGTAGGTCCGGACTAGACCAAGGGACTGACTTGATTGAGACCCAGGCCACAGCCAACTCTTAGAACAAGGCTGTGACAGAGGAGTGGCCCTTCAGACCTAGCTGCGGTGGTGTCAAAGTGTCTGTCACAAATCCTAGTAAACAGGCAAGCAGTGCAGCAGACATCCTGGCTCAAAGCCACTCTTGAGTATCAGCCCACCCTGCTCCCCAGCCCTCGCATGGCAGGCATTCCTGTGGTAGATGTTTCTCGGTAATAAGAAACATGCAGAAATAATTGTGCTCCCCGGCAGCCGCCTCCCCCATTTTGCCCACATCAAAATGTTTCTGGCTTCCAAACTGTGATGTGGAGACACCCGGCCCTTGCCTGGGATGCAGACAGTCTCTGTTTCTGGCACTTGGGGGGCAGCAGAGCTGAGTCAGCACCACCAATTGTCTGGAAGAAAGCCGCCATTGAACATGTGACAGGTACCTCAGGAGGAACCACATTAACAACAGTGACTTGAAATTGCCCGTCACCTATCACTTTACAAGCGACTTTCATCCATTATTTATTTGACCCTCAGTTCCCTGGCTAGGGCAACATCTTACCCAGGATGAAAACAGATTTTTAAAGTTCCCAGGTAAGTTTAGACATGCTGTGATGCTAAGGACATGGCCCGGGGTACAAAGTTCAGCTCAGAGATCAAGGACAGCCCCAGATGGAGATGGTAGGGTTGACCTAAAAAACCAGAAAGCAACCTGGTGCAGGGCCAGCGCCTCAGCTTCTTTTCAGCCTTGCCTCCTGAGCAAACTCAGACAAAGAGCAATGCTTTGTAGGGCCTGTTTCCTTAGCTGCAAAATGAGCTTATGGGCTCCAGTGTCTTCCATCAGTATTTGGAGGAGACTAAGTCTAGATGTAATCCTCCGTGCTTATTGTATAGCCAGTACAGAATGTCTTCAGGGTACATCTCCACCTCCTCTCCCTTCCACATCTTCACACTATGGAGTGAGACAGATGCCGCTGTTGAAAGGAACGGACTCAAGAACTTCTCCCTGCCACGAAAAATCAGCAGAGGACGCCTCCTTGAAGCAACGGCAAAGCCTGTGGGTATGGTATCAGGAAGGAAGATTTGTTTTGGCTCATGGTTTTGGAGGTTTCCAAGCCAAAGGTGCCATGCTACAGAAGAACGTTCTAGATGGCATCACCTGTTGGGAGCATGTGTGAGTCTTGGAGTGTGAGGTCGAGCCTTTGGGGCAGCTTCTGTTTACATCAATCTGTTCCCAGAGTAGCTAATCCAGATGTGCCCAAGAGGCACTAATTCCTTCCAAGGGTCTTGCACCCCTGGTCCAACTACCTCCTACAAGGTCCTGCCTCTTACACACCCACATCTCTCAACTCTGATACACTGTGATTCAGTTTCCAGCAGATGAGTTGTGGAAGAACAAAGCACATCCGGGACACCTTTAAAACTTGTTTGTACAGGGCTGAGTGGTGGCTCAGTTGTTAAGAGCGCTTACTGAGATGGGCAGTGGTGGCACATGCCACCAGCCAGCACTCGGGAGGCAGAGGCAAGCAGATCTCTGAGTTTGAGGCCAGCCTGGTCTATAGAGTGAGTTCCAGGACAGCCAGGGCTATGAAGAGAAACCCTGTCTCAAAAAACCAAAACAGAGGGCTGGAGAGATGGCTCAGAGGTTAAGAGCACTGCCTGCTCTTCCAGAGGTCCTGAGTTCAATTCCCAGCAACAATATGGTGGCTCACAACCATCTATAATGAGATCTGGTGCCATCTTCTGGTCTGGTGGCATCCATGTAGATAGAACACTGTATCCATAATAAAGAAGTAAATCTTAAAAAAAACAAAAACAAAAAAGAGAAAGGGGATGGGGTGAGAAAAGAAAAGAAACAGGAAGTCTATTGATAACGCCTGGAAACTAGAACACAAGTCATCATAGACCCTCTAGGAATGGCTAAAAAGGACTGCATATTTCAAAAGAATGAACAGATAGGGAAGAACACAGAGAAATAAAAGTTGAGCTTTTTCAGAGAATCACTGAGGATCATGTTTGCTTAGCAAAGCCTCCACACCAGTATCAACTGGGCACACACCTGTAATCCCAGTCAATATTGAAGGCAGGATGAGAGGTTTTAAGATCAACCTCAGGTATATAGAAAGTCCAGGTCAGCCTTGGCTACATGAGAATGTGTCTCAAAAAACAAGCAAACAAAAGACTCAATTTTAATTTAAAAGAAGGAGAAGGAGAAGAAGAAGAAGAAGAAGAAGAAGAAGAAGAAGAAGAAGAAGAAGAAGAACAACAACAACAACAACAACAACAACAACAACAACAACAACAACAACACAACAACAACAACAGAAGTTTGGGTACTCACCAGTAATTCCAGCATTCAAGAAGCCAACTTGGTCTATATAGTGAGTGAGTTTCAAACCAGCCAGGGATACATAAGGAGACCCTGCCTCTTTAAAATAATTTTTTTTTAAAAAAAGGAATTACTATTTGTCAAACACCTGTAATCCCAGCACCCTAAAGGTGGAGAAAGGAGGATGAGGGATTAAGATAGCCAGGGCTACTGGAGACCCGGTCTCAAACAGTAACAATAATTTCAACAATAAAAAGATCAAATGAAAAATATTATAGAGATTAACAAGATGGCTCCGCAGGTAGCTGAAGAAGCCCAAATATCTCAGTTTGATTCTTGGAATTCATGTAAAGATGGAAGAAGAGAACCAACTCCACACACCTGTATCGTGGTAAGCATACCCCTCCATTATACATACACAATAACAATAATTTTTAAAAATCAGTCCTTGAGTGGTCTGAGGGGCCTTATAGGTCTGAAAACAGGAAACACGGGGGTACGGGGTTTCGCCATTCCTTGCACCCACTTAAGGCAAATCCAGGGCTCTAAAACAGCCACCCTGGGCTCTGCTCTTCAAACAACAGCACAAATGAGGGGCTCCCTTAGCCACAACCCCATTCTCCCCTGACATGGTGAAATAAGGTTATTCAAAGCCTGGGAATGCAAACAGTCAGGGCATGGTGAGCCACAGCCCACACATCCTCCACCCGACGCTCTATTACAGTTAATTTCTTGCAGGTGTCGGGTATAAAGGCGCTGTATATAAGCTCTGCACTCGCCTGGAAATCTTTCATCTACCAATCGGTAAGTACTTCAACTTTTATGGAAGGACCTGTAGAGGCAAGCAAGGTTAACAACTTGCCGAAGGTCATGGGGAAAGGAAGCAGGAACATGGCAACCGCTGTGGGTCCTGACAACCTTCCAACCCTGAGTCTGGCCTCTTTTCCTCCAGGTTTCACAAAGCAATAGATGAGATAACATTTTTCTGTTCTTAGTCTTTCTGACAGCCGGAAGGAAAAGAACTCCTGAGGCCATGACTACTTTCTTAGACAATCAGGACTGTAAGAAAAAGGTAGCTAGAGCACTGTGCTCTGCGGGGCAGAATTTTCAGTGTGTCCCCACCACAGTCCTTTAAACCACAAAGCCCCTTGTGGCTTCTCATTTCTGAGGTCACCGGGGCCCTTCTTAACCCAGATGCTAGAGTCTGAAGGCACCAGAGTGGGAGACGGCTGTGGGCTGGGTCAACCGGGCCCCTCTGTATCCCTTATTACAGTTTGAGAGCCTTGTGGCCACTACTGTTTGCTTTACGGCCTCTTGCTAACAAATCCTTCAGCGTTGTGTACTCAAAATAAGGTCCTCATAAACTCTTTCGGCTTGAGAGTTTCCCGAGACAGAGCGAATATTAGTTTTGTTGACAAATTTCTTTGTCCTCAAGGCCCAAATCTTCACGCTTTGTGCAAAGCAGCAGCACCGAGTTCTCCAGCGTGCCTTGTCCTCTAATCAGTCTTTTCATGAGCTGTTCTAGTATTGTTTTAACACAGCCTCATAGCCTGGGAGCCAGAGGACCCTTTTGGAGTAAGCCATGCTGTATTTGTGTACATTTTTTAAAAAATGGTCATCGCCCTACTCACTGTGGTCGCCATCATTTTTCAATGGAGGTGTTGCCATAGAGATGTTGTCCGATCCATCTCTATTGATCGCTCCCTTGAAAAGGGCCTTGAATAGCCTCTGAGGTAGGTAAATGTATGCAGTGACATTGAGCGGATGATTCTATTCTGGAAAATTCCGGCACCATTTGTTTTGTGCTTGTCTGAGGGCTGGGACACGGTGTTGGGTTTTGTTGCACGTGCTCCCCTTGCAGGCCCGGAGTTAATGCAAGCCTTGTTTGGAGCCACTGAAGCAGAAATTTCTCTGCTGCCAAGGACAAAAGCTTCACAGGCCACCTCAGAGGCTGCTTGAGGGAAGTCCGCGTCTCCGGGGCTCCCAAAGGAAATGGAAGACAACTGGGAACCGCGCCCTCGATGGCACCTAGCCTTCGGTGGCCGCCCGGGTGCTTCTGGCCCGTGGGATGCCCTTTGGTGAGGCACTGGCTCTTCCTCTGTTTGCCTTTCTTCAGCCAGCTGAAAGAAATCCCCTGAGTATGTGGTGCTTTTCTGTGTGGTGAGGAGGGAGTTCATACAGCTCCATGCGCTGTCTTCCGTGAGGTGCGGCTGGAGAGAAGGTATCTCAGTAAAACAAGCCTGATTTCTTTGCTTTGGCCCTTGTGTGGAATCAAGTGGCACCCAGTCCAGGCAGCAGGAGGGTGGGAAGGGATTTAAAGGCCCCGGAACAGTATTCCAGCCTTGGGAAGCTGTAACATATGAATTTTAGTGAGCCCACAAATTGAATGAATGTTTAAAGCCAAACAGTGTGCTGGAAGTTTCCAGAAATATATTTTCCATTTATTCTCTAATAAATAACACTGGAGTTATTAGCCTCTTCTTATTTTAAAACAGAAGGATGAAGTGATTTGTCCCAGGGTGCACAGCCGTTCTGTGGCAGCTGTTGGATTTGAATCTGGTTCCGGGGCCCCTTCCCCAGATTTTACTGCCCCATGGCACTTAGCTGCTGCTCATGGCACGGTCGACTTGGCTACCTGTGGGCCCTGGAGCTGGGGTGGGGGAACCCATTTCCTCTAGCATTCTTTGCCCTCACCAGCCAGCCCCTGCCAGGTTTTGGGAGTGTCTTTGAAGAAAGAGCAGGAGGACACACCTCACGCTTTCCTGGGTCCAGGGCTGTTTCTGCAGGAGAGGTTCTGGGGCCCCGAACAAGCTTCTCTGCTAAGCTGCTGCCCCTGTGCGTCGTGTCCTGGAAGGCCGGGAGGTCTTGAGGACCGGATTTGTCTCAGCCTCAGAGAGGTTTGGGGTGTGAGTCCGGGGCACAGAGCTCACAGCACCTTGTCATCTCCACATTGGCTCTCTCAGCCTCGCTCATCCGACCGTTTGTGTACTCAGTACTTGTGTTGCCGCGTGGGTCATGAGCTAGACACAGGCATCTCATGCAAGGGCTGCCAGTGTGAGGAAGGCACAGCCCCTTTCTCATGAAGTCAGAAGTGCAAAATAACCAGGTATAACCGTTGACATCTGCCCTTCGTAGCTTACAGAAGACTGTTCCATCTCCATCCCATCTTCACAATATCTACAGGGGAGGAATGACTGCTGAATCCATCGCGCAGAAAAGTGACACTCTGAGTTGTTCATCCGCGTCCTTTGATCCCAAGCTTTGTGAGGAGAAATGTCCCAGAATCCTCACCTTGCCTTTTTGTTGGCATCCTTGGCTAACAAAGTCAACCAAGTTCCCTCCCTCTGACCCCTTCAAGTGGCTGGGATGTGGCAGCAAGGTCCTATTTCTCTGGGAAAGGCTGTCTGTGTTCAGGAGAGACGACAAGCTTGTGGCCAGTCTCACCATTTCAGACTAAGTTGGTGATTTCCGATTTCGACTCGATATCGAGAGTTTAGAAACACTCTGACTCGGGACCCATCCCAGAGGTTGTGACGACTGGCCTGGGATGAAACTGCTCTGAGCTAGGGTGTCCATCGGCTCACTCTAAGCTCAGTGTGGGCCTGTTCTGCAGGTGTCTACTGGCTGCTACCGTCGGAAAGAGAGATGAGTGTCTTGACCCTGTGTTGCAGGCTAGGGCGCCTATGGGACAGTTGGTTGGACACCAAAAAGTTGCAATAACTAGCAATAAAAAATTAAAAAGTTGCATAACTAGCAATACTCTGGGAAGTAGGTCTAGAGACTCAGATTAAAGGTTTCTTGAGTAGCTCAGGAGATTGCTGCAAAGTATTTAAATGCAATGTCACCACTTCCGTATGTGATGCCTATACAGACAATGGCCCTGTGTCCAGGAATGAAGGCTCAAAGTCCATTAAGAAAGACCCCTCTCTCTACGGAGTTCACAGTCTGGAAGGACACACATACACTTAAGAGCGGGACATGTCGGGCAGGGTGGCAGCCCCTGCCCGCACTGTAGAGCCCACCTGGCTGAGTTTTAAAGGATGACTCAGCTTTTCTGGGACTCAGTTATGGCTAGAGAGTCAAAATCAAGTGCGCTAAAGACGAGCAAGACCCCCAGTGTGCAGCGGGGAGCCTGGTGAGAGATGAGGCTAATGGCAGACGACTGTAGCCATGTGCTGTGTTGCAGAGCGCAGAAGAGCTGAGGAAAGACATCAGACTTGGAGTCCCAAGGACTGTCTTGGGAAAGCCTTGTAAATAGATCTTTAGAATGCATTGTTCTGCCAGGTCCACTGAAAAACAGTGCCCGCATTGATGGAGATCAATGATAGCTAATGGGATTTCTGTACCCTGATAATAGGTTTCTCTGCCAACGTGGTAAGCCAGATCAAGCCAAACTGAAAACGTAACAGAACAGGTTTATTTTGACCAAAGCAACTTCCAGGTGAGCTTTCCAGCCCCCAGAGATTGAGGCAAGCGAGAGGAGAGTCACATAGCCAAGCTAAAGCACGACAACACTTATGTGCCCTGGAGGTGAGGGGTGATGACGTGTCTGCCACAAGCTGGGTTTGTGCCCAATTCTAACGCTTTGAGTGGGACTTGGGCTGCTGGCAGCTTCAAGGGAGGAGCTACTGCATCCCCAATATTGCAAGACTGGGCTTCTTGTCAGTTTATCTTTGTTGGAGATTCTCTAAGAGGGCAGGGTTTGGAGAGAGAAGAAAGGGGTTTTCACTGGAGTGACCAGAAAGTTCCAGCCAAACATCCCCACCTTTTTGGATACACAGGTGCCAGTTCAAATCTGGCTACTCCCTGTTGGCATGGGACGACTTGGGGACGGGGAGTCAGTGGGCTCACACTCAGCAGGAGGTATGGGTAAAGAAGCATTGGTTAACTGCTGTCCTGGAGACCTCGGGAATCTGTTCCTGGAGGAAGTGGAGAATGCAAGTTGCTAGGAGGGAAAAAAAGATAGATTATTACCCACCAGCCCTATGAACGGGGCTAGCCATGGGAAGAGTGAAGACTGCCAGAAAGAATGGAACAGAGATATACCCTGGTTGTATTGATAACATTCTTCAAATGCTGCATTAGTTTCCACCAGGCAAGGTTCCTTGATACAGTAACAGCACTCTTTTCCCAGCAACATGCAGATGTCTGCAAACTACCTGGAACAGACTTAGATCTTGCCTTAGCCTTAGCAAAGGGTATGACTTTGGGTTAAAAGGCATGAACATGTTTTAGCCTAATGAAACACTTCTTCAAGTCTATACTTGTCTTTTAAGTATAGGGAATTTAAATTCCAACCAAAGGGAATTTAAAATCTTGAGCTTGTGACTGAAAAGTAAATAGCCAGTGCTCCATCGTTTTATCAGAAGTCTATTTATCAATGCTACAATGCTGAACCTCTGAAATCCCCATGTAATGATAGCATAGAAAGGGGACAGAGGTCTAAAACTTCTTTACATACCTTAAATCATTTACTTATACCTTTGCAACTTACATTTCTATATCTTAAATCATCTTCTGTGCTCCTGTAGTGGGAAGTTACACCTGAAACCTGCTTATCCTTTACTATGAAGCCTGTGAGCAAGGCAAACCTGTCTGTATTTTTTTTAACATGAAACTTAAATTATGAAGTACCTAATAAACTCCCAAAGTGGTTGCAGCCTTGGGGGATCACAGGGAGAGCTGTTAAACTGGCAATGCTAGTCATCAAACACCATCAGATCTGAGAAGGATAAAGTCCACCCAAGTAAGCAGAAGGGAGGCAGCTTCTAAATCTATTAAAAAATGGCAGGGACTTACTGGCTACCTAGACAGCTACCCCAGGTGTTAAGTAGCCTCTCTGCCGATGTGATAATCCAATTTAGACCAAATCAGACCGAATTTTAAAAAAAGCCCATGTTTAATGGATGCCAGTGCTCCCAGGCAGTCCCCCAGGAAAACACAGAGAGGGGAAAAGAGAACCAGAGAGACCATGTGTTTGTTCTCTGGGGGGCAGTTTAAATAGCCTGTGGGAGTGGTCTTGACCACCCCTGGTGGGCTTTCTTGGAGGTGGAGTTTGGACTGAGGCAACTCTCAGGGGAGGGGGTTTTGACACCCCAACCAAACACTATAGACTCCTTGTATATATGGATGCCAGGGGGCTGGGGTGACGCTTCCAACCAAGCTCTAGGTTCCTCCATGGTCATTAGAGACAGAGGTCCCAGGGCAGCATCAGTCTTCAGCTGCCAGACCCAGAAGATCTGACAGACTTTACTGTGGAGTACGAACTTGAGGAGGTCTGGCCTACCTTGCCCAGGCAAAGCAGGGCAATCAATTTTCTAGTATCTGGGGTGTTCACAGTCTAGACAGGACCCGGCAGAACTTAAGGTGAAAGACAGTTTTTTCCACTCCACTACTGGATTTGCTACATTTAAAACAAGCTCCAGGTAGAAGTTCTTTGCATCCATCCATCTTCTTTGGAGGAGATAGGGGAGCTGGCATGTCTCTATCATAAAAACCTTTTTTATTAAACATTTTAAATGTCATATTCTCAGATCTCTGAACCATTTGAGGATCATTATCTGTTAGGTATATCTAAACTAGACAAATGTTGTTTGTCTCTAGTTACCTGTTTTAGAATTAAGTTTGAGAACATATATATATATATATATATATATATATATAAACTAAATCTGAACATATCAAAGCTGATTCTTTATGAGGTGTCTGACTAATTAACATGTACATCTTCTAAGATTAGGAATTTATAGCTTTATCCCTGTAAAGTTTAGTGCTAAGGAATAACAATTTCTGAATTGAAGATCTTTTAATATCAAGATAAGACTTTTAACTTATAAACACAGTCCACAAAGAGACTGGGAACTTTCCTGATCCTTTTATAGTTTACCATTATGTAACACAACAGGTTTCTGGATGACTTAGTTTACCAAACTAGATATAGCTTAACAATGTTAGCAGAAGCAAGGAGGTTAGACATACATTACTAAATTGATCTCTATAAGCCTGAATAGACCTTAGGTGGAGAGATCTCTCACCAGACTGCTTAGGTCACCATCTTGCTGCATCTTAAGATAGACATACCCCAGTCTCTGGTGCTCTGTGAAGACCCAAAAATGTGAGTCTATTTCTACCTTGCCTAATGGTCAGAGAGTTTGGAAGTTGCTCAGAATGGTTGACAAGTGACATCCTGACTCACAAAGTGGTTACTTGGTTCTTTTGACATTAAGATGGCTCATGCAAGTAGATGCATTCCATCCTGACAGATTGTCAGGATATACAAACATACTTCTGCTCCTTCTTTTGTAATACGAGGTCACCTGGGGAGAGGCTGCCTTCAGGATGCTTGGTCTAGGGTAGCTTCACTGCCTAAACAACAGAATGCTAATGCCTTGATGTCTCAAAGCAATTGGCTGTTTGAGTCCTTTGTATCAGGTTAAAGAACTCTTTTGTCAAATTCTTCCCCATTTTTTTTGGTATTGGAGTATAAAAGTGTATGGGAAATTAAACATGGACAATATCAGTATTCACTAGAATGCACTCCTGGTTTAGTCTATGGTTTAGTCATAGGTACTAATCTATGGTTTCTGTTTTATTATTTTTCATACATCTTAGTATTCTTTACTAATGTTTCTAAATCCCCACATCCCTACCCTGGCAAGAGTTGTTTTTGTCAAGGCTGGTCCCCTACAGTGTTCAGCTATGGTTCTAAGTTTTTATTTCAAGAATGAAGACATAGAGCACAACCATAATTTGCAGAAGGCAAAGCCAAGTTTCAACAGGGTAAACAATTCAGTGTCTCTAAAATCAATATCAAGTGGATTACTCTTACATTACATAATCTGGCTGCCAGCAAGATACGTCCCTGTACACGAAAGCATGGGAGCTGCAGCTTTAATAGCTTTAATACCGCATTAAATCAGCATTGTTTTAAATCCTACCTTTCACAAACCTTGTTTTCAGGACAGAACAGGAATTCTCATACAAAAATTCATCCTAATCCAAACTATCTTGGAGACCTGTTGTGTCCTTGGTAGGTCCACTCCATGTCATCTCCTTTAATCAAGAGGGTGGTGAAGTCACATGACATCTCTCTTCTCCAACCTTAGTCCAAATGGCCACTGCCCATGTGACTGTACTGAAGATTATGGCAAACCACCTGTTGTCTCCCAGAACAGTTCCGATTTGGAGTTATATGTTTTAAGTTAACTTTTGGTTACAGATTTTTAACCATACCCAATTCCCGTAGCTGATTTTTTTAAAAAATAAAGTAGAACAGCGTAGAATAGCTTTAATATTATTGATACCCAAATGACATATGAATCTCTGTTATTACATCAGATTTAGTGGCCACAAATTCCAGAGGCAAATTCTGAGCCTAGGCAGCTAGTTACAACACCAGTAGCTGAACTATCACCAAGATGCAGGGAACATAATAAACTCGCAAGGCCAGTCGGAAGCAAACATACAGTGGCCACATACATTTATGCATTTATACATTCGACTGAGCCGGATGTAATCTTATGTGGCTCTCAGGTCCACAGGAAAACATACAGGTACCAGTGCATCCATACACACAAAATAGACAAAACTTTTCTGACATCAAGACAAACAGAATTTTCCCCAGAAAACAGACTTTGTTTCAAATTCTAAAGATTTATAAATCATGCCAGATGAGCAATTTACAAGAGACTATGGTATAATTTTAAAATACAGATCAACATACAAAGAACTCAGGAATAAAGTGTGTGGGTTTTTTTTTTTGTTGTTGTTGTTTTTGTTTTTTGTTGTTTTTTTATTTTGCTTTTTAAGACAGGTGGGGTTTTTTTGTTGTTGTTGTTGTTGTTTGTTTTGTTTTTTTTTATATAGTTTTGGAGCCTGACTTGGAATATCCATAAATAACCTCATTAAGAACTAGATATCAGGGAAAACAGGGTATGTGCTAGGCACAAAGCCGCTGGCCTCTCCAACTCTTGACTCCCATGTTGTAACAAATTTAAGTACAGGACATTGATGCACTTTAGGGTGGGAGAGCAGACAGAAGCAAAGAGAGCAGCTCCACTGTGGATGGAGCAGGTGGGCAGATCCCAGCACGAGCAGCGGGGAGAGCAGACAGAAACAGAGAGAGTGGGTCTGTTTATGTCAGGTAGAATCCCAGCAGACCAAATGCCAGGATAGCCTCGTGAGGGAAAATGTCAAAGTGGGACCCCTTGGGTGGGCCCTGCCAAGTTGTGCCACTGAGAGAATTCTCCCTGAACAACAGAGTGAAGATCAGAGAGAACAAGGAAGAGGGAGGGGCGGGAGTGCAGACCCTGTGTTGTAAGGTGCAAAGCAGCCCCGATCTGGATAGATTTTGTAGTAGACACTTCAGGGGTGACTGAGAATCAGGCTTAGACCCAGGGGTGCCCATTTCTAAGCCTGTGCTGAAGCTAGAGAGTAGGACAAGGTGTCCCCCACTATAGCCTGGGGTGAAGTGGTGAGACTGGGGTAGCCTTTAGCTAGGACATCTCCTCCACAGAGGTCCCCCCGGTCCGGAACCGTGTCAGCTTGCTCTGGTGTAGTCATCAGACCCATAGCTTGGCAGGAGATTCGGAAGGTCTTGACCCAGAAGAGGTATTGACTGGGAAGAAATACCTGATATCTCTGTGGGCAGTGGCTTGGAAATGGGTGACACCTTAAATCAAAAACTGATCCTGTCTGGTGGAGAGGAAAATAAAGGGAGAGGAGGGCCCCCCACATGTCTGGGGGACCTGGTCCACTCGTGGGAAGGCTCCACTCCTCCTGGGTTTCAGCACCAAGATAATAGCTTTTCTGTGCCCTGATAATAGGCTTCTCCACTGACACAGTAATCTAGATCAAATGGAATTGGAAAAGTAAAAAAACAGGTTTATTTTGAGAAAAGCAACTGCCAGGTGACCTCTCCAGCCCCCAGAGATTGAGGCTGGAGAAGTCATGTGGCCAAACTAAAGCAGGGTGCTTATGTACCCTGTAGGCGAGGGGTGAAGATGGATATGCCACAAGCTGGGTTTGTGCGCTTTGGATGGAGACTTGGGCGACTGGCAATGTCAAGGGAGAAGCTGCAGAAGCCACCAAAAATACGGAACTGGGCTTTTGGTGGTTTATCTTTGTTGGAGATTCTCTGAGAGAGAGTGTGTGTGTGTGTGTGTGTGTGTGTGTGTGTGTGTGTGTGTTAGAAGCAGAGGGGGTAAGGGATGTGGGGAGGGGGGGGGGGGGGGAGATGGGGCTTCCGTAGGAGCAACCATGTTCCAGCCAAGCAATAGCTGTTGCAGAGCTAGTGTAGATACTGTAGGCTGGAGCTGGGAGAGAAAGGCCAAGCCTCAAGACAGAGGAAGAGGAAACGGGTTCCTTTATCTTGCACAAGAGGCCAGCACAGCCTGGCACCTGCTAGCTGAAAACTGACTTGTTAACTGGACAGGCAGGTTCTTCCCACAGCTCCCATCCCCGCATCCCCGACTTCCCACAGAGAGCTCAGAGTAGACCTTCTTCCCCAGGACTCCTGTGCATCGCACCTCAGGTAACAGCCCCCCCCCCCGCGCCCCATCTGCATTTGAACACTCTGGGCAACCAGAAATGTGTGGGGCCTTAAAGTTAGAGTTTTTGTGCTTGACCAAAGGCCCTGAGTGCCCTGTGTCTGAGAGCTATTAGGGAGACAAATGGAAGTCCTTTAAGGTAGGTTCTTCAAGTCCCAGTGGGGGTAGGAAAGAAAGGTTCAAAAACTCCTGTTGTTTTGATGACTATATACAACAGGGGGAAGGTTTAAAACATCCGGGGATGTTTATACTTCCGAAGCCACGACCTAGAGAAACACGCAGGGTTCCACAGGAAGGGAAGCCTTCCTCCAGTTCTGTTTTCTTCCATTTATCCCAGAAAGTCTAGATCTGTTCTCTGGTTCCTGGGGCACTCACCTGCCCCATCAATCAAAGCCCAGAAGAGGTCTGAGGATATCAGAACATTACAGCGACCACTCTTTTTTATTGGTTTCCTTGCTTATTTGTTTGCTTTTAAATTACATTTATTGGGGCTGGAGAGATGGCTCAGAGGTTAAGAGCATTGCCTGCTCTTCCAAAGGTCCTGAGTTCAATTCCCAGCAACCACATGGTGGCTCACAACCATCTGTAATGGGGTCTGGTGCCCTCTTCTGGCCTTCAGGCATACACACAGACAGCATATTGTATACATAATAAGTAAATATTTAAATTACATTTATTTATTAACTTATCAAGTGAGGGACAGTGAGTGCCCCAGCCTAGGTATGGCACTCAGAGGACACCCCACAGGTCTCTTTCTACCACCTCAGTCTCAGGGGTCAAAATCAGGTCAAGTTTCGTGGCAAGTCTCTTTACCTGCTAAGTAAGTCCTCTTGTTGACTTTATGATGCTTTTGTCATTTTTGTTTTGAGACAGAGTATCTCTGTGTAGCTCTGGTTGTCCCGAACTGGCTCTGTAGACACAGGCTGCTCTTGAACTCAGAGATCTGCCTGCCTCTACCTCTGGTGTGCTAGGTCTAAAAGTGTGCACCACCATTCCCAGCTGGCCCCACGATTCTTTTTTGTTAAGATTTATTTATTTATTTATTTATTTATTTATTTATTTATTTGTATTTTTATGTACATTGATGTTTTGTCTGCATGTATGTCTGTGTGAGGGTGCCAGATCGGCTGTAACTGGAGGCAGTTGTTAGCTGCCATATGGGTGCTGGGACATGAACCCAGGTCCTCTGGAAAGGCAGCCAGTGCTCTTATCTGCTGACCCATCGCTCCAGCATTTCTCTTTATACTCAGCGCTTATGAGGGCACCAAAACCGGTGTAGAACCTGGTATGTTTAAGACTTCCAACTAAGAATTGCAACCCTCACCCAGTTTTCTATTCTATAAAACTAAGTGCCCTTAAAAGGGAGGGAAAGGAAGTAGAGGGTAGTGACAGGCTGGTCCTCAGGCCATTCCTGGTGGATTCAAAAGACTGAGTCTCCTCATCCCACACAGCTCTGCTTTGCAAGACCTGACAAAATCCTGGTGTCCCTAGAACTTCAGAGTGGATCAATGTTCTTTCATAGGAACTCTGAGTGAGGTCCTGTTTGGGGGGTGGGGGGGATAAACACAGAAAGGGGAACAAGGTTTCCTTTTGATCAGATGCCCAGGGCTGATCTTCTAGAACACGTACACCCAGGCAAGAGACCAGGGGACAGGAGCTTTTCCTGGCTAATGCCACCCCACCGCCAAGAAAGACTGCTTTGCAAAAAGCATTTGGAACAAATTGTGCCATTTGAGAGAGACGGAGATAGAACAGAAACCATCAAGCTGTAATTGCCCCGCTAATTAATGGTTGATCATCTCTCCTTTTATGATTCCTGACCCCAGAAGGAAAATTTATTAGTACTTTTAGGTTTTGCACAGTCGTGCTAAATGAGGCGTGTAATACCCTAATTTAGTGCCTTGTTAGCATAAGCAGGGCCTCCCCAGCCCACTCCATCCCCACCAGGAAGCTTTCTCCAGAGCCGTGGGGAAACTTACCTTGGCCAGGCACACAATATTTGGCTCCATTGCTGGAGAAGCACAGCCAAGATGGGAACTTGCTCCCTTCAGCCGGGGTGGGGAGCAGGCGATAGAGTTTGCATCTGCCGTTTGTTTTCATGAGACCGTTTGAAGTGTCGAGCCTGCAAATCACTTTAGTGCAGTTTTCCCCAAGCTCCCCAGTTTTTAGAAGGTTTAGTGTGTGCTGCTTTTTCTCAGTTGTCTGCATTTCACACACCCCCCCCCACCCTTGAAGCCAAGATTTGAACCCTGAGAGGGCATTTCTGTCTGTGAAGAAAATGGACCGCCGATGCCCTGGTTGAGTTGGGTTGAGTTGAATACAGACTTTTCATCTCGTGCAGATGCCGGCTCAGTCCGCCCATGTTGGCTGTATAGAAGTGTGATGACCTGCCAAGTATGCCTCTGGGCAATGGAATTCAGGGTTCTGGGTTGAAGGGAGGCAGTGGACTGTGGAGAAGCTTGCTGGGCAGGTAGCCACCCACATTGCAGCTCACATTTTTCTGCCAGCTCACCTTGGAATTGCAGAAAACCCCTTGTCCTTTGCGGAGTTCGGTCTCCCATCTGTTAGGGTTTGTAATCTTCTTGTGTAGGGCCCTTCAGGTTTTGGCATCCTATCATTCAGCTGGTCTGTCAGGAGTGAGAGTCAAGCTGGAAGGCTTGGTCGCAGCAAGGGCCAACACCAGCCATCTCTAGAGGGTGCACATCCTTGTGCAATCCCAGTTATAGAAACGCCACCCAGAGCCACTCTGAGGAGTGCATGGAAACAGGGTAGTTCTGAAACTACAGGGGCTGGCAAAATGAAATCCAGCGTGATTGTGTGTTAGGATTATAGGAACAGCTTAACAATGCAGAGTAGAGTATTGCAAGGCTGGAGGAGGCTTCACAGTATTGTCTGTGCAAAATTCCAGGATCTCTAAGCAAGAATTGTCACATGGTCGTTTTGTAAAAATAAGCCAAAGTCAATGGGTTTACGTAAAGATATTGGGGGACCTACAGATATTTTTGGATCGTGGGAGTATAGAAGATTATTTTCCTTCATTAATGTTTTGTTTTCTTTCTTTTTTATTTCTGTTTTTTGACTGTTTGTTTTTGTGTTTTGTTTTGTTTTTCTTTTCAAGGCAAGGTTTCTCTGTGTAGTTTTGGAGCCTGTTCTGGAACTTGCTCTGTAGACCAGGCTGGCCTCGAACTCACAGAGATCTTCCTATCTCTGTCTCTCGAGTGCTGGGATTAATGGGATTAAAGGTATGTGCCACCACCACCTGGCCTTTTCTTTTTTCCAATATTTGCTTACAATGATTTGCAGAGATATTTCATTTGTATTTTAATAAATAAAGCTTGCCTGAAGATCAGAGAGTAAAACAGCTGCCCTGGTCAGCCTTACAGATCAGGTGACACACACCTTTAATCCCAGTAGCCACACTAGTTTGCCATAGAAACAGGGCTGTAGTGATGCATGCCTTTAATCCCAGCACTAGAGAGGAATATAAAACAGGAGGAGACAGCTCTCAGTCAGTCTCATTCTGAGAGTTCCTGGAGGCAGGAACACTATTTTGGACTGCGGTAGAGGTAAGAGCCAGTGGCTGGCTGTTTTGCCTTTCTGTTCTTCAGGTTGAACCCCAATATTTGTCTCTGGGTTTTTCTTACTCATGCTACAAAGACTATCTATAGCTCAGAGAATCAGAAAAAATACATAAAAATTCATAGAAATTAAAATATTGGTCCAAATAAATGTATTTTTTCTTCATGTCTCATTTCTCACACTTGTGACGTAACAACTATTAATAGCCTCAAAAGGCCAATGAACTGACATTAATATAAGTATTTATTGGTTATTGGTTCTTAGCAAAAATCTCCACTGGATGACCGGGCCAGTCTGGCGTCCACACAACTGTGAAGCACTTAACTATGTTATCAATGAAGGGACACATATGGGAAGGGCTTCATAGGAAACACTGTTTATTGACTGTGGTCCTCCTCATCCTAGAATCTGAGTCTCACAGAGGCCGTAAGGATGTGTGGTTCAGATGGGAAAGGAACTCTCTATGGTCTGAGCGCTGATCCTATCAGAGGCAGGACCAGAACTCTGTATCCTGCTGTCACCCATGTTACCAAAGCTGCAAGGACTCCCACCTCCCAGCAATGGTAGGACAGCAGGTGTTCTTTGTTTCCTGGGGCTCCCCTGGTGTGACCTTCTCAGGGGCCTACCCTCTCAGCATCAGCCCCTGGCTCTGGAGTGAGTTCTTTCTGCAAACTGACTGAGCACCAGCTCTGCAGCCCCCACAATGAGCATCATCAGAAGCTGGAGTGGTCTCAGCTCTGTTGCCTTTGGAGCACCAGGGTTTTGTGCCTAAACACAGTGACAGTGGACAGTTTGTCTCTCTATGGCATATTCATCTTGGTTAACTGGCCTTTGGGAAGGGCTGTCTAGACTGCAAAAACCAAAATATTGGATTATGCAGCATAACTTATAAGTCCCTTGGAAATTCACTCACCGATGTTCCCTGAGGAATTCTCTCCCCTGGAAACCATGCTGGGTCTCTGGGTCCATGGGTGGGGGTGGGCGAAGAGAGGCAGGATTCTGTGGGTGCTGTATTTGCTCTCTATAGGGCTCAGAACCCCAGACAGGGGGGAATCATCTGTGGACACAGAAAGATACAAACGCAGCAGCCCACAAAGCCCAAAGAAGACAGAAGTCAAATAAACCTGGGGAGACCCAAAGGAGATGCTGCTGTTTAGAGCGAGACAATTTCTAGAGACTTCCAAGAAAAAGGTGGCATTTGAGTTAGGCCTCGACATAAAAAGAAAACATCACAGCCCTTGAAGGTAGAGGAACTAACATTTGAGGTTAGGAAGCAGCGAGTGACGTGTGACTGGCATCCACTCAGACATGGGAGAGGTGCGGTTGGGGACAAGGACGGAGCATAGAATCGAGCATGTGAGAAAACAGGAAGGACAGCATGTGGGGGTGAAGAGTCATACCACAAGGGGCTTAAAATCCCAGAAAGATGTTTTGATGTATCCTCCAGGCAACCTGTGGACGTCGGAGATGAGCTGTGTTTAAGAAAGGCTTGCTTCACGCGGGAGACGAGGCTTCAGAGAGAAGAAATGGATGCAGGTCCCTGTCTTGCTTCCCAGGTCGGGGGGGCGGGGGAATGAGGAGCGGGAGCTGCACGCTTCTGTCCCGACTCCTCTTTGTGCTACTCTACTCGCCTGCAGGAAAACAGAGAAGAGCGGGGTGTTCCAGCATTGTGAACAGGACACTGGGAAAAGTTTGTGGTGTCCGTGGTTCCTCAGAAACAGATGGAGGGCTAGGCTAGTGTCCTCCCCACCACTTTCTAGGAGAGACTCTGCTCCCACGGTAGAGCCCTGACCCCGGGGAGGTTCTGAGTCTGGGCTGTGAAGCCACATCATCTGACTAAGGGATGCCTCAGGAAACAATAAATCTCTCAAGATTTATGGGTCAGGAAATGCTTTCAGGAAAGAAAAGAGAAGAGGTGAGGCAAAGATGGGTCAGGGCAAGGCAGGGCAAACGCCCCAGGAGCCTCTTGGTGCAGATGTTGGGTTTCGCTGGTGGAGGGGAGCGGGCACCAGAACTCATGATGGAGACTCTACCACCAATCTAGAAGACTCTCTCTCTCTCTCTCTCTCTCTCTCTCTCTCTCTCTCTCTCTCTCTCTCTCTCTCTCTTCCTTTTTTGGTCACAATTTCCTTTATTAAACTCTTGGTTCCTTTTCTACAGAAACGATGAATTCAGGAACTCACAGGGTCTTTATCCCCAGGTTCCCCAAACTGTGCGTTGAACCTGTTGTTTCCATGATGGGCTCTGAGTACACCGCATGCCTCCGTTTCCCGAATGGAACGTCTGCTTTCTGAGATCTATCTATCACTCATGTCTGGGTACTGATTATGAGTGGACATCTGGAAACTTCCCTTGGAGGGATACAGCTGAGCCAGCTTTTCTTCTTGACTGTCTTCGCTCTGGGACAGAAATGTACCATCCCAACACACACCACAACACTAACATCTCAGGATGAAATCAGTCATTATACATAAATCTACAGACACTCCCACACACACACACACA
>NC_022010.1:39000273-39002707 GCF_000317375.1 Microtus ochrogaster
TCTCTCTCTCTCTCTCTCTCTCTCTCTCTCTCTCTCTCTCTCTCTCCTTTCTGCTAATAGTTGAATTCCATGAGAGATCTGAGCCATATTTTTGGTGAACTTCTGGCATCTTTGGCCTCGCTTTCTGCCGGTCTCTGCCAGCAGGTGGCGCTCCCAGCTCTCAGACGACACAAGGGCTGCCTCCGAACTTCTGGCCTTCCCTCCACTCCCACCTTCGGAATGGCAATATTTGGGAGTCATCTACGGGACGAC
The DNA here is from genome assembly GCF_000317375.1 of Microtus ochrogaster. Classification (NCBI taxonomy): domain Eukaryota; kingdom Metazoa; phylum Chordata; class Mammalia; order Rodentia; family Cricetidae; genus Microtus; species Microtus ochrogaster. Next base: position 39,000,526 of record NC_022010.1, read on the forward strand.
AGCCAAGGCCTTAAATTTTCTACATGGGGTTTGGGTAATTTTCCTCCAGACAACTTGGAGCACTGGAGGGGAGGAAAAAGGGCAGGGGCGGGGGCGGGGGGTGAGAGGAGTCTCAGGGTCTGGTCAGGGTTAGGACAGATTCGGCTCTGGCAGCCTGAATCCTTCTGAAAGCCCCACCCTGATGGGTGTCTGAAGCGAGGGTGGGTCACACCCTGTGAGGGGAAATGCTTTCACAGGAATGAAGACCCAAGAGGATCCACAGACACAAACAAAGCCGAGAGCTTCCAAATTCTGCCCATCCCTCCACTCCCCCTCTGACAAGAAGTTTAACCTGCAACAACCTCAGCTGCTGTGCGACACCATCCTGGATTTTATGCTTATCACCCAGTTCCTTTTTTTTTCAAACTTTTTATTCGAAAAATTCTAAGCAGATCCAAAAGCACAAAGAATGATATAACAACCCACTTAGGGCCATCAGCAGCATCAGTAATTATGATAATCAGCCTATTGCTAGGCTTTCTCTGGAATGTTTTATGGCGAATTCCCGACATCCTGTCGTCCCACACCAAACCACCTAAGACTGCCCCCCACCCCATCCTGGGTGTTGTAGTAAAGCAACCTTGACACCAGCCAGGTGCATCTCCGCCTCACAAGGACTGCTTTTTCTTTACCATACACACCTACCTTGTAAAAGCCACAGACATTCCTTAGTGTCATCCAGGCCCTCCCTTGCACACCCAGCCCTTCTGGCATCTATCACTGTCCCAGTGCAAAAGTGCATCCACCCCCACTTGACTGTGGCTGCCCCCTGCACGTGAGCTGAATACCATTTAACCTGGAGCCCCTCCCCACAGACCCAGAACACCACCTGAAGAGTACCATAAAAACATTCATGATCAAAGACACCTTCCTGACCATCACCGGTGGGCGCTGTGAATTAAAAGACTCTGTCCTTTCTCTGAGGTAAATAAGAATCTGACACAGACAGACTGCATGCCTCCTGGCTCAGGAGCGGCAAGCACCGTCAGGGAATGCAAACAATGTGACCGTGCCAGCCCCAGAGAGGTCTGGAAATGCCTGCCTAATTGAAGGTCTCGGGAGCTAGCTGCAGGCTGCCTGGAAGGGGGCACAGGGACAGAGCAGTGAGGGCTGTTCATTCATGAACTTTGAGACCCCCAAAGTCAGCAGCTAAGGCAGTAAGAGAGAGGGAGTGGGGATCTGTGCCCTGTCCCTAAGGAGGCCAGTAGTCCCTGAGAAGTCTCACTTCCCTGGAGCTCACCTTGGTTGATTCCTTGCATCATTGGGACCACTTTGAACACACAGACTTGCTGTGACAGGAAATGTGTGTAGGGATAAGCCTGGGGATTTCTGCAGAGAGCTTTGCCGAGTGCTAAACACGCCCCCCTCCCAATCATGGGTGGTCAAAGGGGATCTTTAACACACTAAAATACATACCCTTTCCACTTGGCTCTCTGACCCTGCCTCCTGTTTCCCATCAGAGAGGCAGGGTCACCTCCAGGGTCTCCACGGATACCTTCAGTGACTCCTGACAGCCCGTCATGACAGGTTCTGGGGTGCCCTCTGGTTGGCCCAAGACTGGAATCTAGGAGCATAGTTCGCAGCTTTGCTGGAGGAGCATTTTGTGCCAGCAAGTACTGTGCACTTCAGTTTTGCTTGAAGAAGTAGCACATGGTTGTGACCTCTAGACCCCCACTGGCCTTGGCTTCTGGGAAGGCTGTGAGTTGCAGCAGATGCCCAGGTCTGAGATCAAAGCATCAGCCACCGGCTGTGTTGCTGAAGCTGGTTTAACCACAGCTCACCTACTCAGAGGCCTTGGAACCACTGACCCAGACATTATATTATTCTAATTTATTCCATTTTAATTAAATTGTACTTATTCTTTTGAAGGCAAATAAAAGGTATAAAGTAGGAACATGCCTTCCAGTCCCTTACCACCACCTTGTTCTAATAATTTACTACTTTGGGTGTGCTGCAAGAGTGTGTTTTTCAGGGCGTGAAAGAATGTTTGCATGTCCCCAGTCCCTTTCTTCTCTTTGCAGATGTCAAAATATTATACCTTCTCTTCACACCACCCTTTCCTTTTCTCACCACACACACACACGCACACGCACACACACACACACACACACACACACACACACACACACACACACGCGCGCAC
>NC_022010.1:39002807-39013357 GCF_000317375.1 Microtus ochrogaster
CACACACACACACACACACACACACACACACACACACACACACGCGCGCACCTTCAAGTCCATGCAGGTTTAAATTTACCCCCTTTTGCACCATAACGCCAATTGCATAGCCTGAGCCTTGGCCCATCTTGTACATCCTGATCCTTGGCCCCATCCTGTACAGGAGGCCTAGAAGCACTCAGTGAAGCTGTCATATAGCTGTTAGGGGATGGCCGCAGACCCATTCTTGACTGTGTTGCTCAGGTACATATTCCAGGAGGTTGGGAGATTTCCGCTGGGATGGTATACAACCCTCCTTTTGTAAAGAAAATAATGATCCAGAGGTAGAAATGATTCATGCCAATTAAACTTCTGCCCTGATTCAGCTACTCTGATTTTGTGCCTTGGAGACTTTAAAGCTGAGTCCAGAGAAAGCAGGGACCTGACTGAGCTTTAATATCCACAACCACGCTGGAAAGGGGTCACTCTGTGGAAGTGACATAGTCCTGGGCCTCCAATGCCTCCCTCCGCCATGAAATGAAGAGGAAACCACATCAGATCTTTTTTTTTTTCTTTTCTTTCAACCCTGCTGACTGCAAAGCAGTGATAACACAACCTGATCCTAGGTTTTTAAGTGCTCCAAGGTATTAAATATCTCCTATTAACGGCATAGAAATAGATACAAAAATTATCAACTTGCCAAGTGCTAAAAATGATGATTTGTCTTTGTAAAAGTATATTATGAGAAATGAAAAAAATCTCTGGGTCTCTGGGGAGCTGTCTGTGGAGCCCAGGAGTCCAGAATCTTCCATGATATATGTGTAATCACCAAATTATACTAAAGAAAAGACCTCAAATGTACATAGCTTCAGGGCCTTCGTGACAGATGGTTTTTAACCAATTGCAGCTGATCATTTCTGTCTTTTCAAAGAAGAGGTCTCTACTTCTAAATGTATTTCATTCCTGGAAACTCTATCCTAGGAGATGTCCTATCTGATTATTCTAGTCTCAAAGGGCAGCAAGAACGGAAGTCACAGGAAGGGTAGAAAAGGTATGTCGGGGTGACATCAAACAAGAGTGGCAACAATTGGAACATAACTAAAACAACGCTCTGTAGAGACACACAGCTCAGTTAGATGTCCGGCATGGCTGCTGAAGAATTGGGAGGTTGTTGTAGGGGAGGCAACTTACGGAGCCCCATAAGAGAATGGTCTCTCACGTGCAGCTCACTTTGCTGGCCAAAGCTTTCTCCTTTCTTCACCTGGGTCCTTCTTTCCCCAGCACACCTTGATCTAGAGTAATGGATAACTATTACAGACAACCTTTCAGTTCCTCAGTTTCCCTCTTGGAAAAGCAGCTATGCTGCAGTCTGAGGAGCAGGGTGCCAAAACAATGGCAAACTCACTGATGCCTCACAGCCAGGGGGCCAAGTTAGGGATGAGCTTCCTCTCTAAGTCTGAGGGGCCAAGGACACCGGAGACCAGAGAACCAGAGGCCGGTCCTTGGGGGACAAAGTGAGCCACACCAACAGGACAGTATTCCACTCGTACAGTTTTAAAGATCACATTTAGACATTTAAAGGTTTGCGGCTTGAGCCAGGCTGGCCCAGGCTCCCAGCAGAACAAATGAAGAGAAGCAACAGACTGTGCCTGGAGTGGGGAAGGGGGTGGTATCCAGATTTAGGGTGAGGCTTTTTCCTCCATGTCCTCTAGGGCCTGGGACTAGAACAAAGCCACCAGAGTCTTTGAAAAGGAGATGCCCTCTGGTCCTAGACCAGGTGGTAAACACTAGCCAGATGCATTGAGAGCTGAGTTGAAGGCCTCGTGGATGAGCTGACATGGTTTTCCTTAGGGAAAGGCCCAGAGGCTTGCTTGGCTAGGAGTCATCTGCCCGGCTTTAGCTTTGAGAGAGACGATCCTGCCGATACCATCTCTCCCCCATCAACTTGGCAGCCCGGCCCCGTGTGAGAAGCTGAGGAGTTCTCTTGGATCAAATGAGCAGCACACAGCTGCTCTCTGTCTTTCTGTTGAGGGAAGCCATGGTCCACAAGAGACCAGGATGGCGGTGTACCCACTGCTCCCCAGACACCGCAGCAGGCACCACAGTCTACTTGCTGTGGCCCCTGTGCCTGCTCCTTTTGCATAGGAGGGGAACTTGTTTCATTAGGAGAGGTGACAGGGACTTCATTCTCAGTCACCCTTGCAGATCTGAACAAAAGCCACCAGGTGGTCTTACAAGGGGCTGACTCATTGAATGGGGCACCATGGTGACCCTTACCTTTTGGTACCTCCTTTCTGGAAGGCTCTGAGAAGGCAGGGCTCTTCATGGTCAGCTTGACCCATGCAGCAATAGAGCCAAGAGAAAGGCATGCTCTAAGATGCTTGATGATCCTGCAGACTGTAGCCTTCCTACAGATGCCTCCAAGCCAAGCAGGCTTCCTCACACATACAAGCTGACTCAAAAGAAGGGAGCTTCTGGTCCCTGGCAGCACACACGTGTTAGCTGTGGGTCAGAGGTCAAGCTGGGGCTGGGCCTAGCAATGGCAGGATGATGAACAGCAAGTGTCTGTATTTGATAAACCACGTCACTTTACACATACCGTCGGCCCCCTGGGAAGCGCTCTATCAATAGCCTGTGGGGAAAGATTGAATAAATTAATTTAGTCTGTGCTTTAAAACAACAAGCTTAAAAGAAAGAGAAATTCACCTTAAATTAGAGCTCAGTTTGAGCCCTCGGGCTCTGAGGTAGGAGCCAGAGTTGCTCGGAGCTTTGGCTTTCTCCAGCAGTCTCTTTGCAATGTCTCCATCCTTTGGACCCATAGGGGGCACTAAGGAACTGTGAATCTTGTCTCCTTCCTGGCAGAGATCTGTGCTAGGACCTCAAGACCTTCCAGTGAGTCCTAGAGGAGCAGTCAGTGGAAGAGGGACTAGAGCTAACTAGTAGGTGGAATGAAGTCCCCTCTCACCTCCCATGATCCTTAAAGATCTAACAAGCAAAGATCTGGCTCCCATGATCCTGACCCCCAGCTTCTGTCCCCTCCGTCTTGGACTTGGAAGAGGCCTGGGAGACCACTTATTTGGCAGACGGGGGGGGGGGAGGGGGGCACAGGAGGCCGGCAAGGAGAAATGGTGGGTGAGAAGAGAAGCCAGCCTCCATCCAGCCTCCATCCACAGCTCCGGGACAGGAATCTTCACGTTCCAACTCATGTTCCAGCTTCCACTCTAACGTCCTACCCCACCCACTGCCTGGGCCACATTTGTTTTCTTTTCCGGGCCCTGGGGGACTCCGGCAGGGCTGGGGGTCTGATGTGAACTGGAATCTGTTCAATTTCACCTCTCATTGCGCCTGCCAGCTTGCCAGCTCCGCTGACGAAGGCAATTAGAACCAGACATCCCACAAGGGCATTCCAGGAAGCTCTCTTAAAATTCCACAGCGGCTGGGGACTTGCCTTTTCCTGCAGGGATCATCTGGTGTGTAAATAACTAGTTGTGTAAGACACAAGATGGGAGGGGGGATAATGTGCTTGCACATTATAACACACACACACACACACACACACACACACACACACTCCCCTTTCCCAATACACATTCACCCACAGACAGAAAAACAGAAATATCCCTAGCAACCCCATTTCTTCCACCTCCTGAAGAGAGAAGTTAGGAATTTGCAGGGCCCCCTGGGAGCATCTAATCACTTCCTGGGATGACTGCTGTGTTTGCTTTGGACAGTGGGTGGCAGGGGCTTGGGGAACTAGGACAGGACATTTCAGGTTTCCTTCTACCCTCTGCAGATGACCTGCTGTTCCTCATAGTCCCCTGGGTTCACAGGGGTGGCCAGTAGGGGTTGGAGGTCTGTTTAGCTATTCTATAATCACATAGAGACTCAGTTTACCCATGGGCATGCTGAAGATACAGAGGAAACGGCGGAGTGAGGACTCCAAGTCTGGACTCATCAAAGTCCACTAACCTACGTTACACCCCAGCACTGGGAACAAGGTCAGACCTGGGGCTGTGAGCCAACGGGAGCCCTGTTTTCCCAGCTCCCATTTCACTGCTGTCACTTGAAAGCTTGCTTTGGCCAACAATGTGCTACTGTGTAGGTAGACCAACGACCCTTTAGCAGAAGGCACTGGGAAAGTGATTAAAGGTATTGGGAAATCAGATGGGAAGGAATGTCTACCTTCTCTAACCAGAGGGAGGGGGCAGCTTCTCATGGGGACTTAGAGGTGGCTAGGAAGGACATCCTTCTGTCCTGACTACGTTTCCAAGCTGCAGGGCCCATATTTATTTTTTGTTCCTCAGCCTGGAGCACTTTCAACACCATCACACTGTCCCTCCCAGCTCCTCCTTTGACACTGGATATTGGCCTGAATATCATATATGAGCAGGAGCAAAACAATTCCAAAGAACTAAATTAGTGTATGATTGTCATGATTTTTATTAGACATGCCAAATAACTCTGACAGCCTTAAAAAAAAAATATGTTCTGGGCTTTGAGGTTAATTGGTGACTAATCACTAACCCATGGGTTTAGAGGTATTTTGTTTTGTTTGTTTCTGAAGTAGGGTGTTCACTATGTACCCGAGTTGGGATCTTCCCGTCTCACACACCCAGTGCTGGGGTCGCAGACATGCCACCAACCCTGGCTCCCAATGCTGTGCTCTGCGACATGGTGTTACTGATGGAGTTTTCCTTTGTGCTTCCCATTTTCCAGCAATCTCTTTTTGCTGACATCTCTTAGGTCTCTGTCTGTGTTCCAGATGCAGTCTGTGTCACCAGATCAGCCCTCCAGGGGGAGAAGGAATTCACCGTGCCAATTGGCTGGTGATGGCTGTGGTTGGAGGGGAAAAACTGATTTATTTGTTCATTCAACTCCAAACACTTACTGGTGCTGAGGATTGGGTAGGGCAGTGAGGAGAGAGGGAGGGAGGAGAGGAGGAGGGGAGTTCACCTTGAGAAATTCAAGCTAAGGGGGTAGCGTGTGTTCCCCATCATCTCTAAGACAGAGACTGGACCCTGCGAGGGAAGGAAACATGAAGAGAGGTCAGGGCAGAGGCAATCAGTCCTGCTGACAGCGGGTGGGGAAGGGCCGCCAAAGGCAATCGTGTTGAAAGTGTGCCTAGAAGGATGGATAGGCCTCTGACAAGCTGCAGGGTGAGGACGGTGTGGGGCAGCAGCAGGAAGGACCGGGATGGTTTGTTAGGTCACCAGAGGAGGGTCACCCTGGTTGGAGTCAGAAAGAGGCGTTTGAGCGTCAGACTTGGGGAATCTGTCCCGGCTTTCTGAGTGCACAAGTCACGTGGGTACGGCTATCCTTGGGAAAGGGCAGCGGCAGCAGTATGCGCAGGGTGGGCATACATGCCACCCTAAAGCATGTGACAGGCAGGCTCCTGTACCCACCTTTCTGCTGTATAACACAGAGCTCTGCTGTGCTGTGTCTTTCTTACTCCTTCACGACGAATCAGTGCGTTCTCAGAGAGAACTGCGTGTGCTGGGGAGTGGGCCAAACCAACAGTGGTTCCCTGGGCAGAACTGGAACCACGTTGCCCTTCTGAAGCCAGCTGGTTTTTTTGTTTGCTCGTTTGCTTGTTTTTGTTTGCTTTTCTTTAACATTTTTTTTAAATTTTTTATCTGTGTGTGCCTGTATGTGTGTGGACATATGCGTGCACATGCACACACATACACACACACACACACACACACACACACACACGTATGCAGGTGTCTACAGAGACCAGAAGAGGGTGTCAAGTCCTCTGAAACTACTACAGTTACCAGAACTTGTGAGCCACCTGATGTGGGTGCTCAGGATCAAACTCAGAATCTCTGGAAGAAAGTCAGTGCTCCTAAACACTGAACCACCTCAACGGCTCAACGTTATTCTCTTTCTTATGTGTTTAGTAGCTTATATATGCACATGTAACAACAATTAATGGAAAAAAAAGGCTCTAAGTTCTAAAGAGAGCAAGGAGAGACATAAGGGAGGATTTGAAGGGAGGAAAGGGAAGTGGGATGGTGTAATTAAAATCTCAAAAAAATAAAAGAAATCATTTTAAAAATATTTAGAAGGTAAACTTGAAAAGAAGTTGTTGCAGACAAAGGGAAACAAAGAGGGTCATAGGAACTGCCACCAACCCAGCATCTAGGTGGTATTTCTATGATCGCCATTGCTCATCTATTACGTGGTCATTTACCAAATGTCTCCAGGGATGGAGTTCTCACTTCCTCATGGCAAGGTGCATGTACAGGACAAGCCTCACTGAAAGAGTGCTAGAGAACCTCCCCCGCTGATACAACCAGCATCCCCCACCACTCATGCTCACTAACATCGCAAAAGACACTTTGCATTAGTGTCCCCTTCCTAGAGCATGTGAGTTTCCCAGATTCCTAGAGCATGTGAGTTTCCCAGATTCCTGGAGTTAAGATCAAGTGCAAGGGACTTTTAAGAGTGCTTACTGCAGCCGGGCAGTGGTGGCGCACGCCTTTAATCCCAGCACTCGGGAGGCAGAGGCAGGCAGATCTCTGTGAGTTCGAGGCCAGCCTGGTCTACAGAGCTAGTTCCAGGACAGGCTCCAAAGCTACACAGAGAAACCCTGTCTTGAAAAACAAAAACAAAAACAAAAACAAAAAAAAGAGTGCTTACTGCTCATACAGAAGACCAAGATTCCATTTCCAGCACTCACAAGCACCTTTAACTCCAGTTCTAGGATATCCAAATCCTCCCCTGGCTGCCACAGGCTCCTGCACAAACACAGTGCACATAAATTTATACAGGCACATGCATGCACACATGCACACAAATAATAAATAAAAAAAGCCTTTATAAATAATGCACTACAATGGCTTCTTCGAGCAGCATTTTTCCGTTTCCAACGCACTTTCATAGGCTTTATCCCACTCATGTGCTGGGAAACAATGTTTTTAAGCACTGTGAATATGTTTTACTTTCATTGGTTAATAAAGAGTTGACTCGCCAATAGCTGGGCAGATAAAGAAGTAGGCGGGACTTGTGGATAAAAAGAGAGTATGAGGAAGAAGGAGGATGGAGTCACCAGGAGATGTTGAGAGAAGCAAGACAGATATGCCATGCTGAAAAAAGGTACTGCCACATGGTAGAACATAGATAAGAAATATGGATTAATTTATGTTATAAGAGCTAGTTAATAATAAGCCTAAGCTACCAGCCAAACATTTATAATTGATATTAAGCCTCTGTGTATTTACTGAGGAGCTGGTGGTCCTGACAAATAACTCTGCCTACACTAGTGTTCACAAACAACTTTGTGTGAACAACTTTGATTCTGTGTATTAGGAAGCCCAATCCTTGCTAAGGCTTGTCTCAAGTTAAGCACCTAGTTAAGGTCAAAGCCAGGTTCCTTGTCCCATTTCTTTTGACATCAAATCCTGAACTTCTAAGCCATCCAGGTAAAGAGGATGTCATAGTTAGGGTTTCTACTGCTGTGATAAAATGTCATGACCAAATCCAATTTGGGGACAAAAGGCTTTATTTCAGCTTATGCTTCCACATCATTGTCTGTCATCAAAGCATAAGGCCAGAAGTCCTGAGGCAGGAACGGATGCAGAGGCCATGGAGAACCACTGCTTACTGGCTTCCTCCCTCCTTGCTTTATTTTGCTTGCTTTATTTTGGCATCCAGGACCACCAGGCCAGGGGTGGCATCGTCTACAACAGGCTGGGCCCTTACATATCAATCACTAAGGAAAAAGCCCTACAGACTTGCCTATAGGAAAATCATATGGAGGCATTTTCTTGAGAGTTCTCTTCCCAAATGACTCTAGCTGGTACCAAGTTGATGTAAAACTAGCCAAGATGGAGGGACAGGGGCTGTCCCTAGGTATCAGCCTTGGGGTATTGTTTACCTTTGTTTTGAAAAGTGCATTGTGGGTAAACAAATAGCTTAATCAAAAGGCTGTGTGTGTGAGCGTGCATACGTGTGTGCATATACATGTATAAACATGAGCCCAGGGGGATATTTCAGATTAAGCAGAAACACATGGCCAACAGTTTTTTTTTTCTTCCTGTTTCTTTTTCAGAAGTGTAGCTATGGCCCTAGACCTCAAAGAAGTTGATGCAAAATGGGAGGACTGGAGTGCTCTCAAGACCTAGTTTGTCAAGAAATACTGTGTGCCAGTAGGGCCAAGAAAGTTACGGATCTTGCCCTTGATAAGAAAACTTACTACTCTGCTGTCCCAGTCTATGAGAAGGAGTAACACTCCCAAGCACCTCCACCCAGTCTCTGAGAGAAACACTTGCTGTTTACAGTTCTTTGAGTTCACATTGTCCCTTTACCCACAGTTTTGGGTTCTGAGAGTCTTCATTTGTAAGTTGGACATGAAGCTCTGGAGGCAAGTGAGGAGAGCATCAAATCTTTGTTTCTGGTTTCACAAAGGAAGCAATGTGATTTCATGCTGTAGCTCAAACTGGCAGGAGCAACTAGGGTGTAGCAATGAGGGGCAGATTCACCTGCATGCATTCCAACAAGGCTGGAGAGCCCCATGGTCCAGACAAGGGCAGCAGGCTTTGTTACCCTGATATTGTGTATCTCTCTTGGAACTTGTGACCCCAAGAGAACATGTTTTTAAGCTCTACAGAGGCATTAGGCTATAAATGGCCTCCTTGGGCCACTCAGTTCAGAAAGACTTTGAGAAGATGAGGTTCCAAAGCTGACTTGGCAATGAGGATAAATGCTGTGGTCCCCAGGGATGGTGCAGCCAAGGGATAGCGCAATCTTGAAGATGGGAGGAGCTAGAAGAAAGGGTGTTCATGAGAGTAACAAATGCCAAAGCTGTCATAACCATCACCCAAAAAGGCTGGGAAGTGATGTGCTAAATTCCTTAACTAACTAACTAATTGGAACCTGTCTTGGGGATGTGACTCTGTTTTAGAAATGGGCTCTGCATGATAAAAAACGAGTTTAAATTAGCAGTGAGGCTAGGACCAGAGGAAACTGAAGACAGTCCCCAGGAGGAGTTTCTCACTGTACACCAAGGAAGAGGGGAACAGCATGGTAGCTCAGAGCCTTGCTTGCCTGCTCAGCCAGGGCATGGACCCAGAGACTCAGTGCTGTCTCCACACTTCTATGCTCTGTGGTCCCAACCAGATTGTTGTGCAGGCTTTGCTGCAGACTGTGGGCATTCAGACTGTACCAGCATCAGGAGTCCTGGGAAAGCAAGTATCCCGGTCACATAGGAAGCTTCGAGATAACACATGGCAGCAGCAAGAGAAGTCAGAAAAGAATAATGACATGAGACCTAGGCTAGAACAGGCCTGGGGCAGCAAATTCTACAGAAGCAGGACTGAGACAGCAAACTCCATGGACCAGAGCAACCCCCAGGAATGCTGAACGACCTCCAGGAACACATAGTGGCTAACAAGGTAACTAGAACTGTGTCACTGATTGTATCACAAGGAACAACCACCTGAGCCTTGGATCCACTGGTACCCAGAAGATTAATCACCAGAGTCACAGACAGCCTCAACTACACCAATTAGAGGAAAAGATGGCTAGACAAGGTAAGAACACACACAACACTACAAAGAGCAACAAGACACCAGTAAAATCTAGAGACCTTACAACAGCAAGACTTGAACAACCAAATATAGATGAAGCAGAAGGAAATAACCTAAAAAATACCTTCAGGAGAATGTTTGAGACTCTTAAAGAGGAAATGAGAAATTCCCTCAAAGAATTAGAGGAAAAGACAAACCAAGAAAAAGAAATCAAACATATGAAAGAAACTATTCAAGACTTAAAAACTGAAATAGAGACAATAAAGAATGCAAGTCGAGGGAATTATAGAAACAGAAATCATGAGAAAATGATCAGGAACCACAAATGCAAACATAAACAGCAAAATACAAGAGATGAAAGAGAGAATCTCAAGTGCTGAAGATACAATAGAAAAAAACAGACTCATCAGTCAAAGAAAACATTAAATCTAACAAAAGCTTAACACAAAATATCCAGGAAATATGGGACACCATGAAAAGACCAAACCTAAGAATAATAGATATAGAAGAAGGAGAAGAAGTTCAATTTGAAAGCACAGAAAATATATTTAACAAAATAATAGAATAAAACTTTCCCAACCTAAAGAAAAATGTCTATGAAGATACAAGAAACATACAGAACACCAAATAGACTGGATCAAAAAAAAAGAAAAAGTCCCTTCATCACATAATAATCAAAACAATAACCATGCAAAATAAAGAAAGAATATTAAGAGTTGCAAAGGAAAAAAGGCCAAGTAACATATAAAGGCAGACCTATCAGAATTACACCTGACTTCTCATTGGAGACAATGAAAGCCAGAAGGTCCTGGTCAAGCATTATGCAGACATTAAGAGACCATGGATGCCAGCAAAATTTTCAGTCACCATAGAAGGACAAAACAAGATATTCTATGACAAAACCATATTTAACCAATAGCTAGCCACAAACCCAGCCCTATTCAAAGTACTAGAAGGAAAACTCCTCAAGACCCACCAATACCACTTTTGGGTATATATCCAAAGGATGCTCAGCCATGCCACAAGGACAGGTGCTCA
>NC_022010.1:39014042-39056189 GCF_000317375.1 Microtus ochrogaster
GAAAAATGTAGAGCTCAATACAATCAATTTTAAAAAGCATAATGACAGGAAGGAGAAAAAGACAACCAGGGGGAGAGGATGAAGTGGGTGGGGCTAGTGATGAGACAATGAAGTGGGTGGGGCTAGTGATGAGAGGATTAAGTGGGTGGGGCTAGTGATGAGAGGATTAAGTGGGTGGGGCTAGTGATGAGAGGGAGGAGCGTGCCAACTGCTCCAGAATGCTGGAGGAACAGCAGGAAGCTATGCAGGGATGCATAGACACAAGACCTTGGTTTATGTCCCACCACTTACTAGACAGGTGAACTTGGACAAGTGCACTGCCTTGCGGAGACTCATTTCCCCTGTGGTAAAGTGAGAAAACTTCTTTACCTTTCTACATGGCAGAGTTAAATAACTTGGAGTATGTGAAATGGTTAACATCCTTACATGTGTTGATTAGTTTATTTATGCATGTAGCATTTATGCATGTGCTGTGTAACTGCTGTGTACATGAAAAAAAAGAAGGAAACCTATTGGTGTATTTAATAAAAAATGTTGCAGGGCATGGAGGCACATACCTTTAATCCCAGCATTCAAGAATCAGAGGCAGGTGGATCTCTGTGAATTGGAATCTAGACCTGTCTACCTAATGATGTCTAGATTGACCAAGGCTGGCGCATAATGAGATGTGATCTATAAAAAGGAGCGAGGGCTGGAAAGTGAATTCACATTTTAAAGTCTAAAATAATCTGAAAGTATTGGTGATGTTGGCAAATGAAGCTATCCCCAGGATTAATACGGGAGTTGCCATTCATCGTTTTGGCTTGTGGTTGATGGGAAGCTCTGGAGAGCACACACTACTGCAAAATTAAGTGCAGGGGGAGCATGAGCAGACACTACCCAGAAAGCCCTAGTGACTCTTCTTCAACAGAGAGGGGCAGCCAGAGGCCTGAGATGTTACTGCCTGAGCTGGGGGTCGTGTAAGTAGCTCTGCACACATCCTTGACAAGGAGAACAGGAGAATTCTGGGAAGAAGAAACGGTCAGTCTGCAGTCGTCATCCAGATGCAGAGGAAGCAAGATGGGAATGCCTCATTGGGAGATGTACCAAGCCACGTGGCTACCATAGACAAGAAAAATGAGCTAATATAAGATGTAAGAATTAGTTAATAAGAAGCCTGAGCTAATAGGCCAATGACTTTATTATTAATGTAAGCCTCTGTGCGTTTCTTTGGTGTTGAATGGCTGGGGGATCAGGCAGGACAGAAACCTCAGTCAACACCTTGCCTCACACAGGGCTGTGGGGTCCTGTTGCCTTAGCCAGAATGCTACACACAGAAGGCTCCTCCAATGATGCATTAGCCAATTTCCCTTCTACCGGGGAGCCTCAAGATTTTTAGGGATTGGTGAACATTGCAGGAAGGAGTGTAAATCACTTAAAAAATCCCAAACATCCCCTAAGACTGATGTGTCCTTACAATGAGTCTTTGTCTGGAATTGCATGAAGCGCTAGTGTTGACCAGAGGCCCTGCTGTGTGCTTTGATGCATAAGGAAAAGAAGTGAGGGGAAGGGTGCTGCTCAAGTTCAATGTGCCTAGAAGCCAAATTCTTCCAGACGGAGAGCACAGGGCACAAAGGGATGGCCCAGAAGGTCAGGGAACCTGGCACTGAGTCTGAAGATCTGAGTATTATCCCCAGAACCCACATGGCAAAAGGGGAAACCGACTTCCATAGGCATACTATGTGCCTCCTGCCCATATCAATAACTGTTAAAAAATGTTTCTAAGGGGAAAAAAAAAACCTAGAACAGTAGAGGTGACTCGGCAGTTAAGAGCATGTGGTGATTTTCCAGAGGACCTGACACATCAGGTGGTTCACAACCATCTGTAGCTCTAGCTCCCAGGGGTCTGAAGACCCTAGCCTCCTAGAGCACCTGCATCCACATGCACATACACCCAAATTCAGATGCATATCCCTACACAAAATTAAAATAATAAAATAAATCCCTAAATAAAAGAAAAGCCCACAGAGCACATATGGGACAATTACAGGTATAATTTTAAAAATGAGAATATAAGTACAAATGTTGCGAAATCTCTACTTGCATCTAACACATTTTCCAGCTGAAGAACTGCTAAGTGAGTAAAGAAGCCTGACTAAGGTCACAGAGTCAGGATGGCCAGTCCAGACCTAGAACTTGGGTCACCAGACCTATGGGCAGGCAGCTCACTGTGCTCTGTGTCTCTGATAGTCTTGAGTCTGCCATATTGGCCTGAGGAACAGGACAATGTCTGTGACATCATCACAATGGCAGAGGCCTACCCTACTATTCAAACGTTTCCTTGAGTCTTTCTTCCTCCTTTGCTTTAAGGCACCCGACTAGTGGTCAGACTGTTTGCGGGGAATTTCCCCAGGCAGCAGAAGATTGACAGTAGGAATCCTCTGCAAGTTTCTGGGTGGAGGGGATGAACATCCTCCCTTTATCTTCAAATCAAACGTTCAGGAAGGGAGACAGCAATGCTTCCCAGAACTGAGGCTGACACCAAACAGATGACCTATCATCCTGACATTCCAGCCTGACATGGGGAGGCACAGTCGCCAGCAGAGGCTAAGGAAACGGCTTGTCAGTAACACTAAGAATCAGCAGCAATCGGCCAACGGGACAGCATAAATCAGTGTCTTCAAACACGGACTTTAACTCAGCACGGAGGCTCAAAGTCATGAGATACAGAAGAAACACTTGGTTAGAGCATTCCCAATGTTATCAGGAAACACCAGGCACACACTCTAACTTTTTGTTAGGTGCATGAACTCTCCTGAGGGTGAGCAAGGTCAATTTGGGTTCAGGGGGCTCCAGGGCTCCGTGTTTTTACTTGCAAAGGCTAGAGGCACCTAAGAGTAATAGCTCATGAGTCCACTGGGAATACGCAACTACTTTCTCTGCTTGGGGGCTTTTCATAACTTAAGAATATACAGTGTGAGCCGTGCAGGTTCCTCTTGGGTCTCTAGTTACCTCAGATCTGAGAGTCCACGCTAGCTCTGCTTCCTTCCAACCAAGGCAATGTTTTCTGGTTCCAGCTATGTACAATGCATGCCCTTTTGCTTGCTTGCTTTTGTTGCTTGTTTGTTCATTTGTTTGGAGACAAAAATCCCACTAAATTGTCCAGACCAGCTTAGAATTCACCAAGTGTCTTTGCCTAGACTCAAACTCATGAAAATCATAGTCTCCCTTGCCTCAGCCTAACAAGATCTGGGATTTAGGTCTGCGTTGCCAAGCCTGGCTCTATGTGCAGCTTTAATCAGAAACACATGGAAATCATCAACACAACCACACGCTTGGAGGATGCAAATTCATCGGAATCCCCCAGGTCTGTTTGAACCCGACACCATTTCTGAAGATAGGAATGACCTCTAAGGATCTCGGGGTGGAGAGATGTCCCTTCATTCCTGAAACACTTAATCATCTCTGACAGTGAGCCAGGGGAGGCGTGGTAGGCGTGGGACAAAGATGGTTGATGTGCTGTCCTTCCTTAGACTAAGTGGGAAGTGGCCTTTCCTTCTTGGTGGCTAAGAGGACAGCTGCAGAGAGAGAGGAATTTCCTGCCGTGACCAATGTTCTGAAAGTCACCCAGCAAACTTCCTTTAATGACAGAAAATGCCCTATAAGCGTGCAGTATGGTAATCTTCCATAGACACACGTGCCAGCAGCCCAGGGGTCAGCCGAGTGCTCCTATAAACTGCCCCACTGCAAACCTGTGTGGATTGTGATGTCGCTATTGTCCCCGGCTTCTTTCAGTCTACCACTTCTGTCTCCTGTGAATGTAAGTCACCCACGCTCCTCACCTCTTCCACCTGGCAGCCACGCGGATGCTTCAGAAAAGCAAAACTGATTGTGCCTCCTTTTCCTGCTTTGACCCATGGGGGCCTTCTGCTGTCCCTTCCTTGCCCTGCTTGGCCTTGCATGGCCTGACATTTTCTCTTTCTCCTAGACTCTGACTCTTCCTGGTCTAGGCATGTTGCTTTCCTTCCAGCCTGTACCACAGGGCCCTTGTTCTCCCAACAAACACCTTTCTTTTGGCTTTTAATCCACTTAACACTTGTCCCTTCTGTCTGTGTCACCCCCTGGGAAAGACATCATCCACACCCAGTCTACATTAATCTTTCTGTTTGTGTACGTTTAGTGCTCTGCTTCTGTCTCCCGTGTAGCCCTGGAATAGGCCTGCTTTAATTACATGTGCTGATGCTTGGTTAACTTGTAACTTTTCTGTAAGACCACGAAACATGAGGACAAATGACTGTGTCATGTAAAAGGGACTTTAAAATACATTTGACAGAATAGAGGGAGAGTCTCACGCCTGGCCCCTGGTGGGTGCCTATTAGAGGAGCCGAATGAGGTGGAAAGAAGCAGCCGGCACAGGCCAGCAGCCCCTGCTGTTTCCTGATTCTCCTCTGGCTCTGCATTTCCTCTGTGACAAGGCCTTGTCCGTATAGACGTGAGTTCTCCTGGCCAAGGAGGGTTGAACCAGCTTATGCTACCTGTGGATGCTGACTTTGCCTCTTTGTGACCGTCTGACTTTGAGGCTGAGCTTCACTACTCTGAAATATGCATGTTTGTTTACCATCTCTCTCAGTCTTCAAAGTTGTGATATCTGTGAGGACTGGAGCCCAGACAGTGACAGTGACAATAGGGGAAAGGTGGAGAAAAAGACATTCAGGCAAACTAATGACTGCCTTTCTCCGACTGTGACTCCTGCACCACCAATGCCATCATCTGGAATCTGCTAGACATACACATTTCCAGTCTACCCTGCAGTGTCCAGATAAAGCTAGCAAGGGGGCCTAGGACACTGGTTAGGAATCCCTCCAGGAGATTCTGTTACAAGTTCCAGTTGGATTAAAGGCCAAGGGTGAGAGAGAAGGTACTTTGAGGCAGAGAAGGTGCTAGAAGAAACATTGAATACCTAGGACTGTTAGAAAACTTAACCCTTCTGTCTTAGGTGGCATCGGGCCCTGACTTACAGAAGGGCCGGCAGGATATGACAGGAACTCCAGGTAGACATCTATAGGAGGGAAGCCCACTTTTATGGGGGACATTTAGAAGTTACAATCGCAGACACTCCGTCCTGATTTCATGAGATGTCCCAACACAGCTTGAAACAGGACCAGGCACAGGAAATGGGATCACCCTGTGCACCTGTGTCCCAGAACATCTGGCTATCCTGATTGCAGAGTGTGTGACGGGACAGCAAACAACACCAAGGAGACCTCCTGGTTTCCTTTCTCCGGAAACATCCTGGGCCTGGGAGATCCATTTGCACCTGTGAGATCCTTTTCCTAGAGAGAACTCCGCACAGTCACCATGAGGCTCCCAGTAATACTTTCTATTCTTGCCAAATAATCCAAACGTTTAGTGTGTAGGGTCTGGAGAAGCCGAGCAACACAACCCCATTGACATTACCTCAAAGGTTCGCACAATTAATCCAACATCTGGTTCTTTGACAGCATCCTTACCAATGGGATGCTCCTGAGAGTGGGGAAGTGCAGGTCATCCACACTGCTTGGAATCCAATTAACCCTTTGTCACACTTATTGCTGTCTTTTGTACAGACTTTGGCCATATTCTTTTCTTGTGTGCTTGCTTTGTGCACTGCGTTATACACATATATGTGGAAAACTACAATCTCTGTGTCTTAGTATTTTTGCACATACCAAGATCAAAGTCAAAGTTTTCCAAGTATTTATCATCATTGTCACCATCGTTATCATTATACTTGTTTAAAGGTATGATGTTCAGAGATGGAGGGACTCTCTGGAGGAAGAGGCTAGAGAATCAAACCCATATGGTTGCACACTGTCCTACACACTGGGATGCAGGGGTGAGCAAATCAAAGTGTCAGCTCTCACAGAGCTAATTTTATCACCTTTAGGTAAATTAATAAATAAAAAGTACAGCATGAGATTGTTATGTGTGCTAGAAAATGAAGCAAGAAAATAAAGTATGGTAAGGGGCTTGAGAGATGGTTCAACTCTTAAGAGTATTTGTTGCTCTTTCAGAGGACCCAATTTTGGTTCCCAGTACTCACATCAGAAGGCTCAGTAACTCCAACTCCAAGGGAGCCAATGTTCTCTTCTGGTCAACTCAAGTGTATCTCTCTCTCTCTCTCTCTCTCTCTCTCTCTCTCTCTGTGTGTGTGTGTGTGTGTCTCTCTCTCTCTGTCTGTGTCTCTCCTATCCTCCCCACACACACTCCTAAAAGAAGGAGGGAGTCTTAGTTAGGTTTTCTATTACTGTAGAAAGACACCATGACCATGGCAACTCTTATAAAGGAAAAGATTTAACTGGGCCTGACTTATAGGTCAGACAAATTTAGTCCATTGTCATCATGGTAGGAAGTATGGCAGTACACAGGCAGTCATGGTGCTGGAGAGGCAGCCGAGAGTGACACCAGGCCTGATTGAGCTTCTGAAACCTCAAAGTTCACCCCCTGTGACATACTTCCTCCAACAAGGCCACACCTACTCCAACAAGGCCACACCTCTAATAATGCCTCTCTGTGAGTCTGTGGAGGCCATTTTCATTCAAACCTCCTTAAAGCCCCGCCCCCGCCAGCAGAAGGTACCATTTTGCATTAGGTAAGAAGGGAAGTCCCTGCTTTTGAAGAAGCAAAGGTGTGTAGTTTCTGCATTTACATCATTCTGATCACAGTACTCAACAGAAACAACTCAGGGAGAAAAGATTTATTTGTTCTCCTGATTTCAGAGCTTTCAGGTGTAGGATCTACTTCTTCCACTTCCTGACATCTTCCAGAGCCTCCCAAAACAGTGCCACCAACTGGAGAGTGAGGATTCAAAGCCTGAGCCTATGGGGGACATTCCAAATATAAACAGTATCATGGTGGCCCTGTAGACATGCAGGAAAACAGTTTTCAGGGAAGACTCTGAGCAAGGGCATTGTCTACAGTATGGCAGAACCCTGGGAGGCTGGAATAGAAAAAGAGACCTGTAAAGTGGGTTGCCAGCAGCAGAGATGCTAGTAGGGTGGCACTTGTCACCAACCATGTGAGGAGTTGTGTTTTTACGCTGAGCAGAGTGTCCAGTATGGACAGGGATGTCAGAGTCTGACCCCAGCATTATCAGGAACTGTTGAAGAAGAACAGCAGTGTGTGATAGAGACAGCAGTGACAGCCATGAGGAGGTTCTTGCTGTCATTCAAGTGGGAGATGCAAGGCTGGGCTCAGGATGAGCACAAGAGGTGATGGCAGTCAGGGCTCTCTGACTAGTCTTTCTTGGAAAAGAAAGGCAAAGGGACTTCCTAGCTTGGTTGGTTCTAGGACAGACTTCACATTTTTGCACTGTGTACCAGGGTAGATGGAACCTTCTGTAGTCAAGGAGGAAAGACAGGAGAAGTTAAGGAGGGAGCATCGCAGCTCAGTCTGCAGAGTTAACATTGTGAAGTCAGCAGTGTGCAAAGGCCAGAGTTTGCAGTCATACCAGTACATGTAGTTTAACTCAATGGCAGGGCAGAAACTTGGATGATGCCCTGATAAGGAAACTGAAGGAGAGGAGACTGTAGCTCAGATGTGCAAGGGGGCTGTGGCTCATGCGGTTGAGGTGCCCCAACTATGACAAAGTGAATGGGAAGAAATGTTCAGGAGGTAGAGACCACCAGGCAAGAGGATACAGTGGGTGTCACGGTCAGCTCAAGCCACCTTTCCAGCAATTCATAAAGAGACAATGCATCACCACAGACTGGGACACAATCTCCCACATTGATTTGAGTCAATGGTCCACATCTCAAATCATGACAAAGACAGGCAGACTGAAGAGCCACAGAAGGAAGAGCTGGTGATTTCAAATCCTGACAAACTGTAAAAGCAGAGTCACATTGTAGATTTGAATGTTAATTAGTAACGTAAGCTTTTGTGCACATGCTTGGTTTTCTTTGTAGGTAAGACCTGAGTGGAGCATTGCTCTCCCCATGGTCAACCATTGTCTGCATCTGGTAGGGACTTACTTTCCTCTTAAAAGCTCCAGGCAGTCCTTCTGTGCCATATCTATTACACAGAGCAATACATAATGGGCTAGACAGGATTATTGGCCCAAATGGCAATACCAGATGTGAAATAAAGAGGGATTTCCAGAACCACACACAGTATTTCTAGCCTCAAACAACTGTTCATTATAAACAGGAAGATTCACATGGGGCTTTCCACCATCAGAGATGTGGGATACAGAACTGAGCATGTGCATCCCACTGAGGGCAGCAGACTGGAAGGAAGGAGTTCAAGGGTTTCAGCTTCTGACCCTGGCCTCTCTAGCTGTGACTTCAGGGCTATGATTTCCAAACTGTGGGGCCACTTTCAAGAAAGCAGCACAAGGGAGAAAGACACCCATTGCATGGGTCTGTCTGCCTGGACACATGGGTCTGTCTGCCTGGGCACATGGGTCTGTCTGTCTGGACACATGGGTCTGTCCGCCTGGACACATGGGTCTACACTGCTGGGTGCTTGAGTCTGATGTGGGATTCTCCTCTGTATGCTGTGAATACCATTGCTTAATAAAGGACTGTCTTGGGCCTGCCCAGGGAATAGAGGTAGGTGGGAAAAACTAAACGGAATTCTGGGAGAAAGGAGGCAGAGTCAGAGAGAAGCCATGTAGACCTGCCGGAGACAGGAGATGAAACTTTGCCGGTAGGCCACAAACCTCATGGTAAAATATAAAATGCCAGAAATGGGTTAATACTAGATATAATAGCTAGCTAGCTGTTAGGAGCCAATTTCCTCCTAAAATCATTGCAGGAACCATCACCCTGGGGAGTCTGCAGAGAACCCCACACCCCTAATTGTGTTAGGAATCGTTCTATTGACAGAGCCTACCCCACACCCAAATTGGCTGTTAATGGAGAGCTATCTGTTAGCAGAACCCACCCCACATTCCAAACTATCTAGGGAACTAGGTGTGTCAACTCCTGACTTCTTGGCCAAACTATCTAGGGAACTAGGTGTGTCAACTCTTGATTTCTTGGCCTACAGTGACCTGACCGAAGATAACCTCCTGCCTACGTGACCAACACAGACCAAGTGACCAATGTGAACCACGTGGCAAGAGCCCAGGCCCCTGTGCCCATCCCCCAACTCCTTACCCTATATAAGCTGCACCCCATCTCTAATAAACGGAGGCTCTGACAAACTTAGCATGGCCTCCTTCCTCTTTCTTAGCCCATTTATTAGCCATTCCAGATAGTTCCTCTCCGTGACCCTGGAATAACTGAACTGCCAGACGGGTTATTAACCCTAGACTAAGTAACCCGTCAAGGCAATCAACAGCTAGCAATACACTTAAGTGATTGGCCAAGCAGTGATTTAAATAATATAGTTTCTGTGTGATTATTTCAGAAGTTTATGCAGCTGGGAAAACGAACAAGTGGCCTCCTACCACAACAAATTGGCACGCCAACGTGGGTAACGACATCCACATTAAAACCTGAGAAAGATTAAAAAGGAATTCTAGACACAACAGAACACAAAAGCATGACTTTTGGTAGCCGTGAATTTTTTTCTAGATGGGTTCATGCCGAGCAAGGGCTGACTGCTTTAAGAGAGGTGCAATTAAAAACTACAGATGTTGGAAACAAGAAAGCAAGCACAGATTTTTACCACTGCATTTATAATATAAGAGACCATTCCCAGGGGCTGGAGAGATGGCTCAGAGGTTAAGAGCATTGCCTGCTCTTCCAAAGGTCCTGAGTTCAATTCCCGGCAACCACATGGTGGCTCACAACCATCTGTAATGAGGTCTGGTGCCCTCTTCTGGTCTACCAACAGAATATTGTGTACATAATAAGTAAATAAGTATTAAAAAAAAGAGACCACGCCCAAGTGGGCTGGTATCTTAAAGGCTATTGGCTGAAGGAGTAGAAGGAGCTCCCACAGCATGAGTCTACTCTCCTGGGCCACTGTCCCCAAATCTTGGGGACTGCTCCACATTGTGTCATTTTTCTGAACTTCAAGATCCTCATCAATGCAGGAGAGACAGTATAGGCCTGTTCTTAAAATGTCTATGCCATATTTTCTCCTTACAATTTATGTTGGTCTCAGAGAATGATTTGAAAAATGTTTCATTTTCTAAAAGAGTTTGTGTGAAACATGTCTTATAGATTCCATCACTGTATGACCAAACTCACCAGTGAAAGCATCTGACCTTGGGGTCATCTTGGTGGAAGTGACGTGAATGACTGTGAACTGACTTTTTACCATTTGGATTTCCCATTTCGTCTCCAGGCAACTGTCTTAAGTTATTTGGTGGCTGCTTGGTCCAAGAAGCAGAAAGCCAAGAGAAGCAGAACCGCAGATACAATCCTATTCTGAAGCTAAAAACTTGGACAATCCCTAAAAAGTTGCTGGTGTGATCCATATTGAAAGGCTGAAAGAGCTGACATCTGATCCACGCAAGCAATAGTAACAGTGGTAGGCTCGTGCACTCAGGGGGTTGACCCAGGCACACAGGAGGGTAGACTTATGCACCCAGCAGGGTAGATTCATGCTCTTAGGAAGACAGATCCATACACCCGGGAGAATAGACCCATGCACTCAGGAGGGTAGAAACATGCACCCAGGAGGCTAGACTCAGCACCTTGGGGGTTAGACCCCATGCACCTAGGAGGGTAGACCCATCTGTCCAGGAGGGGTAGACCAAAGCACCCAGGAGGGGAATGTTGATGCACACACTCTGCTTTTATCTTTATTTTCAGTTTGAGGCATGCTTTTTTTTTTCTCTCATGTTTATTGTTTCAACTTTGATATGCTCCTTTCCTAACTTTTTAAATTATAATTATTAACTCACATTGATCGTATAAACCAACAGACTTCACTGTGGCCTGTCCATAATTCATAATCCTGCTTTGATTTCCTTGCCTTTGAAGATGGAAACTTTTCCCACAAATTTCCCCCCGAAGCATTACTTTAGTTGTGTAATAAGTATTTCTATGTATTGGTAATTCATTATTGGTTAGTTAAAAACATTTTCTCACTTCCTTTGTCATTTCCTCTTTGACCTGTGTCGAAATATGATGCATTGCGTTAGTGTTCTGTTGCCGTGACAATGTACCTGTGAGAAACAAAGCATGAGGGAGAAAAGTTTATCTGTCATTCATGGCTTCCAAGGTTGCAGTCCATTGTGGGCTGGGTGCATGGCCTTTATGCCTTCGGCAAAGCAGAAACACCATGGCGGGAGAGCTGGCCAAGCCATGAGGATGTGTCGGGACCAGGGTGTGACCTTCAAAGTCACATCTCCAGGAACCTGCTTCGCTTCCACCTTCCAAGGTCCCACCTTCCAGCAGTCCCTTCAGCTATGAATTGATGAAGTTATGACTCTCCAGATCCGAGCACCCCAACACTACTGTGTTGAGGAGCATGTCTTCAATCCACAAATCTTTCAAAGAACACTTCTTCAAGTGTGTTCCTTGATTTCTAAATTCCTGAGGCCTCCTCTGCTCCTTATGTCTAGTTTCATTGGGGCACAGAACTCACTCGTTCAGATTTCTACTGTCGAAAATACATTGTGATTTATGTTACGGCTCAACCAATGCGTGACTTTGGTAAATGTCTGTTTCTAGCTGATGGAGATGCTTATTCTTGAATATATAGGGTGGTCTGTAATTGTCCATTAAGTTATGAGTTTGGATTTATATCTTTACTGTTGGCTATTTTACACACCGTTAAGAAATGCATGTAATTCAGCTAAGAGCAGGGTCCATAAAAACACTTTTGAAAGCATGTCAGAAAATAACCTACCCGGTGAACAGTCCTCAGGTGTGCTTAATGAAGTTTTTTTTGTTTGTTTGTTTTTTTTTTTTTTTTTTTTTTTTTTACCAAGTGTTATTTTTTTTAAGACTTTATCCTTATTTACGTGTGTGTCGGTCTGAGAATGGGCACATGTAGGCTGATGCCCACAGAAACCAGAAAAAGACATTGGATCCCCAGGTGCTAGAGCGCCAGGTGGCTGTGAGCCACTGATGTGAGTGCTGGGAATCAAACTCGGGTCCTTTGGAAAGGCAGCAAGTAATCTTAACCACAGAACCATCTCTCCAGCTCCCACTTAGTAAAGTTTTTATAAGTTTTTTCTTGACCTTGACTGAGCCCTCCCCTAAGATCAGCTCTGCAGGTGCCAGGTCCTTCCCACTAACTGTCCAGCAGCCATTCTGCCGTTTTCTAAAGGATTGGCATCTCAGAGCCTTGGCCTCGGGAGTCCCTGTGCCTATGGCCTCTAGCTCCACCCAGTTAATCCTGTGACTGCCTCCTTCACACTTGCCTGCTCCCCTTGTGGAGAGGTCATCCCAAATCTATCTGGGAGGCTTTTCCCCCACTCCCCCAGATCCCTGTCCACCTGGAATTGTTCCCCTTGCAGAATGCTCCCCTACCAGAATTAACCACATTTATGAATTCCTCAGCTGTGGCTTGTGTGCTGGCTCTGTTCAATATAATAAACACATCCTCTGGGTAAACGGATGCTGATGGAAAGACAGGTGGGTGGACTATCAGAATTTGTGACTCCACAATATCTGTCCTGTTTCACGGATATTTCAGAGTATGAGATCTTTAAGATAAGAACTCTTTCTTCTTTATTGCTGTGTCTCTGGCACAGCACAGTGATGGCTCAGTCAATTACAGCCGCACACACCACAGGTGACCCCTCAAGCTTTCAAAATGCCCTGTTCATGACCTGTCAGCATTCGCCTCGGTCCGTCTCTCCATCAGTTAGCATCTGGCACAGGGCCTGGTGTTTGGGGGTAAGCCTGGTGTGTGTTCATGGGAAGAAAGATAGGAAAGACCTTCGTCACATCCCGGTGAAAGCTCTGCCTGCAGATACAATCGCCCCAAAGGCAGAGTGTGGGAAAGTGCCCTTCGTCACCTGGAGAGGTCAGAAGGACTTCATTTCACCTCCCACACTCCCATGGGAAGCACAGACATGGGTAGAGAACTTCCTGCCGGAAGAGATGGCTCGTCAGCTCAGAGAGCTTGCGGCTTTTACAGAGGACCCAAGGCAGGTGCCCAGCAGGTACATTGAGCATCTCATAACTGCCTGTAACTCCAGTTTCAGGAAATAGGTGTCCTCCTCTGGCTTCTGTAAGTAGTAACCCCCAGCCCCTCTTAAAAATAAAGGGAAGCTATGGTGTCTTTTTCATGGCCCTGCATTATAGAAGAGATGTCACAGCAGCTTCCCGAAAACTAGTGATCAGGCGTGTTCATATGTGCCTCTGACTAGCCAGGTGGCTGAGCTGATTCCTCAATGCTTCTTGGAAACGGGGAAGTAGTAAAGAAGAAGAATGCATCACACAGACCATGAAATCTTTTCCCACTTACACTGTGAGGAACACCAAGCGTTTCCTTGGAATGGCACAACTAAGCTGGCCTTTTAAACACTGGTTAACCACCAAGTGCCCCAGTGAGCTCATCAGAGCCCCCAAGCCTCTTCCCCACTGGGCTGCATGCTCTTTGATGGCCAGCTCCTTCACTGTCTCCTCCAAGCCTCGCCAGGCACTTGGCCCATGCTGCATTCGACAAGAGGATAGGAAAGATGCAGACTTAGGAGTAGCACAGTTCTTACCTGGGGTGGATAAACATAAAGGGAGCCATTTTCCCTACCCAGGCCACCCGTGCTCATTACAGCTGAGCAGGCACATGGCATCCGTTGCCTGATGTTCCTGAAGGTCCTTGATTTACTTTACCCAGAAGATAGGGGTGGTGCAAACACCAGGGCTTAGGCCACCTTTGACATATGATATTTCTTTCTTTTTTTTTTTTTTTTTTGGTTTTTTGAGACAGGGTTTCTCTGTGGTTTTGGAGCCTATCCTGGAACTAGCTCTTGTAGACCAGGCTGGTCTCGAACTCACAGAGATCCGCCTGCCTCTGCCTCCCGAGTGCTGGGATTAAAGGCATGTGCCACCACCGCCTGGCGACATATGATATTTCTTATTCCATATCACAAGTAACCACCAAACCATCAGAGAACACCTACTGCAATTTGCCTTCCTTATAATGACAGCTTCAATTCTGGAGAGGTGTGAACATGAGGACTGACCTAATTGGAACTATAAACTTCCGCTATAATAAAACTTGGTATATCCTATCTGTACAAATAAAGGCTGGCCAATGTCCAGCAGCAGAGTAGACATAAACAACAATTTCAAATTAAAATCAGGATGCAGGCATCTATCATTCACCCATCCGATCCTAATGGCAAATGGCAAGCCACTGCAGGATTCAGCACATAAAATTCTCTGCTATTATGTTGTACAAAATGAGGTTTGGAGATTAAGAAATGGCCCATATTTTCTGTTCTTTATGACTTCCTAAGAGGAATATTTTAGTATCTCACATGTATATTTTTGATGTATATTACATTTCAATTAGCAGCTTCTTTTAAGATTAAAGCAAAGGCAAAGTCTATTAACAAAGTCAGAGCTAAAAGAACCTTCACGGACATATGGTCCCACACTGTAGCAGGTCGGGCTACCCTAGAATTGTTTTGTTGAGCTGTGACCTGGCCTTAGGAAGTATAGAGGTTTGAATAGGAATAGCCCCCATAGACACATGCGTTTGAATGTTTGGCCCATAGGAAGTGGCACTATTAGGAGGTGTGGTCTTGTTGGAGGAAGTGTGTCATTATGAAGGCTGACTTTGAGGCTTTATATGCTCAAGCCAGGCCTAGTGGGCAGTCTCCTTCTGCTGTCTGCAGATCAAGATGGAGAACTTCAGCTCCTTCTCTTGCCATGTCTGCCTGCATGCTGCCCTGTGTCTCACCACGACAATAGGGGATTAAGCCTCTGAAATTGTAAGCAAGTCCCAATTAAATGTTTATAACAGTTGCTGTTGTCATGGTGTCTCTTCAGAGGAATAGAAGCCCTAACCAAGACAGGAAGGAATTCTTATTTTACTCATTCATTTAGAGGTCCATCAGGGCAAGCATGGCATGGAAAAGCAGAACAGCTTACATCAAGGCATCCAGGAAGCAACAGGAAAATATCAAGTAAAATATAGCTCCAAGGCCATACCCTGGGGACCACATACCTCCAACTACATCTGCCTTTTACCACCCTCAAGTGCCATCACGCCATGAATGGGTCAAGAGATGAACCCACTCACTAGAACCCCCAAACCTACAATTTGTGGTCATGAAACACCATCGTAGAGGCATACAGAAGTGCCTTACCATTGCGTATAAGAGGTGTCACCAGACCTGGGCAAGTTGGTCACCACAGTTAGCTGTACCATCTCTCAGAATCAATTTCTGGGTTTGCTCTGCCCCTCAAGCCCGTCTATCTGCATCAAGAATGGTACTTGACAAAATAGATCATGACCACCGCTGTTGTTTCTGCCCTTCACACTGGACTACAAGCTCTCTGAGGACCAAGATATGACATTCTAACTTTTATGTCCTCCAGGGCAGGTATACAATTGGTGCCCAGCACTCAGAGCAGCATGGGATAGGAGGTAACCCCACTACGTTGTGTTTGAACAGCACAGCCGGGCCACAGTGAACTGTGACATTCCCTTTAGCTCAAGCTAGCACTTTCCATGGGGTCAAATGTAGGCTGCCAGTGAATTTCCAACTTGATTTCCTCTGCTCTGGTCTCCCTGGGAGGTCCCTGTGTTGGACACAGTCTGGCAAGGCCTGGCGAAAGCTGACAGCTCTGGCTTCTCACTCCCTCAGACGATCTGATAGACGCTGCAAATAGCAACTTTTGCCTGGAGGGATCCAGCACCACAATGTAGCATTCAGTGGCTGCTGCCCGGTGTGTGTGTGTGTGTGTGTGTGTGTGTGTGTGTGTGTGTGTGTGTGTGTGTGTGTGTGTGTGTGTTGGCGACTCACGGTGCAAGGCCAGCAAAGCTCTATAAAAAGCCTTGTGGAAAAGTCGGACTTCTTTCTCTTCTCACTAGCAAAGTCGTCTACCTCTTAGACTAAATCCTGCCTTCCCTCCATCCAGGGATCTTACTCCTCTCATGCTCTGAATGGCACACACAGCCAAGCCAAAGACAAAAGGAAACACAAAGGTGGGGGTGGGAACAGAACACAGGGCAACAGTGGCCTTCTTCCCAAAGAGAGATTCTAGCCCAGTATTTCTTCCCAGAGGTGGGGAAACTGAGGCCTGGGGTGAATGGGGTATACCTGAGACCACACAGGAAGCTGGCACAACCCAGAGAGGGAACTTAGATCCTTAATTCCATAAAGGGCTCTTCCCTCTACTGCACCGTCTCATCCCAGCCTGGCCCTTCCAGGGACAAAGAAAGTTCAGGCTTAATTAATGTTTGGTCCAGAAATAGGCTTTAAAGAAGGTTTGCCCGAACCCCTCCCCTGGCCCTGGCCATTTAGAAGAGCATTGACTCATCAAAGAGGTACTGTCCTGTAAGGGTGCCGCCTGCACAGGACAGAAAAGGGACACTGTTTGCTGTCCAGAGATCACATTTCAGGGGCTATTAGAGGCAAAAATAGATTTGGATATTGACCACAAATTCAAAATGAACAAACTCAGTTTGATTTAGCCTTTCATTGAAAATTTTTTTAAAAAATGGATTTGTATTTTGCCATCTATAAGTCCCATGGTCTCTCTTTAATCAGTGTCTTGCTATAAAGAAGAGGTACTGGAGAGATGGCTCACTGGTGAAGAGCACAGACTCTCCCACAGGACTTAAGTTTGGCTTTTAATAGACATGTCAGGTGACTCGCAGACCCTGAAACTCCAGCCCCTAGGAGTCTAATCCCCTCTTCTGGTCTCTGTTTACACCACAGACATGTGGCATACACACAGACATGCGTACTGTCTTAGTCAGTGTTCTATTGCTGTGGAGAGATGCCATGACCACAGCCACTCTTCTAAAAGAAAGTATTTCATTGGAGCTTGCTTACAGTTTCAGAGGTTTAGTCTGTTTTCATCACGATGGGGAGCATGGCAGCATGCAGGCTGACATGAAGGAGCTGAGAGTTCTACATCTGGATCCATAGGTAGCTGGAGGAGAGCTACTGGGTCTGGCACAGGCTTTTGGAATCCCAACGTTCATGCCATCGAAACACTTCTTCCCACAAGGCCACACCTCCTAGTCCTTTCAAATAGTGCCACCTTAAGCATTCAAATATATGAGCCTATGGGGCCTCTCCTTTTCAAACAACCACATTTACAGATATACATATATGGTGAAAAATTAAAGGAAAGCCTTAAAAAAACGAGAGATGGAAGTTTCCATGGAATCCAATTAAAACTCAGTGTGCTTGTAATCTTAGCACCTAGAGGCTGAGGTAGGAGGGTTACTACAAGTTCAAGGCCATCCTGGACTATAGAACAAAATGTTGATTCAAAACAGACAAAAGTGGGGCTGAAGAGATGGCTCAGCAGTTAAGAGCACTGACTGCTCTTCCAGAGATCCTGAGTTCAGTTCCCAGCAACCATATGGTGGCTCACAACCATCCATAATGAGATCTGGGGCCTCTTCTGGCCTGTAGGCAGACATACATTCAGATTACTATATACGTAATAAATAAATACATCTTTTTTTAAAAAAAAGAGAGAAAGAAAAAAGGAAGGAAAGAAAACCAGCAACAACAAACCAAAACAAGGTTCGAATCTTGAGTGTGATGGAGACACGGGACTGCATCCAGATCAGGATGCCACTCTGTGGGTTTAGAAGCATTGAGCTGGACTTTGGCATCCGTTGTATTTCTTTCTGGTCACGCCTCTAAACAACTGGTTTGTCTCTGCTAGTTTTAGTCTTCTCTTTCAATTCTAGGACCTGGGAGGCCATCTCTAAGTTTCAAACTCTCCATCCAAAGGTAGCTGGAAAAAATACTGGCTTAGAGAATCCTCACACAACTGATACAGCTCAAAGGGTCACTAAACGAGGGAAGGGATGCAGAAGTGACTGTCTCTTTACTAAGATGTCCTGGCCTTGGGAGAATTATGAACAGAGATCTGACTCTCTCCTAGGAGAAAGGTGCCTCTAACGTTCTTTCATGTACAAACAGAAGATGAAGGGCCCAATCTGGTGAAGACATTTGTGTCCACAAACAAAGAACCCTAGTCGCACTTCCTGTAAAGTAGCAATTTGCATATTTCAGACGGTTCAGGGAGTTTTGTTTGTTGATGTTGGTGAAAGGGCTGGAGCATGATATGGGGGTGGAATCTTGATGGAAAGAACAAAAGACTCCTTGGATCTTGACATACTTGTATTTTTGTAATGGAAAGACCATGGAATTGAATGCCTGGTATGATTTGGTTTAATATACACTTTGCTACTTCTCTAGGGTTCAGAGAACCCTAGAGAATTTATGCACCCTGCTACTTTTTTTTTAAATATTTATTTATTATGTATACAATGTTCTGTCTGTAGGCCAGAAGAGGGCACCAGACCCTATTACAGATGGTTGTGAGCCACCATGTGGTTGCTGGGAACTGAACTCAGGACCTTTGGAAGAGCAGGCAGGGCTCTTAACCACTGAGCCATCTCTCCAGCCCCACCCTGCTACTTTTTTGTCAGAGAACCCTAGGGAATTGCTGGGTCATTTAACTTCTGTTGTAGAATATTAGTTTAACTATGTAAACGTGAGCTGTTGACTGAGGTTTTCTGTCCTTCCTGGTCCCACAGCCTTTCAGTCCCAAAGAAACACACAGAGGCCTGAATTAATTATTAACTAATTGGCCTATTTGCCCAGGCTTCTTATTAACTATTATATATTAGCCCATAATTCTTGTCTGTGTTAGCCATGTGGCTTGGTACTTTTCTCAGTGAGGCATTCTCATCTTGCTTCCTCTGCATCTGGGTGATGACTCCAGACTGAGTCTTTTCTCTTCCCAGAAGTCTCCTTGTCTCATTTCCCCACCTATACTTCCTGCATGGCCACTGGCCAATCAGCATTTTATTAAACAAGTACAAGAAACAAATCTTTACAGGGTGAAACCATTGTCCCCAAGCAGTGTGCAACTTTTATTTATGCTGCATCTGTTCAATTATGTAAAGATGTATTACACCTGCTTCACGTTGCCTGCCTAAGGCATCTGGTTGGTTTAATAAAGAGCTGAATGGCCAATAGCTAGGCAGAGAGAGGAATAGATGGGGCTGACAGGCAGAGAGAATAAACAGGAGGAGAGATTTAGAAAGAGGAGAAGAATAAGAGAAGAGAAGAAATCCCCAGGAGCTGAAGCTAGGAGACCGCCAGCCAGGCAGCTGGCCATAGAAACAGCAAGAAAGTAAGAAAAGATCAAAAGTCCTAAGGCTAAGGGTAGGTAAAAAGAAACAGGTTAGTTTAAGCTAAAAGAGCTAGCCAGAAACATGCCTAAGCTAGGCCGAACTAATAATAAGTCTCTGTGTCGTCATTTGGGAGCTGGTTGGTGGCCCGAAAGAAAAAAGTGGTACAGACCTCTCCCTGTTTTCTCATCTTCAGAGTGAGAGTAAGGGCAGCAACCCCAGGCAGCGACTGTGAGGATCCAGGGGGTGACTGTGTGACATGGTGTGAAGGGGGTGACTGTGTGATGTGGTGTGAAGGGGGTGACTGTGTGACCTGGCATGCAGGGGTGACTGTGTGACCTGGTGTGCAGGGGTGACTGTGTGACCTGGCGTGCAGGGGTGACTGTGTGACCTGGAGTACAGGGGTGACTGTGTGACCTGGCGTGCAGGGGTGACTGTGTGACCTGGAGTACAGGCTGGGGCTGGCTTTAGTGGCCTCTATTTTTAGAAACAGAACTCTTCAAACACCTTTTTGTTTTTTGTTTCATTTTTTTTTTTTTTGAGATAGGATTTCTGATATTTACTGTGCATGAAAACGGACCACAAGATAAACAACGAAACCCACTTTAAGAGTTTTATTAATAAAGAGTGGGGGCAAGGGAAGGATCAGGGAGAGCGAGCTTGGGGCCTCTGGTTAGTTCATCCATCCAGTACTCAGTGCACTCAAAGGAGTAGGCCTCTTTCTGGCAGCCTCAGATAAGCTTGGATAACCCTTTCCTAAGCATCTCTACAGACAAGTGGGTCCGAAAAATGCAAGCCAAGGTTTGTGAGATTTGGTGTAGCCTGGGGCTGTGGAGGGACCACAGTGCTCTGGTGTGGAGACCACACTACTGCAGATCAACTTGGTAGACAAGGCTTTATCCTGTTTATCAGCTCCTTTTCTGAATCCTGGGAGCGAGGTATTGATGAGCTCGAGTTTGAATGCCATCCAAGATTTTGTCTTCTGGCTTGAAACACAGCCAGAAGAAATCTATGTTGAAATCAAGAAATAAGGCCTGCTCTCCCTCTGCTGCAAATTGCCTCCTGCCGTGCGTGCAGGCATGTGGTGGAGAGATGGGGGTGGCAGGATGTGTGTTTGGGGCAGAGGTGTGAAGGCTGAGGGAGGTTGGTATTATGGAAAGGCAGACACATCTGGCTGGCTCAGTGCAGCATGCATTAACATCATCTACTTTGTTCTTATTCAGGTGCTAGACAGAAGCAAAGCAGGGGGAGAGGCAATGGGAGGCTGAGTTGGGGGTTGCTTCAAGAAATGGAGCCTTTGCAGGAAGAGAAGGTTGGAGGCAGCCACACCATCCAGCAAAAAGCAAGCAAGTTGAAAGGACGGTTTTCCTCTGGCCTTCAAATTTCTAGGACATTCCAGCCTCTTGCTGGCAAGACTTCATTTGCAACACAGCACAGCCTGCAAGGGAAAACAAAGCCAGAGGCCTCTTGAGATTCGCCTCTCCGGACACTGGGACAATTTGTGCCTCTACTTATTCAGTCAACCGTGGGGCTTCTGAAGCCCTGGTCTTATCTGATGCTTGTTTGACTTGTTCTTGGTGCTCACGGTCCTCTGGCAGGCAGCTGGACTCTCGCTGGAGGCTGAAGAATGAAGCAGGAACCAATGAAAAGGACACGCAGATGAAGACGGCATGTGTTGCTGCAGACAGGCTCTAGGGAGCAAAGCTCAAGAGGTCTCGGTCATACAGTTGGGCACCTGTTTGAGCAGCTTCTGGATGATGCTTCGGAGGTATTCAAAACATTCCCACTCTGTGAAGCAGTCCAGTCTGCATGGCTGACAGGCACGCTTGCATTCGAGAGAGCTCACCTAGCTGCTGTCCAAATGGTCACAATCATGAAAACATTTGCTTACGGGGTGGCCTCCGAGAGTGCAGCCAACAATGCCAGGGTGGGGACACAAGTGGCTCTGGACCTGCTTGTCATGGAGGTCAAGGATGCCCACTGCAGGCTCCTTTCTGACTCTCACAGTCCAGGACTCAGGATCTAGTGCGCTCACATGGCTGACGCGCTCACAGACCACTTGACCCTATCACAGTCTTTTCAAGCACTCCCGTTTCACCACCTCCTGGTCTTGGCTCCCTCATGAGCATTCCCTGTCTGTGTGTGTTCAGCCACCAGCCAGTCCTAAGAGTTCTCACCAAAGGAGGCTCCTCCTAATCCCTTCACTTGAGATTACTCTCCATAGTGCTCATGGAGGATGGTGATTGTGGCTCTTCAAAACTGTTCCCCAGAAAACAAACATGTGGTTTTCCCTTTTCCTCTCCGGTGGTCACGTTGGTGGCTTCCTGTTCCCCTCCGGGCCACCCAGGAGCGCAGGTGTCTAATTAAACCTGGATATCTTTTAGTCTGGTCTGATTTGGCTTGATTGGGATTATTGTGTGTTGGCGGAGTAGCACGGTTAGGAAATAGTCCTAACAGACAGGGCAGCAAGGCCAGCATACTCCACTGAGATTGGTGTCAGCTTGATCAGAAACCCCTGGAAGCCAGTGGGCTCTGGTATCATGTGCGACAGTTAACTTGCTATGGGACCTGGGAACTTTATTTTGTTGTGTTGATGCTGAGATAAAAAAAAAAAAACAAAAAAAAAAAAACAGGCAATTTCAACTCAGGAGTCTGCTCTCTGTGAAGGGAACCTGCAGACCAGGCAAGACAAGCTCTTTAAGACTCTTTAAGAATAGCCGTGATGGCCCTTCCCTGGCCCTGACCCTGGCCCACACCTGCTCCTTGATCTGACGGCCATCAGTTAATTCCCTCCCAGGCAAGGCTGTGCAGCGTTTACACAGCACAAGGACTCCAAGACCTGAGGACAAGTAGGTGTGGAACCCAGAGTGCCCTCTACTTTCTGAGTGGTGTCCCTAGCTTTGGGACACTCATCCAGAAGACACGGCTGCAGTACCTGGAGCAAACGTTCCAACTACTCAATCTATAATTTCAAAGTTCTAAAAGGAACTGGAGACAATTGTTAAAATGTGTTCCATCTCCCATCTTTACAAAAGCATATCGTAGTGATCTGAAAACCCAAGTTCTAATTTCAAATTCTCAAATTTCTGTAATTTTGCCCACCCCTTCCCTGAATTTGGTAGTACAAGAGACGTATGTCTCTGGCCCATTCCCTTTCTCTTTCCTCCCCCTTCAATATCCGTGTCTGCAAGGAGCCTCATGTCCCCCCCCACAAAGATACATCTGGACATACTGTCCAAAGTCCAATTATTTTCCAAATCCCTTGAGCAGGGCTACCCATTTGCCTGTTTGCCCTCCCCCTAACTGAGTACACCCCACATTCATGAAGACAGACCTGAGGAAAGGCCCGGGCATGCCCTGGAAGCCACACATCTGTGTCTCACCAAGGAATTCAGGAGCCCTCTGTACACAGAGGAAGGTCCAGAATACAAACCACAGGACTTGTTGGTTCCTTCTGACTCATGGAGACAGACATGGTTCTGGAAAGGGTGGGACTCATCTTAACCAGGCACAAGGGTAGGACTGCTGCACGGGCACCCATCTTAGGGGCTGAGCTCCACTGAGTGGTTGTGGATCAGCAAATGGGGGCCTTTTGAAGCCTGCCCTTCCTTGTGTACCCAAGGCCAGACGATGACATTCAGAGGGTTGGCCATTCCCCTGCCGGCTTTTGGTTGGCGGGTGCCTTGTCTGGTCACTACTGCTAGCAACTCACACTGCCCTTCAAGCCCTGCATATTAGCAAGGCGCTTTTATCATTTTTTTTTATTTTATCATTGTATTACGGTCAGCGTAAGTGACACTGGACTTGGTCACAACTCCCCAGACCACACAGTTCCCATCTATAAAATAAGAGCACGTGTAGAGACGGGAGGGAGCCCTGAGTGACTGAAGTCTTGAGAGAATGTGTGTTGTTGACACAGGCACAGTCATGTTGAGGACCGTACAGCCTCAGACTCAGAGGGACTGCGTAGCCTTCACGGGGAACCAACGTGAGCATTGACAGTATATGCAAAAAATGTCTCCAGATACTCATGACTTGAAGGCTGCTCCCCCGCAGAGGTTGTCCTAGGGAGATTAGCTAGACCCGCCTCCCTGAGGCAGCTGTACACTGTAAATACTACCTTCTCTTTTAGCTATGTGCAGTAACCACGCTTCTCTGTTCAGCTCTGTATAACACCCCCCCCCCGCCCCCCGGGCTGCTGAGGGGCTTTGATTCCCCCAACAGAGAGCCCAGACCACCGGAACTCTGCTTCCTGTCACTGTGCCCGTCTCTGGGTCCATTCTTCATTCCCTTGTCACCCCAGTCAGGTCTGTTTCTAAAGCTGTGCTGGGTGTGGCGAGCGTGAGCCGAATTGTTTCCAGAGTCAGGGAAGTCAGTGATGTGTTGCTCCCAAGAGTTTTGCTTTTCCTTGTCGGCCACAGGTTCCCAACCATGAACGTTATCATCACCTAAGAATTTTTAAAAAGCGCCAGCACCTTGGCCCTCCTTGAAGAGACCCCACTCAGTTCTGGGGTACTGCAGATAATATCTCTGGGTGATTGTCATACACAGTCAGGGCTGGGAACCACTGTTGGAAAGCCCCCTCCTCCTATGGTTCATAGCAGAACAGGACAGATGCCCGACCTAGACACACAACAGCTGTAGGCCAGGCTAGACACCCAGGTCCCCAGTGGAGGGTGGGGGTGAGAAGGTCCTGTGCCTACTCTCCAGGAAGACAGGAATAAACAGAGTCAATTTCCTGGCCTCCCAGCCCCTCACCTCCCCATCCAATTTCCCATGCTCCAGCTGAAGGCCCAAGGGGGCGGAGGTGGGGCAGGCAGCTGTGTAATCTAGGTGGATTTTCTCAGGGGTGGGGGAGGCTGATTTTGGCTCCAGTCTTCCTCTTTCCTCACAGCTGGAGCTGGAACAGCATGAGCAAGTGGGGCTGGGAGCCCAGCTGTTGGCAGTTGTTCCCATGTTATCTCTCTCGTGACAGCTGCAAATCTGTTGTGGGGTGTGTGTGTCCATCCAAGTGTGAGAGTGTATCCCAGCCAAAAAAAAAAAGATGAGGAGGTAGAAGACAGAGAGCATGAGGTTCCCTTTCCAAACCTCCACTTCCTCTAGCCCACGTGACCGCTCTTCCTTAGAAAGAGCACCCATGAGCACCCTGTATTATTCGCCCTCATTGAGATTCCAGGCTGGAAGCAGCTTCAACACTTACAATAGCTCCCCTGGGCTTAGTGCATACTGTGTCCTCCTAAGGTAGGAGGTTGTATTTAACCCTCAGAACAGCTCCAGCACAGCGGAACTATCAGCGTTCCCTTCTTGTGCACGAGGACACGGCACTATCAGCGTTCCCTTCTTGTGCACGAGGAACAGAGTCAATATTTAATAACATGAGGTTACATAGCTACAAAGATTCTGATGCAGTCAGTCTTCAGCTCTGCCCCTGTTCTGTTCTGCCTCCTGGCCGTGCTTGATAAAGAACCACATCAGATGAGTGAGGTCTCCTTTGGCTCTGATGCTCCCACGGTGGTATTGCTGGAATTTGTTGTCTATATCGGAACTCTTCTTGGATAGCACTGACTGCACTTCTGAAACGCCGAGTGAGAAGCGCCTATCTCTGTCCCCCAGGGACTTGCTTCTGAAGCACCAGAGGAACATGACCTGACCTGAGAGTTATCCAGGGCAGCACTGTGTGACTGAGCTCTAGATAACAGCACTGTGCACAACGATAAAACAGAGCCTCTGATGGTTTGGCAAAATTTGCGGGACTGTCTTGCCCAAGTTTGCTCATCGGAAGCTTCTGTGCACGGGGCACTTTGCCCAGGAGTTTGCTAGATTGTCTTGGATGTCCACATGCCACTGGGCTCAGGGATGACTCACGGCAACACTTCCAAGATGGCAGGTAGGAACCTGAGTGCAGCTTGTCACCCAGGCCTCTGAAGCTTTCTGGTGTTGGGTGTTTTCTGCTATGCTTATAGCCTAGGGCATAGATGGTGCTGGGATGGGGTCCTCTACCGAGAGGGGGGTGATAATGAGCAGCCAAGGGCTTCACCTCAGCTGCCCTTGTCCTAAGGAAGGAGGCATCAATCAAGTGAAATCCCAGACCTCCCCAGCCTCATTTTATACTGAAATAGCCTTTTACATTTTCTTGTTTCTCTTTAATCAGGCTTGAGTCTGTCTGCTTATTCCCCAGCAGTGTGGACAAACCCTTCTCTTCCCTCAGCAGGCTTTGCATTCCCACTCATCCGCACACTGACACAGGATTTCTGGAGGTAAAGTTCAATCCTGCTTTACGGAAGGGACTTCCCCTGATGTATCAAAGTTTGCTGCTCACGAGATGTCCATTGAACTAGAGACTCTAGCTCACCTGTCTGTCATAGGCCCAGGATATTCTACTTTTAACCAGCTTCCTGGTGATGCCAATGCTTCTGGTCCCCAGGTCACACTTGGAGGTGCACAAGTGTCAGGTGCCTATGCAACACAGCCAATTGAAGCCTGAAAACACAGAGCAGTTCCTGGCTGCATGTCAAGTGGCCCTGAAAGGAGCCTTCAGCAGCCGTAGCTAGTTTCTCATTCCTGGGAGCCTACCCCCAGTCCCTGTGCACCCCAAGCTACAACTCTCCTCCCACGTCTGCTCAAGTGCATCTTGTCCTGAATCCCTGAGCCATATCTGCTGGGAAGTCTGGGCAGGTTGAAGAAGCCTCCTCCTCTTTCTGATACAAGACAGCCTAGTCCCTCCCTCACCTGCCATCACCTGTGTTTGGGGTACCCCAGCATGTGCTGCCATTCAGACACATACACCCCAATGAGGTGTTGTCACCTCTGATGCCACATGGTTAAGTCTTTCCCCAGTGGCTCCCTGTTTGGGCCTGAGGACTGGGTTTGACCTCCAAGAGAGGATGTGAACTTCAGAGAAAGGAATGTGGATTAGGAAGCGGTCCTGCTTAGGGAGAACTAAGGTCATATATGAACCTATCACAGTGAATCTGATTCCCTTATCAATAATGATGGACTATAGGTGGAGGCTGCTTGTTTGTTTCCCAACTTCCCAGACCTGAAATTATCACACGGAAACTATATTATTTGCAACATTGCTTGGTCAATGACTCTAGCCTACTCCTAGCTAGCTCTTACATCTTAAATGAACACATTTCTATTATTTTTTATTTTATCATGAGGTTCATGGTTTAACAACAAGTTTCCAGTGCCTCTGTCTCCTGTGGAGGCTACATGGCATCTCTCTGACTCCACCAACTCTCTCTATATGTATCTCTTCTAGCCTAGCTATCTTCTGTTAAGCCATTGGCCAAAAGTAGCTTCTTTATTAACCAGTGGCAATAAAACATGTTCATAGCATACAGAGAGGAATGCCACCTCAGTGAACCATATAAAAATTATCGCTTTTGATTTCTAAACCCACTGGCATTATTACAAGTTTTGACCTAACATTGTAGTACACAGAGGCCAACATCAGTGTAGTCATGGGCACCTCCAGGTGTGTGGTGGTGTGTGAATGGAATGGCTCCCACGGGCTCAGGTATTTGAATGCTTGATCACAAGGGCCTGCAGATCAAGACGTAGCTCTCAACTGCTCCTTCAGTGCTATGTGTGGGGGCTGCCATTTCTGAGCGGTGTCTTAGTTCTATAAGAAAGTGGACTGAACAAGTTGTGGTGGTTTGAATAGGAATGGCTCCAATTTTGAATGCTTGGTTGTTAGGGAGTGGTGCTACTAGAGAGAAATCAGGAGGTGTGGCCTTGTTGGAGTGGGTGTGGTCTTGTTGGAGGACAGGTGTCAAGCCGGGTCCAGTGTCTCTTGCTGTCTCTTCTTGCTGCACGTAGATCCAGATGTAGAACTCTCAGCTCCTCCAGCACCATGTCTGCCTGCATGCCACCGTGCTTTCTGCAGTGATAATAATGAACTAACCCTCTGAATGTAGGGCAGCCCCAGCTAAATGCTTTCTTTTAAAAGAGTGGCAGTGGTCATGGTGTCTCTTCACAGCTATAGAACACCGACTGAAACACAAGCCATGGGGAGCAAGCCAGTAAGCAGCTCCCCTCTGTGGCCTCTGCGTCAGCTTCTGGCTCCAGGTTCCTCCTCTGCTTGAGCTCCTGTCCTGACTCTTTTTGATAAAGAACTGTGATGTGGAACCATAAGCTGAACAGACCCTTTCCTTTCCATCTTGCTTTGGTCATGGTATTTATCATAGCAAAAGGAGCCCTACCTGAGACAAGTGAGAATTGATCATGATGTCTCAAGTGTGACCTCTGGGAAATGATTAGATTAGATTAAGTTCTTAGGTAGGGCAGCCATGGTTGAATCCTAGTGGCTTCATATGATATGCTAGAGATAGATACAGATACAGATGTGTGCTCCAGACTCCTGTTGTGTGACACACTGTGTGCCTCGGGGCTCTGCCAGCACCAACGCCAAGGACCAGAGGCAAAAGCAATAGGGCCCAGTTGATATTAATGTAGCCTGGAGTTCCTTCCCTGCACTGTGCCAAACTGTTTTGACTTTCAGCCTCCAAACATAGATGCTAAAGAAACCTTTTCTCATAAAGTGATTGCCACAGGCCCTTTGTTATAGCAATGAAACCTAACTAATAACAAATCTTTCATCTGTCCCGGTATAATCAGGATCCATGTAAACATTCAAGTTAGAATAGGAGAATCACATATAAATCAGCTACCAGACCTTGTTTGTCTTTTTACATAAAGTTTTCATGAAACAATGTTGAGATTTTGTCACTCAGCTTGACAGATTTTAAGAATTTTAGACTTGTATTATCATCACTGAAAATGAAGTATGGGCATATCTATCTTTAGAGAAATCTCTCCCAACTTAGTTTTTCCTGTATATGGATTCAGTTAATGGAACCCTACTGTTTTTACAATTTTGAGCCTATTACCATGTGCATAGGGTGTTCCCTTTTACTTTATAGTAGTGTTCTATTGTGCGGTTATTTATCCAGGCCTTTGCCTGCGGAGAATCACATTGTTTCCAGTCAGCTCTTTGAATAAGGCTGCTATAAACATTCTTTATACTTTTATTGGGAACATGCTTTTCTTGTATAAATCTTTAGTATCCTATTTTCTTGTGTAAATACATAAAGGTGGGACCACTTAATCCCAGGGTAGGTGCATACATAACTCCACCAGGAACTGTCCAAGAGTTCTCCGAAATGCTTCTAGCACGGTGATTCTCAAGAAGAGAGATGCGACATGACAAAGATAGATACAGATACAGTTGTGTGCTCAGACTCCTGCTGTGTGACACACTGTGTACCTCGGGACTCTGTCAGCATGAATGCCAAGGATCAGAGGCAAAAGCAAAAGGGCCCACTTTATATTAATGTGGCCTGGGGGTTCCTTCCCCACCCCTTCCTAATGCTTCACCCCTTTAATACAGTTCCTTGTGACCCCAACCATAAAGCTATTTTAGTTGCTGCTTCATAACTGTAATTTTGCTACTGTAATGAATCATCATATCTGTGTTTTCTAATGACTTCAGGCGACCCCTATGAAAGGGAAAAGGGTGATTTGATCACCAAAGGGGTCTCGAACCACAGGTTGAGAACCATCATTTTCCAAAACCTCTCTGATGGACAGTGATTGGGCTGTGGTTTCTTGGGTCCCCACCACCACTTTGGCATGGTCAGCCGCTGTGATGCTGACCACTCTTGGAGTGTGGGGTAATGGCTGCAGTTTTACTTTGTGTTTCTGTTGAAATAAGAGCAGCGGGGCTGCGTCCCCGGCACCAGGCAGCCCCCACGGCTAGCTTTACCCAAAATAATTACACGGAAACTGTATTCTTTTAAACGCTGCCTGGCCCATTAGTTTCAGACTCTTAACCCATTTCTAATAATCTACTGTAGCCCACGAGCAGGCTTACCAGGAATGATCTTAACCTGCGTCTGCCTGGAGTGGGAGAGTCATGGCGACTCTCTGACTCAGCTTCTTTCTCCCAGCATTCTGTCCTGTTTTCTCCGCCTACCTAAGGGTTGGCCTATCAAATGAGTCTAGGCAGTTTCTTTATTTAACCAATGAAACAACAGATAGAAAGATGACCCACCTCCATCATGTTTCCATGACAATGAATGTTGTTTTATTTCCTCCTGGGCTTGTCTATAAAGTGCCGATTCCAGTCTTTGGTCCATGTTCTCCTGCATTTACTCTGAAGCTTCCGTTTGTTGGACAGTGTTGTCAGTTCTAAAACCTGAAGAAAACGTTTCTCCCTCAGTCTGCTGGTTTGCATCCTATGACACCTATGCTAGCTCAGGTGTCCTGTGTGTCAACAAAACTGAACCCGGAGGATTCTGACTACCCTCTTTGGCACTAGCCCCCTTGTATAGTTTATCTTTGAGACAGGCAAAACCACCTCTATATGCCAACCCATGTCACTCCTCTGTTCCCCAGGACCTCAGGAACCCATCAGCATCTCAGATGATGGTAGGTCCTGACATCCAGAGTGATGCTTCAGCTCCTTTCTCCGCACTCCAGGCATCCTCATCTGCAGACCACTAGAGTCGAGCCCTTGCCATCAACACTGCCTTGTCCCTTCTCACTGCCCGTTCTTGGCTGAACTCTCACACCACTTACAGTGACAGCCCCATTCTCTCCCTCTGGCAGGCAGTGGTGCATACCTGTAATCCCAGCATCAGGGAGGCTAAGGCAAGAGGGTTGCAAGTCCAATGATGCTGGGATCTAATAGTTAAGACCAGGTTGAAAACAAACAGTGTGATCAAACTTTCTTCTAATAGGACTTCTGGGGAGTCTTCTGTAACTGCCCCCACAACTGAGCCAGCCCTGCCTCCTGTTGTCCCTTAACACTGGGGCACCCTTCTACAGCAAGCCCTCACAGACATCCTCAGCTGCTGTCTTTCTCTCAGCTCCCGAGCGCCAAGTTCTTCATCGCAGAATTGAAATTTCTACCCGTGGCAGGAGCTGGAGCCACTTATGGCTGAAAGTGCCGTTCCCAGTTCTACCATTAAAGAGTATGTGGTAGAGAGGGCAAGCAAGAGGAAGGAGAGGAACGGGCAGGATCCTGACTCCAACCCCAGAGACCCTTCTGCTGGGGCTGTGCTTGAGACCTTAACTGCTCCGAAGGGGCCCCACAATCCATGGAGGATGGCAGGAGGGGCCAAGGGAGTGGAGGGCTCTGTTCCACCTTTACCTTCCCCTTTAGCTGAGCAGCAGGGGTGGGGGGCACTTCCCGCTCAGGAGGGGTTAGTGCCCCTGGGGTCAGAGGAGGCACCTCCCACCTCAGACAACTTTCAAGATCACGAAAGGGTCTGTTTCCGTAACTAGCCTCTCATTCCAGAGACCCCAGGAGGAGTCTGGTATTAATCTGCCCACTGTGGTGCAGGCCCTGCTCCTTCACAACTAGGCCTGTTTGACTGGGCCGCCAGGTGTGGGTGTCTGCAGTTCATTAAACGGCCGCAGCCAGGGGAGAGAATCCAGGACTCTGGGCAGAGTGCAGCCTGGAGGATCAACCCCCTAGCTCGCTCGCATGCTGGCTCCTCTCCACAGCCAATTTGTCTGGTGGCTTCCCGTGCCCATCTTAATTTCCTCCAGGGGCAGGAACTCACCACCTCAGGGTGCTCTCCTCCTGACCCACCTTTAGACGCTCTGACAAGAGGAAAACACTCAGCGTTTTTTTTGTTATTGTTGTTGTTTTGTTTTTAGGTTTTGTTTGCAATTTAAAAATTTTTTTGTATTAGTGTCTACTAATCATGCAAAATAACAGAGAAGTGTGAACTTTGCGTAGCCACCTGCCTCAGGACTCCCCTCCAGCACCCAGGCCATGGTCTAGCCTCTGAGTCACAGAGAGCAAACACAGATCCTCGCCATGACAGTCCTCAGGTATGTGACATCAACTCTCCTGCTCCCCAAGCCTTTTCTTCCCAGGTCAAAGGTCCTCGGCTCCTACTCATCTTGCCCATGTCATG
Source organism: Microtus ochrogaster (assembly GCF_000317375.1). Lineage (NCBI taxonomy): Eukaryota > Metazoa > Chordata > Mammalia > Rodentia > Cricetidae > Microtus > Microtus ochrogaster. The sequence goes on from NC_022010.1 coordinate 39,045,188, forward strand.
GTTGTGGGTTCCCTCAGCAACCGCCTCACGGTTGCCATGTCTGTCCTCTGTAAACTGTTCCCGGCCCCAGGGATTCAGACGCTGGACATTCGCTTCAGCCTCCTGAGAAGAGGCCTCACACTGAATCCACTTTGTACGGTTTTGTTTCCATTTAGTCGGCCATGCTCTTGACAAATAGATCCTGGCTACCAGCTTGCTCAGCTGTGGTCTCAGCAGGAAGGACCAGGTTTTTTTTGTTTTCCAAGCACACTCCGAAGTCCTTTGGGATGGTGGATGCTAAGGCCGTGTGAGTGAAGGGGACTGAATGAAGAGAGTGGGTTATGCCCTCAGAGACTGTCCTTTAAGGCCCCAGCCATCACTGCCCCAGGGACCATTCTGCAGGTGGTAGAGGCTCAGGGGGAGGGGACTGCCAGCAAAGTCATCTACAGCATTGGGCTATCTTCTGCCCTAGAAACGAACTTCCGCTCTCTCGCCAGCACAGGAGCCAGCTTGTCCTCATCTGTCTTCATACATGTCTCAAATAGGGGTTGAAATCAGTTAGGAAGCCCCGATGCTTAGATGTAGAGTTCCCGTGTGTGTTACTATGTTCAAGGCACCCCCTTCCTGAAAATGGAGTCTTCCTTAGGAGATCTGTGGCCCACGTGAGGCAGCTGCCTACACCTCGGCCCCAGACCCACCTCGGTTCTCTTTAAGATGAGCTATCAGTCCAAGCAAGAGCAATCTGAGCAGGCCTCACAAGCCCTAAGAACAGGGGTATGTGACAGACTGTCCCTGTCCGCAATCCAAGCTTCCTGGACTGTCATCCGCCCTGATTTGGCTGTGTCCTGCCGTGTTAAAACGCCGTGACCGAGAGCCACTTGTGCGGGCTACGGGAGGGTTTATTTCAGCTTTTAGCTTTAGCCCATCATGAAGGGAAGTCAGGGCAGGGTATCAAGGCAGGAACCTGGAGATAGGAACTGACGCAAAGGCCATGGAGGGATGTTCTTACTGACTTGCTCAGCCTGCTTTCTAATACAGCCCTGAACCAGCCACTCTGAGGTACACCACCCGCTGTAGGTAGGTGCTCCCATTTCAATCATTAATTGAGAAAATGCCCTTCAAACTCTCCTACAAGCCAGAATAGAGATTCCTTTTCCCAAATAAACTCCAGTTTATGTCAAGTTGAGTAAAAACAAACCAAGACTCTAGCACTTACCTTGGTGACCTTTGACACATCTCTCTGGAACCCAGGTCCCAGATTCACAATTATCCCTTATGCTTTTGAAGTGATACCCAAAAAGTTGACTTGGGTCCTTAGGTTCCCAGAAGCATAGCCCTCTGTAGAAGGAAGGGAAACTTATTGCCAAGGTTCCAAAATCAAAAGTTCTTTTCTGTGTACTTTCTTTTCACCCTTAACCTTTGTGACCGAGTAATGATTGATCCACTGCAGCCTGGGGAACAAAACATCACGTGCTGGAGTGTTTGTCTCTGACAACCTGCCTTTTCTTCCTTCCTCTGTCCTTCCCTTCTCTCCTCTGCCCATCCCCCGTCTTCTTCCTTCCTTCATTTTATCCACGTCACTGGAGAAAGTTGTTGGAGCTCAGGAAAGCATCTCCAGGAGCCTAATTCAAACATGCCTTCAATGCTAAGACGAAACTATAGTCTATTCTCCCAGTAGAAAGTGAGTTGCCTTGTTTCTCACATCAGTTCAGGCAGGGGATGGAGAAGCCTGGGCCCACCAGGGTCATTCATCAGAGAAGGATGCCCTTTGTGACATTCAGGTTGCATTTGTCTGAGGTTCCCACACATAGCTACGGAATCCAGGAGATTAACTGTGAAAAATGACCTATTTTAACAGGTGCACACTTGTGTGTAAGTGGGAATTAGCCGAGCGTGGAATTATTTTAGCATGGAAATAAGTGTGGGCACTGAAAAGCATCACTCTTCTGACCACACAGGAATCAGACAGAGGGTCAACACGGGGGAGTTCCCTGGGACTCGGAGCGGATGTGTTGGTTGGATTTTTCCAGAGGAAGCTGCGGTACCACAAGGAAATAAACCATAATGCCTACAAAACCTGACTGTTCACGTTCCAACTCCCTCTTCAAAGCAGGTCCCCCCTCTCCAAGGAGCAGGGACTAAAACTTCCCTACCTCTATTTAGAAAAGGTACTTGCAAGCACACCAGATCCCAGCGGGGAAAGCAAACCCACATCTCACAGTGTCTTTATGAGGTGCCCTAGTCCACAGGAAACAGGACTGGCTACGTCACCATAACAACCACAGGAAACCTGAAGCAGAACAAGAAACCAAAAGCCTTGGGCCACGCCCCTGCCTGTCCCCAGCCTCGACCTACATGGTCCCTGGGTCTGACCCTGCTGTCAAAGTAGCCTGCTTGCAACTCACAGGAGCTGAGTAGGGCAGTAAGGAGGAGTTCCCGGTGCAAAATAAATTTCTAAAGTGTGGCGCTGGTCTTTTCTGTGACTTTACTTTCATGGGAATCTGCTCAATGGGGATTTGAATTTGGCAATCAGTAGAGTACTTTCAGAGAAATGCATTTCCTTAAAGGGAGAACTCAACCCTTCCTCCTTGAGAGGGCTCACTGAAACCTTTTAGGAGACCACTCCAAAATAGCCCTGAAGGTATGAGTTCCCAGCCTGCTCATCAGGGTTGTTCTGCTGGAGATGCCTTAAGGAGATGTTGGCTCCAAAGCACATTAGCTGTGTGATCCCATGAAGACAGATCACCAGGCTTGTCTAAGGTTTTTAAAAGGAAGAAGATGTGACTGGGCGGTGGTGGTGCACACTTTTCATCCCGGCACTTCGAAGGCAGAGGCTGGCAGAACTCAGATCTCTGTGAGTTCAAGGCCAGCCTGGTCTAGAGCAAATTCTGGGACAGTCAAGACTACACAGAGAAACCCTGTCTTGAAAAACAAAACAAAATAAAACAGAAAAGAAAAAAAAGAAGGAAGAGAATGTAACCTGTCTCTTGTGTCCCTTGGGGGCTAGCTCTTTCTGTCTGGGTGTTTGCATATGTCTCTTGTACTAGCATGCATAATTGTCCGACAGGGAGCATACGCTTGCTATGCCAAACCAACATCTTTTCTCCATGCATGCACACACTGGTCCTCACTCACCCCTTCCTAGCGATAGGTAAGGTGAAAGCTAACTGAGTGTGCGCATGGACTCTGTTTGCTGAGAGGAAACTTTAAAAGGGTACAGCTGAGCAGTGTTTCCTGAGGGATAGTAATCGTGACAGTCCATCACCTGCTCTGCCACCAGTGTAAGGTACACGGAGTCATGGTTTATCTTTAACAACACCCCTGGCGAGAGGAGATAGTTTCATTGGGTAAACAGAGAAGCTGAGGTTCTTAGATGCTCTGTAATTCACCCAAGGACACCCAGCTAGTCTGCAGCAGGGATGACTTTGCCCTCTGCTCTGTGTCCTGTGGCATCTCCCCTCTCCCCAGCCCCTGGGCCATAGAGAACATGCACATAGAACACATAGCACAAAGAACAGCGTCAGGGGCAGGAGGTCCAGTGTTCAGTCTTTCACAAAGGAAAAGAGAAAGGGGGCAGGGAAGGGAGGGAGGAAGGAAAGAAGAAGAGAAAGAAGAAAGATCTCTGAGCCCAGGGCTTTCCACAGCTGCCTGGAGTCTGTAGTGTTCGTTTCCCAGATAATCTATTTTCTCACTCGCAGACCCACAGCTCTATCAATCCTCTCCTCAGCTGCTACACCACAAAAGCTCCCAGCTCCTCCTCCTGCCCCTCTTCCAGGCCAGCTATCCCATTCCCCAGGGTGTTTGCTGGACATAAACCAGCAGGAGTAGAAGAGAGGCCTCCATAGAGGCAAAGCTCTCAGACTTCCCCAGTGAGGCAATCGATACCGAGTCCTGACTCTTCTGGCCACCCAGAGGGAGGGCCTGCCTGGGCAGAGCAGTGGGCTCCCATAGTCCCCCAAGAACCTTATTTATTATTGCCCAGACTCCCAGCCTGACCTGTCAGCCCAGGCCTGCCTGCAGCCTTGGGAGGTACTGGGGAGGGGAGAGTTTCAGGTCTGATGAAAGCCACCGAAACCAGCTCAGGGAGCTCATGAAAAGAACCAAGAAGTGTCTGCTTGACTGCCGGGTGGCAGACGTGACTGGACTTGTCTTCCTCCTGGGGTGATGGAGACAAAGACGGCGTCATCCCCAGGGGAGCACCGTGTCTCCACTATGGGTCCCACACAGTCTCCTTGCTTGGAAGATGTGACAGAGTCCCCACCAAAGTCCCCTGGAAGCAAGGCCACTTCTAACACCACACAGTGTGGACAAACAGAGAAAGGGGTAAGTGGAAAGGTGGCAGCATCAATTCCTGTCTAGACTGGAGTTTTGGAATCCAGCCGTCCAGATGAAAGGGTACATTATGGAGACAGGCTATAAATCCCCCAGGTCAGCAAGACCACATTCTCCTAGGATTATTTACAGTTCTTTCCAGCCTCTGGCCATTGCCCGTCCTAACCCCATCTGCTTTCAACTTTCAACAGAGTCACCGATTGCATCATAACCTGTAAGTAGCCAATCACATCTGATTTCATTTTGAGAGACCACACACTAGGAGGACACGCTCCCTCCTGAGCCCCTGCAAAGCTTCAGGTCTTTACTCTGGACTCTAGAGACACCAAGAGTGTTAAGAAAGAGATGGAGAGCCAGGCGGTGGTGGCGCACGCCTTTAATCCCAGCGCTTGGGAGGCAGAGGAGGATGTATCTCTGTGAGTTCGAGGACAGTCTGGTCTACAGAGCAAGTTTCAGACAGGCTCCAAAACTACACAGAGAAACCGTGGCTCGAGAAACAAACAAACAAAAAGAAGACGGTAAGGCCACTTCATACATCAACACTTGGCAGGCAGAGTCACTAAGGGTGTGTTATTTTAACTCGGTCTACACTGCACCCTTGGACCCTGCCCATCACCTATGGGCAGTCAGTCAAGGATGTGAGAAGCTGCTGGAGCCAAATGACAAGGCCCCTTTCTGAACTGCCAGCCTGGGATCTTTGGTAACTGGAGCCCTCTACCTAGCCACCAAGGAAGGGCATATATATCTTTTGGACCCCCTCTGTACATTAGGCTAGCTCCTCCCAATCCTCCCCCGGGTCTTCCCATACCAGATCCCACCATAACACTGCCCTTCTTGGCCCTCTCCAGGAATTGGCTGGAGCCTATGGCATTATTAAAGTTCATGCTCCCTTTTCTCTTCCAGATCTCTCTCAGATAGAAAAGTCGCTGGGTTCCTTTTCTGCTAATCCTTCTGCTTATATTAAAAAGTTTTGTTATCTGTCCCAAGCCCACCATCTAACCTGGCATGACTACTGTGTCATCCAAGCTTCTACTCTCACTCCTGAGGAGCAAAGTAGAATTCAGGCAGCAGCTAGGCAGTATGCAGACCAGACTCATGTGGTAGACAGTACGGTTCCTGTCGGGGAAGCGGCTGTGCCCGCCACAGAACCAGACTGGGACTACCAACCTGGCCAAAGCGACCGACGGAGGCGGGAAATCAAGGTTCATTGCCTCCTTCATGGTGTGGAAATGGTCTCACAAAAAGTAGTTAATTTTGACAAGCTTTGAGAGATTACACAGCTAGCAGGCAAAAATCCAGTGACTTTTAAAAATTGGTTACAGGAGACCATGGTCCAATATACCAGGCTGGATCCAGCCTTGCCAGCAGGAGCCACCGTCTTGGCCACCCATTTTATTTCTCAGTCAGCACCAGACATTAGCAAAAAGTTAAGAAAGGCTGATGAGGGTCCCCAAACCCCTATACAGGAATTGGTGGGAATGGCTTTTAAGATTTTTTTTTTTTTTTTTTTTTTTTTTTTGGTTTTTCGAGACAGGGTTTCTCTGTGGTTTTGGAGCCTGTCCTGGAACTAGCTCTGTAGACCAGGCTGGTCTCGAACTCACAGAGATCCGCCTGCCTCTGCCTCCCGAGTGCTGGGATTAAAGGTGTGCGCCACCAACGCCCGGCTAGCTTTTAAGATTTTTAATGCCCGTGAAGAAGCAGTTGAGTCTTCCTGACAGACAAAGCTACAACAGGCAGCTACCCTACAGGTCCAGGCCTTCGCATCTGCCCTAAGGCCACTGGAAGAGGGACAAGGGAAGCTAACCACAGGTCTCTAACCTGGTGGAGCCCAGCCTAAGTTGCCCTCACCAGCAGGCTGCTTCAAGTGTGGTCTAAATGGCCATATGGCACAATATTGCACTGAACCTCCTACGAGGCCGTGCCCTATCTGCCAGCAACCTGGACACTGGAAATCACAATGCCCCCATGCAGGCTCGTCCTCTATGCCACACCACGGAGGTCCGGCCTCACCAACATCGGCAAATGAGACTGTGCCAGCCTTCGAACTTCTCAGCCTTGCGGAGGATTGACGCAGCCCAGACTTGGTGACTCCCATAGCCCTCTCCAAGCCCAGGGTAGCGCTGCAGGTAGCAGGCAGGTCCATTACTTTTCTTTAGGACACGGGAGCTATCTACTCTGTTTTAACATTGCATTCGGACCTTAGGTTCCCCTCACCCATTTCAGTTATGGGGGTAGACGGGACCCGTTCCTCCCCCACTTAATGCCACTGCCCTGCATTCTTGCAGGACAATTTTTCTCTCGTTCTTTCTTAGTGATACCTGCTTGCCCAGCACCTTTACTGGATCGAGATATCCTTAGCCACTTCGGGGCCACATTCATTTTAGCCCCCATACACTCTCCTGAGTCACAGTTTCTGCTCACTTCAACATCCTCACAGGTTCCTACCCCAGACTGCCCAGTTCCTACTTTCCCTTATCCAGTAGATCCCCAAGTATGGGACACTTCTACTCCTGTGCTTGCTGCTCACCACCAGCCAGTCCTGCTTCACCTGAAAGACCTTTCGTCCTTCCCTTCCAGATCCCAGCTTCCTATTTCCGAAACCCACCGCTGAGGTCTTAAGCCTGTTATGACTCATCTCCTATCTCAAGGACTTTTAATTCCTATCGACTCGCCTTGCAACACTCCAATTCTTCCCGTGCTGAAGCCCTCTGGCACCCACCACCTAGGTCAAGACCTCCACCTCATAAATGAGGCAGTCATTCCAGTTCACTGATGTGGGAGTGATTGCTTATTAATAAAGAAACTGCCTAGGCCCATTTCATAGGCCAACCCTTAGGTGGGTGGAGAAAACAGAACAGGATGCTGGGAGAAAGAAGTTGAGTCAGGGAGTCGCCATGGTTCTCCCACTCCAGGCAGATGCAGGTTAAGATCATTCCTGGTAAGCCGGCTCGTGGGCTACATAGAATAATAGAAATGGGTTAGAGCAATATGTAAGAGCTAGCCAATAAGAGGCTGGAACTAATGGGTCAGGCAGTGATTAAAAGAATACAGTTTCCGTGTAATTATTTCGGGTAAAGCTAGCCGTGGGGGTGGCCAGGTGCCAGGGAAGCAGCCCCGCTGCTCCTATTTCAACAGTTCACCCAGTAGTTAACAACCCTTACAATCTCCTGTCTAACGTCCCTCCTACCACCTCCTACTTTACATTCCCAAACTCCTCCACTGGTGGGGTACCTACCCTATCTCTCCCTTCTGAGGTCCCTTCACCATTCACACACTGACAATTGTCTACCTGCCCCCACACCAGTGGACTCTAGTGTCCCTAAACCTGCCCCGCTCTCCCCAGGGGACAGAGTACTCCTCAAACAGCCCCTCCTTTACATATTTTAGATATAAATGCCATCCGTATTCCATATATGGTGCGCAGCTATTTCCCATCCTTTCACTTTGTGACTTTGTGCTGGTGTCCTTTGGAACACAAAATATCTTTACTATCAATGAGATCCAACGTACCTGGTTTTTCTTCTGCTGTCCATACTTTTGGTGTGCATCTGAAAAACCATCGCCTAATCCGTAGTCATAACAACTTACTCCTATGCTGTCCTCTATAGTTTTGTAATCTTAGTTTTATGTTCAAGTTTTTGAGCCATTTTATGTGTGCTGTGAAGGGTGGAGATTCATCCTTTGCCTCTCTGCTGGCTTCTGGGCTTGTAAAAAGAGTCATTTCAATGTCTTGTAGTTTTGTGTGCTTTTTTTTGTTTTGTTTTGTTTTGTTGTTTTCGAGACAGGGTTTCTTTGTGTTGATAGTCCTGGCTGTCCTGAGACTCTCTCTTTAAACCAAGCGGGCCTTGAACTCACAGAGATATGCCTGCCTCTGCCTCACTAGCGCTGGGATGAAAGGCATGTGCTGCCACCACCACCTGGCTCTGATCTAAAGGTTCGCAATGTGAACCTTTAATCTGCAAAGACCTGATTTTTGTTTTATTTTAAAAGCCTTATCAACAGGTGCTGAGAGTTGGCACCTGGACATAACAGGGACCAGTGCTTACTTGTCCCGTCTATTTCCTGTCTCACAGACGACTCTGGCCTCTGGTTCATGTTTATCAGTTCCTTCAAAGAGGGGGCGCTGGGGAGATGATAACGACATATACAGGGGTCCTGTCCTGGAGCGTGCCCATGCCTGTTTGGGACACGTGCAGTGAAATCTGAGGAAGAGGCCGGCAAGAGCCTTGGGATCAGACGAGAAAGAAGAAGACGAGGAGGCCCAGGGAGGATCTGGACCACAGTCAGGGCAGAATGATAGCTGCTGAGATTATTAGGAGTAGGAGCTGGGTTTGGGAGAAACGAGAACCGAGGGAGGGAAGTGGCCGCTCAGGATGCAGGCCTTGACTGCTCTGTGTAAAGGTGGGTGACAGATCTGCACGCAGGACCCCCTGGCCATATTCTCAGTGCCCCCCCCGGCCTGATGGAGCCTCCACAGAGGGTTCCCAGGACCAGTTTAACTCTCCAGTCTACACTCCTACTGAAGGCGGCGGCCATCTCATTTTCCCACTCAGCAAGAAAATCCGGCCTTGGCAAAGCAATTCGCGAGCTTCCTCACGCAGTTTCTTGCTCCAAACCCTTGCCACCACAAACAGGACAGTGAATGCCACCATCTGTGTGCCGTGTCACGTGTAGAGGTAACTGTGGCACAGCTGTGGTCACGAAGAGCTTTCGCTCCAGATCCTGTGGCCAAGGAGAGGGCCACACACAGAGAGGGAGGATGGTGTGTGGGAAGAACGGTCACGCTGGCCTGGACCTCGGGGCCCTGGAGACTCTCCATTAAAGAGGGGTTACCTCGCCCAGTTGGACCTTAGCCTTAGCCTCTCCCTTCTGGAAGGGCAGAAGCCGAGGACAAAGAAGAAAATGGGTTCTCATCGTAAAAGCTCCCTGGGAACTTCAGCCAAGGAACAGAAAGTCCCATATAAACTTACATAAGGTGGCCAGAAGGGAAGCATATCACAGAAGCAAGACGATAAACAGAACCATGTTGGATCAGCTCTATCACTTCAGCCACAGAACAGCCTGGAGAGTTCCTTTGTGAAGAAGCCATGGGGTAAAATATTCTGAACAGGAAAAGCATGGGCTGAGCGTGTTCCCGCCACCCCAGGCACAGCTGTGTGACACAAAGGCCAGTAAGTGTGGACATTCGATGTGTATTATGTAGGATGCTCCCTCTTCTTAGGCACCCTTTCCTCGGGTTCAGAAGGAGGCCTGTGATCCTCTCTACCACCTCCCCTTTCTCTTGTAGTGTTCTTTCGCTCATGGTCTGGGCTCTCAATGCTTCAGAAAGTCCCTTTGAGACAGTCTGAAAGTCCCAAGTCCCAGTGGGAGACAGACTTCCAGGATCAGCCCCTCAAGACAAAACCAGCTGTGTTCGACCTCTGGAAGAATTGGGAGCCACAGTAAACCCAAAGCAGGCCACTCGGGCTGCCGTTCTGGCCCACCCTTAGCATGCTCTGGTGGCCGGGAGCATGCCGCATCAGTGGGTTTCCATTGTCTCTCTGTAAGGTAATCCAGGACCAGAGTTTAGTCTAGGAGATGCAAACCACAGTGTTATGGCAACCCTGTCCTCTACCTGTTTTGTGAATAAAGTTTTATTGAAGCAGGCCCTCATCTATCCATTACACACCAGCCCCTGGCTGCTTTTAAAAACATTTCACTGGCAAAGCTGGGTAGCTGAGATGGACACCAGCTACATGGCCTACAGCTGCAAATGTTTAATATCTGATCCTTAAAGGCAAAAATTTGGGCAGCCACCACAGCAGGGAAACTGAGGCAAAGGGAGAAGAGACTCTGACAAACTCTTGAAGTGAGTCTCCAAGGGCAGACAATAAAACAGTTTCTTCCTGATTTATATCCACCAGAGGTTCTTGTCTAGCCCAAAGCTCACGTCTCACCTGAGATGGGAGCCAAGGAGCTGGTTCACTGGGAGAAGCCTGTGGGATGAGGTGGAGCCTGAGCCCCAGGTGGCAGGGACAGTCTGCTCCAGTTCTGTGTCAGGTCAGGCTGCCTAGCTTCTGAGAGGAGCCAGGTGACACCAGGAGAGGTGCTGGTTCAGCCTGGGATCCCATGAGAGGTGCCCACCCCCGCCACGACCCGCCCCAGGACCTTTTAGCCACAGGTCCTCCAGATCTAGGTAAACTCTCCTTGGCTTTTGAACCACAGGGAGGCATTTCTTCTTGCCTCTTTACTCGCGGTGTCCTCCTTCTGCCATTTATTAATCTCGCTGGTTAACCATTGAACCCAGTGCGGCCCCCTCTTGTTTCCCATCCTGTTCTCCTGTTGGCTTCAGAAAAGGGCTTGCACTAAGCAAACCTACTGTTTCTTTCTTTCTTTTCACAGCTGAAGTCAACTGATAGAAGAGGTTGAGGTGCTGTTTGCCAAAAAGACACTCCCCAAAACCTGTGCCCTGCTGAGGGGCTGAGAAGTCCTTCCCAGGGCAGGCCAGCCTTGCTTAGAAAGAAATTCAACAGCTATAACACACACACACACACAGCACACACACACACACACACACACACACACAAAGCACACACGTGTACACTCACACACAAGCACGCATGTACATATTCATGCATGTGCTCACACACACAGCTTAATCACAGGGGTGGCATGATTTCTTCATCATTGAAAATACCGGATTTCTGTCAAG
>NC_022010.1:39056380-39058912 GCF_000317375.1 Microtus ochrogaster
AAGAAAAGAAAATATCAGATTCCTCATCTCTAAACACAAGTGCCATTTGTGTTTAACTCCCCCAATTAAACAGGTATGGTTTAGAGAAAAAGGGCAATGACAGTTGGGGATGGGGTGGGGAAAAAGAGCTGGAGGGAAGGGAGGGGAAGGGCTACCATGGAGAGCTTCCTGAACAGGGGGCTGTGATGCAGGATGTCAGCCCCACTTTCCCTTAGATTGCAGAGTTATCTAGAACATCGGCTCTGTGAGGGCCGGCATTGCCTTTACTCACTCCCAGATCCCCATCACCCAGCCTAGTGTCTGGCAAGGGGGAGGTGCTTAACTATCTGTTAAATGAAGGCGTGATTAGATGCAAACCAGTGGTCTGGTCGCTGGTCCCTGTCTTCTGGGGCTGATGGAGGCTTCCCTTGTTCACTGGTTACTTTTTCTGAAGCATTCAGAAGCCTCTGCCCTGTTAGGACAAAAGTCATGAAGGACAAGGAGGGGCCATCCAGGGCCGTTAACACAGTCCCAGAGAAAGCTAACAGCTGGACTGTAAACCCTCAGGGACAGTGCTCAGCACAGCCCCTTATTGTGTCTTTCTACCTGCCATTGAAAGGGACAGATTTCCACGACTCTACTGACGCCCGCTGGCTCTTAGGACTAGTGTGTGCTGGGCATTCCGTCGGCATTTTCCGTTAACACTCACAATAGCTTTGCTATGTGCTATGATCCCTTCACAGCTGAGTAAAGAAGAGGCAGACAGGTTTGTCAAGGTTGAAGAGCACAACTTGGCCTGATCTAGGCTCCTCCGATTCCAGAGACATCTCTTTTTCTGCCACACATACTTTCTGTCTCTAAATAGCTCTGGGACCGGAGGCAGGCACTTCTTGCTTGGCCTCCATTTCTATATTCTCAAATCCAGAAAGTTTAACAAAATTACTTAGAAAAGTCCTTCCACAGGTGGGTCTGTAACAGGTGGCTTTATTTTCTCAAAAGTCATACCTAAATTTTGCTGCTTTTTCTCTTTCTTCTTTAACTTATTTATTTTTATTTTATTGGCATTTTGCCTGCATGTATGCCTCTGTGAGTTAGAGACAGCTGTGAGCTGCCATGTGGGTGCTGGGAATCGAACCTTGGTCCTCTGGAGAAACACTCAGAGATTTTAACTGCTGAGTCATCTCTCCAGCCCCTTCATTTTGCTTCTTGGAGGTAAAAGAACACCATTTATTGAGAGCTGCTCAAAATGTTTCTGGCTTCCTCAGCCTGGAGACACTTTTGAACACCCTGCTAAGGCCTGGCCCTGCTCCTTTTATGAAGGGCCGCCTTTCACCTGGGCTCCGGGACCAGCAGCAGCTCTGTGACCTTTCACAGTGGCTCCACGCTAGTTTGGATTGCTTCTGCGTGGAAGTAAAAGCAGCCAGCCCCTTCCAGGGGAAGTTCCTGGCCTCAGAAAGCCTCAGGGAAACTGGAAGACCGATTTGGTCCTAAAGAGGAGGTCACAGGGTGAGATGACAGAAGAAAGTCGCTTTGGAGGGGTGGGGATCCTCAGTTGGGCAACAAGACTCAGCACCTTGTTGCCCAACTGAGGAAATGGGAGAGCGGCAGGATTCTCAGCACCAGGAGGAACTCCATTTCAGTTTCCAGCTGCTTCTGCAGCAGAGTCCTCATTGAAGACAGAGGGAAGTCTAGTCTACCTGGTGGAGCCAGAGCAGGGAACCACTGCTCTCACTTCTGAAGCATGATTAATAAAAACTCAGGGTCAGGAATTAGGGTTCAACCTGAAGATCTGAAAAGCAAAAGAGCCAGCCACTGACCCTTACCACGAGCTCAGTTTGAAATGGCGATCCTGCCTCCTGGAATCTCAGAAGAAGATTGCATATTGAGAGCTGTTTTCCTCCCATTTTCCTCTCTAGGATGGGATTAAAGGTGAGCACTACTCTGATTAAAGGCATGCACCACTAGGTTCCTAAGGCAACCAGTGTAGTTACTGGGATTAAAGTTGTGTGTCACTGTGGATACTGGGATTAAAGTTGTGTGTCACCATGGATACTGGGATTAAAGGTGTGTGTCACTGTGGATACTGGGATTGAAGTTGTGTGTCACCATGGATACTGGGATTAAAGGTGGTGCTACCATAACCTGGTCTATAAGGCCAGTGGGACTGCTTTACTCTCAGATCTTCAGGCAGTCTTTATCCATTAAAATACGGCTGAAATGCCTCTACACCCTTCCTCACAGCTACCCAGGAGCCTCCAATGTTTTCACCTAGACTCCTATAAAGAGAACCACTTACTAAGCCTGACTCCCTAGCTGATGGTAGAGCTGGAACTCACACTGGAAACTGAGAGCTGCCCCGATGTCTGATGAGGCCATTAGGAAAAGAAAAGGTTGTTGTTTGTGCTGGCCCAGAGAACCAAAATCTTTCAATCCATGGTGGCTGGCAGCTTCCCCTAGGTCTGTGCAAAGGCAGCACACCACAGAAGGGTTGCATAGTGGAGCATGGCAAAAGACAGACAGGAAAGGGGCAGCATTCCATCTCCCTTCACAGGT
>NC_022010.1:39059012-39063999 GCF_000317375.1 Microtus ochrogaster
GTCCCGAGTTCAATTCCCAGCAACCACATGGTGGATCTCTGTGAGTTCGAGACCAGCCTGGTCTACAAGATCTAGTTCCAGGACAGGATCCAAAACCACAGAGAAACCCTGTCTTGAAAAACCAAAAAAAAAGGGGGGGGGGCTCTTGCAGAGGACCTGGATTCAATTCCCAACATCCACGACAGGCAGCTCACAATCACCTGTAACTCCAGTTCTAGGGGATCCAGTGTCCTCTGGTCTCCTTGGAAATCTGTGTGTATATGGTGCACGTAAATGCACACAACACACATGCTCACACAATTATTTTTAATCTAAACAAAAGGGGGAAGGGTGCACTTTCAATGACGTAACCCCCTTCCATAGGGTCAAGCTCTTAAAGATTCCGCTCCTCACTTTTTCTCCTTCCTTCCTTCCTTCCTTCCTTCCTTCCTTCCTTCCTTCCTTCCTTCCTTTCTTTCATTCTTTCTTTTGTATTTCAAAACAGGGTTTCTTTGTGTAACCCTGGTTGTCCTGGAACTCTCTCTGTAGACCAGGCTGTCCTCAAACTCAGAGATCTGCTTGCCTCTGCCTCCTGAGTGCTGGGACTAAAGGTGTATACCGCCACCACCACCACCATTCATTTCCATTCCTCAAGTGCAGCACAAACCATGGACTGAGATGTTAACCCATGAGTCTTTAGGGAGAACACCGCAGACCAAAACAGAGACCTGTTATATAACCATATGATGGACAGTTATGCAACTGTAAATACTACTTTACACATTTCAGGGCTAGAATGAACAGCAAACTTCAGTGAGGAAAGGGCCACTGTGGCAAATATGTTCAAATGTGTGTATGCATAGCGGAAGGCTAGGCAACTAGATGGCATAATTTCAACAGCGGATCTACCCACACAGTGGAACCGCGAAAACTTTGACCTTTGACCTCTCCTTCTTTGAGACATTTGTATTTGCCAAGTTTCACATAGTGACTGTAGATAGTTTTTATTATCACAAAATAAAATCAGATGTGAAATGAAACTTCACAGGAACACTGGGGCTATGTCCTGGGTACCAAACTTTTACCCCTAAAGTTTTTTTCCCCTGGTATTACCTAGGATCAGTCTAAGCATCCCTGGTATACATGATGTCACCTACCACTGGCCTTAGGGCACAGCCATGCAATCTCGTGTTTCTCAACTTCTCCAGTTGAGTTGCCCTACTAAACTAGAGGATTGGACAGCAGACCCCAGTCTGGGGAACTTCAGAAACACAGGCACTTTCCCCTCTCCGGTCTGATCCTGTCAGGTAGCCCTAAAGCTAATAGGTACAAACTGGATCTTATCACTCTTTGACCTAAGAGAAAAGAGAAGTTCTCTGGCCTGAGGTGACACAGATGTTGGGAATTCCAAAGCAGGCCTCCAGGCTTTCCGTCCTGGGTTATTTGCTACATCAGAATTCCTTTTGTGTATTAACAGTGGATTCCTGTTCCTTTGAGAAACCCCAGGCAGTGTCCTGCCTAGGTGACCCCAGATACTAGGACTAACCTCTCTTCCTCATTTATGTTTTCTGAAAGACTTACAGGCGGCTCTCACCGCCCTCTCCAAAGCATTCTCTATTCCACCCGCTCCTCTTCTGCGCTTGTTTGTGGGCCCCACTCTGGTGGATCAGCATCTGGAAATCAGAAATGGAAAAGGCCCCAAAGGTCACTGTCCTGAGAAGCCGCTGGTGGCCTTTCACAGAATCTCTCAACTGAAAAGTCCTTCCACAATGCTCTGCAGGGGGCCAGAGCCAGGGTGGCAAGGCTTCCTTTCCCCCCTCTGAGCCACTACACTTCTGCCAGGTGACCTGCATTCAGGGAGGGAGAGCACAGGGCCACCTGGTGTGAGACAGGGTGACGGGAGCTTTTGCACAAGGACATTGTGCACAATGGAGAGATCTTAGCGGTCCAAAGAGAAAGAAAGTCGGAAATGCCAAGGCAAGTGACAACAGAAAAAGTCAGAACACAACAAATCCTAAGGGCCAAGAAAAAGTCAGGGGTGAGGGTTTCTCCTGAGAGAACTATATCACACCGTGAGCAGCTGTGGGTCAAAGAGCCCCGCTAACCCTCCTGAGGAGCTCTCCTAGTCCTTCTTTTCTGTGTCTGGGTTCAGATAACTCCCTCTTCCCCCCAACAACAAGGAGCCCCCTCTCTGTACTTGCTAGCCAAGATGAGAGGGCTTGATTGCTGTACGGCAGCTTGCTGGTTTATCAGCACAAAGTGACTTTTTTTTTTTTTACTTTGATTACTTATTTTTTAACTTTGATTCTGATCCATTTTTCTTAGGATTCTTCCTACCTGCACTAAGAAAGAGAATTGAATCTTCTTTTGCCCACAAAGCCAGTTGCTTTTATTTTACGTAGGATTTAAAGAAATGAGTGCCCCGTTCCTAACTGCAACTCATTGAGCAATATTTTTTTTTAAATAGGGAACAAGCGAAAGTATTAAAGATTTTCTCCGTAAACCTTAACGAAAGCTTTGTTAATAGAGGCAATAATAAAACAGGACTGTATTCAGTTCTGTGAAATATTTTGTGTTGGGATCCAAAATGATTTCTATGCATGGAAACCATTAAAGCATTTCTAAATCCTATGCTCATCTTGCCCTCCAAATAAAATTCCTCTGTGTTAATAAATATTCCATCATGTGTGTCCAATGTGAGGGGTCTCACAAAAAGACATTGCATTCCTTTTTTCTGGGAGACTATGAAATAATCTCATGGGAATGAAGAAAGGGTTCTTGTTAGATTCATGCATCAGAGAATTGTAAGCCTCAGACCTCAAAAATGACTCTCCCAACATGGTCACCAGACTCCATCTGATGTCACGGCCTCTCTAAAGCTGAATCAGCCGCACACCAGGTCAGCACTTGTTGCGAATTTGGGGAATGTTCTCCTTTAATCATTGGGGCAATCCTGAGATGTGTAGTCTCCGTATCCGAATCAAGAGACCAAGTAAGAGGGTCAAAGAAAGACTCCAAGATGACAGAGCTAGCAAAGAGGAGAAGCGACAGACGTCTAAACCTGGGACTTTTCCACACTAGAGCTTACCGTTCGGGTGGCTGCCGAGTCGCTTCTCAAAGCTCTCGCTCGCCGCTATCATCTCCCCAGGCAGCCCCTTCCACTCTGAGGTCATTTCTGTTGTTTGATAGATTTCTTGCTTGCGCTGAGTCAGACCTCATTGTAAGGTCTAACCTCCAATCTAGCCATAAACATGATAGCACAGGTGTGGACCAAGACCGTGAGGGCTCTAGGATACGCTCTGTGTCAGAAAACACTGACTCCGGCATGTAAGGAATTATCATTTAGAACCATCTTGCCGAGGGCTCAGCTTCTACACTGCCAAGGCTGAGGAACACTGGGTTTCATGAGGTGTTAGCAACTGGCTAGCACAGGAAGAGGCAGAGGGTGGGCTCCAGCTCCCATACAGGCTCAGGTCGGGACAGAGACAGGAGTTCTGATAAGAAGCAGGCTCCAGGTCCCTTCAGGGTCAGTCTGAAGGCTATTTCCTGGTTCTCGGAGGGCAACAACCTGGAAATACAAGCCCCAGAACTGCTGCCAGGGAGACATTGCCAAGTTCCCCAGACAGCTACACCCTCTGCCTCTGCAGCCCTTTGTATATGCTTCTTGACCGTGGTGCCCCGTCATGAGCTGTTTACCCTAGTAGCCTCCCCTCTGGTCTATGATTCTGCAGTGCAGGAACTGCCAAAACTGTGGCTCATGACCTGTTTGTGTGAATAAAGTTTTATTGGCATACAGTTGTGACTATTTTTGTAAATAAAGTTTTATTGACACATAGGCGCATGCGTTCATTTTTACATTGTCTATGGCTATTGTGTAGTCTTAGTGTAGTCTATACAGGCTGCACAGATTAAACTGTTGGTTTTGTATCTCTCTACCAAAAATTTTACTATTTCCCGATATTGAAAACAAAGATAATGCCATCTCATGTCTCTTTGGAGTTTTGTATGCCGGTAGTTTTGTCAGAATTCTGTTATCTGGGAAATTAGCAATGATAGCATCGTTATAGACATGGCATGTACTGGGGTGCAACATAGTATAGTATCTGGTATAAACAAATACTTAAGAAGCATCTCATGGATTAATGAATGAAGCAGAAGGTCCACCCATATGAAAGGAAAGAATGCAAATGAAAGCACTCTGTGAACTTGAAAATTCTTTATGATAAAATGGTGGGTGGTGATCACTGTCGAATACCAGAAGGTTCTAGAACAAAGTCTGCCCTCTCCTCTGACTGTCCTGATCCTGATTTTATGAGGAAAATCCATCACATTGTATTCATGTAATCTAATTTATATTCCAGCTTTTACATGGCTCCTCTTTAGCCTACTCTCTCCACATCAGCCTTGAGACCCCAATCCTTGTGTTCAGTTTCAGGTTCCCCACATAAGAGCTCCCAGCGCCTGGCTTCTCTGGATGGGGTCAGCCTAGGTCAGTTCAGCTATTCCCCAGCTCTCCTCTCCCTTGCACAGTCCCCTCTATGACTGGTTAGAGGAAAAGCTGTTGTGGGATCTGGGGAACAGTACAACCCATCCTAGCTGAAGGTTATTGACAAGTCCCAAGAGTCACCATAACCCATGCACACGCACCATCCCATGCACAGCCCTTGCACATGTGCAGCCCTTGCACACACACCATCACACGCACAGCCCATGCACACGCACCATCCCATGCATGGCCCATGCACACACACCATCACATGCACAGCCCTTGCACACGCACCATCCCATGCACGGCCCATGCACACACACCATCAAACGCACAGTTTTTGCTCACGCATCATCCCATGCACAGCCCTTGCACACGAGCGGCCCTTGCACACACACCATCACATGCACAGCCCATGCACAAGCACCATCCACACACAGTCCTTGCACACGCACCTGCTTGCTCCTGGAAGGTATCCCTCGGCCACTGTCTTAGGCTGATTTCTATTGGTGTGCTAAAACA
>NC_022010.1:39064347-39069363 GCF_000317375.1 Microtus ochrogaster
AGAGACAGAGACCCACATTGGAGCACCGGACAGAAATCTCAAGGTCCAAATCAGGAGCAGAAGGAGAGAGAGCATGAGCAAGGAACTCAGGACCTCGAGGAAAGGGTTTGTTTGGCATACATATCTAGGGTCCCAGTCCCCTGAGGGGGAAAGCAGGAACTGAACAGAAGTCATGGGAGAATGCTGCATACAGGCTTATTCCTCTTGGCTTGCTCAGCCTGCTTTCCTAAATAACCCAGGACCACCTGCCTGGGAGTTGCACTACCCACAGCGAGCTGTGCCTTACTACATCAACCATTTAAAAACAAAAAACAAAAACAAAAACCTTAGATTTGTCTTCAGGCTAAGGCTAATTTTTACATATACTATCTTTTAAAACAGTCTTTTCTCACTTTGCATACTAATCCCAGTTCCTACTACTTCCCCTCACCTCCCATCCCACCCTACCCTACCCCATCCACTCCTCAGAGAGGATAAGGCTTCCCATGGGGAGTCAACAAAGCCTGGTGAATCACATTGGGGCAGAACCAAGGCTTCCCTCTTATATCTAGGCTGAGCAAGGTATCACTCCAAAAAGATTGGGCTCTAAAAAGCCAGTTCAAGCACTAGGAATAAAACCTGATCTCACTGCCACACAAACACATCTCTCTCTCTCTCTTTCTGTGTGTGTGTGTCTCTATATGTATATGATACAAACATATATGTATATGTATATATTTAGCTCTTAGTTCTGTTCCTCTGGAGAAATCTGACTAAAACACCCATGGTCTGGTAAGAAGCTTCAAAAACAAACAAACAAACAAACAAACAAACAAACGAAGCAAAAACAACTCACTGGTTCACCAAGCTAGACTGGGCTAGAATCCTTTCTTTGCTCTGTCCTTGGTGTCCTAAGGTAAACAGGCATTTGTTCGTGTTGCATACAAGGCATGGTAACTAATGGGACTGTAGAGGGCTCTGAAAATCCATGAGTGAGATAGAGAGGTGACAGACACCAAATGGACACTCTATGGTCACTAGTGTGGAGCAGAGGCAGCCTTTCCCAGGAAGGGCTCATTGACTTTGTTGCATCAAAAGCTGCAAACGATGTGTGGCAGGCAGCCCAAGTCTCCTTTGATTTGCGGAAGCTGAGAAGCTCTAGATTCCATTAACAGAAGGGACTTGGTCACAGCTGGAATCCCAGGCCTGAACTGCTTTCTAGTCTCGGTCCTTTCTCAGCCTCGTGACCATGTGATCACAAGGAGAGAGGATCCCTCCAGGAAAGAACCTACTGCTCAGCCAATACGTCTACAATGAATCTCCCTGACCCCCAGTTTTTTTCTCAAAGAAACCTGAGTATGTGACCAGTTTGTCTCGATGGGAGAACAAAGGAAATTACTAGACCTTTCAGGATTGATTGAAAATTGGTTCTGAACTGACACCAGTTTACGAGAGTGTGGCTTAATCGTAGTAACCAGAGGCTCCAAGGAGTTGGAGGAGAGAGAGGCCATCTCACAATGGTATAGCCCTAGTCCAGGCAACAATTTCCTCAGCCCCAATGCTAATGACTTTAAAAACAGACACAACAGTTTCTAGCATGTTGGTCTCTTTCTTCACAGAGTACAAGCCATGATGCTGAGACAAGGCACATGAGAGCCAGTAGAACCCCCTCCACCTATAAATGAGTAAAGAAACTTCTGAAGATGTCACAGAAGTTGGAACCTGCAACTTGGACTTTGAAAGATGCAAGGATGGTGACTCTGGTCACATCCCCCATTCAACCTGCTTATTTGGTCTTTGCCAACATTCATGGACCACAGGGAATAACAGTGAATTATCGTACACTTAACTGGGTGATAACCCCAGTGCAGTTTTCCCAGACATGGTTTTGTTGCTAAGGAAACCAATACAACTTCTGGCAGTCAGTGATCTGGCAAATTCAATTTATCCCCCTGCCCCTCAGTATCCTATAATAAGGCCTACCAGAATCAGATTCTCCAGCCTATGATCATAACCTAATTTTAGGGACCCTAGCAGCCTCCGAGTTCTATGTGCTGTGGATCATATCACACAGCTTGCTGTGCTGTGGATATAATGAAAACCAGTCCTTGGTGAGCACAAACAGCTACTATTCTAGACTTCTTGTTGAGAAAATGCAAGCAGATCAAGGGAAATGAGTCTCATAGAAATTTAGGGCCTAGCTATTTTGGTACAACTTTTAAGGGCCTCGGGTCTGGGAATGTGACAATGTTTCCCCCATGTGGAAAAGTTGTAGCATCTGGCTTCTCTGACCACCTTGCAGATGGTGGGATGCCGGGTAAAGCTCTGGAAGTGGCTGCTTTGGGCATGCTTTCTCTATGCATTTATTGACTAACCAAAGGGCTATTGAATGCAGACCGAGAAATGAGAAGACATTGCAAAAAGATCCAAACTGCTGGGCAAGTTGTTTTTTCATCTTTAGGGGATTCGGCATGCACATTTGTGTTGGGAAGGTAAGAAAGCTGTGCAGCGCTGTTTGCTGGTCCTTATAGGTAAGTCACAACATAGACCGTTAGGACCTAGGTGCCAAACTATGCCCTCTGAGAAAAACTTCTGCTTTGCTCCTGGGACTAATAGCAGCTGAATTCTAGACCATGCAACCCAAGTGACTGTCGTGAGCTGAGTTTTGTTTCTGTGAGTTCCACTCTGCTCAGTGTTCTCCTGCATGTATCATTCCTACTGTTTTCCCTGCTGATGCTCAAAAATATCGTTACCATCAAACCCAAAGCCTTACCTAGACACCTACGTCTATCTCTTCATGGTCCCTGGTGGGTAACTTTTCTCTGATCTTTTGTCTGTGCCTTTCTGTGGCTATAACAAAATAGCAGTGTTGGGAACTGGATAATTTATGGAGGATAAAAGTTTATTTGGTTTATGGTTCTAGAGACCAGAGACTCTTGGATCATGCATGATGCAGGAGTCAGCTCAGTGTGCAGGCAGGCCTTTGTGCTGCACTGGAATCTGGTGGAGGGCATTACCTGGTGAAACAGAGCACGCTTGCTACTTTGGATTTCTGTGTCTCTGTAAAGGTATTAATGTCATCACTAAGACCCACTCCCCTGATACCATCTAATTCTATTTATCTCCCCACTGTCACACTCTCACTGTCAAATAACATTGTCATATGAATATTTATGAAGGACTTGGTCAAACCATAGCACACACCTTATCTTTCTCAACCATAACTGTGACTGGTATAACTGTGCCAGTCCTAAAACAAGGCCCCGATTCAGCGTCAGTCGGAATGGATCTGCTTCCCCCTTCAAAAGCAGACTGGAAAAATTACTTTTTATATGTGTGACTATATTTAATTTCCATAACAGCTCTGCCTAATAGAGTAAATTTCCCAATTTTACAGAGGCAGAAGCTGACAATGGAAGCAGTTTGCCCGGTGCCTCACACCCAGTCTGTGGGAAGCAGAACTGGGTCCCCCACACACGCATGTGACTCCAGACCCGAATCACAGCATGCGGAGGTTGTGGGCCTCAGCCAAGCTGCACCCAGGGCCTCCCTTAGGGAGAACACCCCAGTTGTTTTTTCCGCTGCTTCTGGACTAACATAGGCAATGAAGCTTCTGGATCTTCCCATTGCTAGTAACCAGTGTGAGTTAATATTGAACTTTAAAACATGTTTAACTTACGAAATATTTCAAGTATGTGTTGATATCTAGAGAATAACATAGCAGACATTCTTATACTCAACATAAAAAATGCCGCATTCTTCTCATTCAGCTTAAATTTGTTTCATATCCTTTTGGTTTGTTTTGTTGCGATAAGGCCGCATAGAACCCAGGCTGGCCTCAAACTCACTATGTGGTTAAGGCTAGCCTCCCCAACTCCAGATACTCCTGCCTTCATCTCTAATGCTTCAATTATAGGCATGTGCCACTGTGTTCTCCTTTTTTGTTTTGTTTTGTTTTTCAAGGCAGGGTTTCTCTGTAGCTTTGGGTCCTGTCCTGGAACTAGCTCTTGTAGACCAGGCTAGTCTCGAACTCACAGAGATCCGCCTACCTCTGCCTCCCGAGTGCTGGGATTAAAGGCGTGAGCCACCACAGCCCGGCCTGTGTTCTCCTTTTATTTCATATCTTAAAATATACTGTAGGGACCTGGGTTCAATCTCAGTACCGCCTAGAAGAAAAATATTTCAAGTTTTTTGTTGTTATTTTGTTTTAGCATTTTTGCAAACGACTATCAATATAAATGGACCAGTAATCTTTGCTGTTGAATGCAAACAAATAGAGCAACTAAAATTAATAAATTCGAGTTAGGTGTTGAGAGAAAAGGCAGTTATAAATGCACAAAACAACATGAGAGTATTTGTGCGCATTGAAATGATCGACAACAGACTTCTATCAACAGTGAGAGCTGTTTCCTTAGGCAGTTCTACTGTGACTGGACGGATCCTTGGTTCTCCCTACTCCTGTCTTCACTTCCCATCTTACACATTTTATTGAAGTCCCATTTTACCTCCTCCCAACTTTCCCCAACCTCAGCAATGCATCCACTGATAGCTGGACTCTAAATCCATGCTGTAATTTCCAATGGTCTTCTGTGTGTGAAGGCGTCATTGAGGGTCCTTTCCTGAGAAGGCACTCACGGTGTTCACACACAAGTATAAATTTACCAATAAGCCTCTCATTGTGTGTTTGGCATGCCCCACAGCCTGCTTGGGTGATAAAACATGAAAAAGATCACCGAGAATGGCTTTGGTTGAGTATGCATGGAGTTGGGAGTGTTTCTTAGCAGTGTAGGCTGTGTAACTATGAAATGTTGCCTCAGTGCGTATTCTGAGGATGAAGATGCTCCCACTTTTTATGACCCAAAAACTCAACTTGTGGGAGAATCCTACTGGGAGAGTTCACAATACAGATGCAGAGTGCAAAACATGGATGCAGAGTGCACAACACAGGTGCAGGGTGCACAACACTAATGCAGAGTGCACAACACAGATGCAGAGTGCACAGCATGGGTGCACAGTGCACAACTCAAATGCAGAGTG
>NC_022010.1:39069604-39074374 GCF_000317375.1 Microtus ochrogaster
ACAACATGGATGCGGAGTGCACAACACAAACGCAGAGTGCACAGCATGGGAGGACAGTGCACAACACAGATGCAGAGCATGCAACATGAATGCAGAGTGCACAACACAGATGCAGTGTGCATGACACAGATGAAAAGTGCACAGCATGGATGGAAAGGGCACAGTATGGATAAAGAGTGCATGACACAGACATGAATGTTTCCATCAGCACTGTCCAAAGAGTTCTCAAATGGGAAATGGCACAAATGGCCATTGAGAGTCAAGGGAATTAAACTCTGATGTGCTCTAATAGTGCAGTTTCACACAGGTTGGGTGGTGTTGCTCCCCATGGGAAGAGAGGGGAGCCAACTTCGAGAACTCATGCTCAAGACTCCACTGTACAGAGGTCAGAGACAACCAGAGGGACCAGGAGTGCATACTTAGGTGCGGCAACATCTACGCAAGGAGGAGGAGGATAAAAGTCAAGATGAGAGCTACTTCTGGTGGGAGGGGTGTGGCAGGAAGGAGTGCTGGCTGTGTGCTGCTGTTTGGCCTGTGCCAATGCAATACTCAATAGAAGGTTATTTTGCTGTAATTCATGAGCTATTCTTTTGTTATGCTGTATTTGACAACTGTAGACTGCCTTGGTGGGTCACTCAGTCTAGGGTTGTAACCCGCCTGGCAGGTCAGTAATTCCAGGGTCCCAGAGAGGCGCTATCTGAAAGACATGGGCAGGAGAGAGAAAGAAAGCCATGCTAGGTTTGTCAGAGCCTCCGTTTATTAGAGTCATGGTTACAGCTTATATAGCCCCTGGATGAGGAATTTGCGGGGCAGAGGAATGGGCAGGAAGGAATCTTTCAGAGGTAGTTCCAGCAGGTCGCGAGGTAGTTGGCCAGGAGGTTACGATTGGTCAGGTCACGATTCCTCGGTCAGGAAGTCACAAGTTGACACTCCTGGTTCTCTAGATAGTTGGAGTGTGGGGTGGGTTCCGCTAGCAGATAGCTCTCTATTAACAGATAATTGGGTGTGGGATAGGCTCTGCCAATTTTGGGGGGAAATGGCTCCTGACAGACAACACTGAACACCACACATCACAGCACCTATACTTCCATAGGGACAGTGCCAATACTACCTTGCAAAATTCTTTTGCTAAACTTCAAATTCTCCAATGATGACTGGCATGGGCTTGCTTACCTGCTGCAGGATAATGCTCTTGTACACTGCAAAGATTTGTCACTCATATTGGTTTAATAAAACACTAATTGACCAGTAGCCAGGCAGGAAGTATAGGCAGAGCAACCAGACTAGGAGAATTCTGGGAAAAAGAAATACAGAGACACAGTAGTCAGCCAGAAGCAGAGGAAGCAAGATGAGAATGCCTCATTGAGAAAAGGTACCAAACCATGTGGCTAAACATAGATAAGAATTATGGGTTGATTTAAGTTGTAAGAGCTAGTTAATAATAAGCCTGAGCTAGTAGGCCTAACAGTTTATAATTAATATAAGCCGCTGTGTGTCGCTTTGAAGCTGAATGGCTCTGGGGCCAGGCAGGTCAGAAACTTCTGTCTACACTCACCTTTTGAACTTTGTGTTTTCTGCCCCCTCCCCAAAAAAAGCACTGCCTGATGACTTCCTGATTTTCAAAGGAAGTCCCCTTTCAAAGTATTTGTCATTTGACAAGATTTGTCATGTGTCTTGCCAGATAGTTAAGACCTGCTGTGTGAATCCCATCACTGGGAGTGAAATGATGCACCAGGTACCCCAAGGATAACTGATAACAAAAGCTAAACCCACAGAAACAGGGATGGGCAAAAGTTTTACTGTGTTTGTCCATCCATTTCTAGGGTGCTGAAGTACAGAGAATCCAAACAATTTCCCTATAGCTCTTAGGTAGCAAAGCAAAAGTCCAGGTTTGGGTTGGAGGCTCTCTGACTTGGAGCCCATGGAAGCAGCTAGCCACAGAGATCTGCCTGCCTCTGCCTATTAAAGGCATATACATCATGCCTGGCCTCCTCATTCCTTTGTCTATCTACCTACTAGCACCTGAAGGCTGCTAGCTGTAGCTACCTGCAGCAGACACACATTAATCACCAGGACTTCCTACATGTTTTCCCTCAACCCCATCCACTCTCTCTACAATCCCATTCACCCTTCAAGACTTAGGGCGAACCCCAGTTCCTCTGGGAAGCACTGCCTCATATCTCCAGCCAGAATCTGTCGTAGGAAGCTCCCATTGCTCTGTTGTTTTCTTATCACTTTTCTCTGAGTCTACCCTGGCAAATATTTGCCCAACTCTCATCCCCACAGACCCTAAACTCTGAGGAAAAGACTTGTGTCTTACTTACTCTTTAATTCCCAGAATCTGACATAAAACAGCACCAGCTGTTTAGTTCAGCTTTAGCGATCCGTGGCACCCATAGCCAGAGGTGACAGCTTATATGACACAGCCATAGGTTCTCATGCCGAAAGTCTGGCCAGCTCTTCACAGAACTGCAAAACGGCTAACGCGGAGCTGAAGGCCGGTGGATGGAGTCCTTTTCTGACCAGTGTGAATACTCGTTTGAAGTGCAGGTCTGGCCAGATGTCCTCCTGGAGCAGGTTTTCCCTGCCCTTATCTGGGACTCCCTAGACTGCCAGGGATAAATGGAAAGTTCCTCCTTCAAATTTCATTGGGAAACTTGAACCAGAAATCAATGCTTCAGACCCAGCCTGTCTCGTTTTTCCAGACAGGACTCCCTGACTCTCCCCCTCTGCCCTGTGAAGAACTGTCATGGGAGCAGCATGATGCCTCCTGGAAGGCTTTCATGTGGCCTCCCTGCTAGGGAAACAGTCTAGAGACCCTTAGAAGACAGTTCTGAGAACCTGGCTTGTCTCCCAGGCCAAGCATGGGGACTATTTGTCAAGGGAAAAGTACACAAATAATTGTCGGCAAAATACACACATTTCTTTTTCTTTTGAGCCCTTGAATAAATCATCCTGTGTGATCCTGGGACCTGAGACTGGAAGTGGTTTTTGTCCTGGACCCAAGCCATGGCCTCCAGAGAGAAGAACTCTGTCCCATTTGGACACCCACATGAACACACACGACATTGCTCTGTCCTCACCCAGCTGTGCAGGCCAGATAGAGCTGCAAGGCTATGTCAATTAGAGTCCTTTTCCAGGAGCTGGACAGGTATGGCCACCTGCGAGTCTTTCAGTGGTAGAAACTGTCCTCGGAATCCCCTCAATATATAAAGCAGAGCATTGAGGTCCAGGGAGGAAAACCCTGGCACCAGTTATGTCCCGAGTCCTGCCTACATGAAATCACCTGTGGCCCCTGTCAAAATGCCACCTCTGGTTCCCTCTCAAACACACAGGCAGGTTTCCTGAGAAGTTTTGTTTGAAGAAGGTTTGTTGTTCTTGCTGCTGTTGTTTTTTGGACACAGGGTCTCACTATGTAGCCCTGGCTGACCTGGAAGTCTCTATGTAATCCAGTCTAGCCTTGAACTCACAAAGAGTTGCCGGTCTCTGCCTCCTGGGTGCCACTACTCCAAACCTGAGAACTTGATTGGCACCTCAAGTTTGGGAACCCATTCTTCTGACCTTTCTGAGTCAACACAGGCTAAGCTCGCAATCCGTATGTCTTTAGCTGCTCTTCTGCCTGGCTGTGGATGTCTGCCTTTCCAGCTGCCATTGGTCCATCCTAGGATTTCTCAGGTCCAGGCTACCTCTCCCTCATACTCCCTGCACCTAAGGCTACATTGGAGCCTTGCATGGTCTCAGAGAGACTCTAATACTGCCCCTACTCCCTGTCTCCATCTGCACATACTCCTTCCTCTGTCCCACTCGTATACAAAGTGGTGATATTATTCACGAGAGCAATAGCATCTGCTGTCTCCGGAATTCAGGGCTTTGTGTGGCCTCAGAAGGGATCTGTAAGATGGATAAGGAACTTTGTATTGGGAGATTTAATCAAGATTTATTATAAGTAACCATTTTTGCTAAATGTCTCTGTAGACTTCTAGAACATATGGTTTAGAGATTTACCAAATTTGTAGAATTGTCTGTTGGTACCTGTGGAAGAATGGCTCTGGGAACCCCACCGATACCAGAATCTAGGTGTGTTCCAGTTTCTCACAGAAAATGCTCCGGTACTTGTATGTATGCAGTATATGTCCATCTCTCCTACACTGGAAGCCATCTCTCTAATACCTAACGCAGTGTGGATGGAGTAGACATGGCTGCTGTGCAGTATTATTTAAGGAATAAGAAAAAAATACTTGCATGATCTCTATGCAAATATGCATTTCAAATATGCGCAGTCTACAGTTTGGATTCATGAATGCTGAACCCACAGATATGCAAGGGACAACTATAATCTTTCCCCTCCACATATCCACCTCCAATGTCAACCATCAACTAAACCGAATGCCATTTCGAGGAAGTCGTTTGTGTGTGAGTGATATTCCGCTGAAGGTTTGCCTGGCTAGGCCACGAGGAAAACAAGGAGAAGCCATTGGAGTATGAGACAGGAGACTGCGATCCATCAGGCCCAAGCCCTGCCTCTCCCTTTCAGCTGTTGGATCTGAAAAAAATCTCCTGCTCCCTCATAGAGCATGCTCCATCACTTGAAAAGGATTGCAATTCCTGCCTCAGAGAGAAGATGTCATAGACTTGGGGGCACATCCAGTGGTTGGCACATGGGAAATGTCCCTTTCCTGTTCCCCGCCTTCCAAAACTGCTGTTTCAGAAGACACTTCTGGAAGGAAGTTGTCGGAAAGAGAACAGTATCTAAGTCCCTGCCATTTTTTT
>NC_022010.1:39074489-39082472 GCF_000317375.1 Microtus ochrogaster
GCCTGCCTCTGCCTCCCAAGTGCTGGGATTAAAGGCGTGAGCCACTACCGCCCAGCAAGTCCCTGCCATTTAAATGAAAAGGTACTGATGCTAAAATTCACCAGAGAAGACACTTCGCTTAATTTTTTTAAAATGTTGTTATTTTTATGTGTACAGGTGTTTGCTGCATGTCTCTCTGTGTACCGGATGCACACCTGGTGTCCTTAGAGGCCAGAAGGTGTCCAATATGCCTGGGACAAAGTCACAAACAGTTGTGAGCCACCATGTGGGTGCTGAGAATCAAACCTGGGACCTCTGGGAGAGCAGCCAGTACTCTTAGCCATCTAAAGTGGCCCATGGTGGCTCTTTAAGAAGAACCCGAAACAAAACCTTATCTAACTTACAGTAGGTAGTGCCTAAGGTTGTTGCAATGCCAGTCTTGTCTTGATAAGCACAACCAATTTGGTCTTATAGATTCATGTGACTTTAAATCTCTAAGCCCCATATTTCAACCAACTCACAAACTTTCTGTATCCCATCGAAATGACCTTTTCTACAACTAGACTTCTGATTGTTGAATTTTCCAGTTCTTCTTCCTCTCCAAGGTCAACTTTTAGCCATCTCGTTGGAAGAGTAGGACCCAAGAAGCTTGATCTCATATAGTACTTCCTGATCAGAGAATGACCCAGGAGTAGACATGTGTCTTTGGATTACAATCCAGTCTGGGCCTAATTAGTAACCTTCATCCCAAAGTTCCTCTTCAAGCAAGAGGCTAGAAATTGGGGAAGAGATATAAGGCTTCTCTGTAACTATCCTAATGATTTTAATTGTTGTTTGTTTGTTTGTTTGTTTATTCAGGACAGGGTTTCTCTGTGTAGCCCTAGCTGTCCTGGAACTCACTCTTGACCAGGCTGGCCTCTCCTTTAGAGATCCACCTGCCTCTGCCTCCCGAGTGCTGGTACTAAAGGTGTGTGCCACCACGCCTGGCTTGATGACCATTTTAAAATATGGGGAGAAAAGACCTTCACCCAGGCCACTCATACCCAGTGGTCACAATTGGGAAGACTCCATAAACCTTAAACAGTGGTGACAATGGAGCACAGGAGTGGGAGGCGGGTTGCTTTCTGCGCCCACTGTGTGTTCTCAGGGACAGCCTGCTGACCTGGCCCAAGAGAAAGACAGAACATCACTATGTCCATGGTTTGTTTCCATATTCTTCTAGAATGAAGACAGTTCCATATGCTGGCTTTGGCTCTGGATCTTAATACCAACTGTGTTGCCTTTTGTCTTGGTGGGTCCTTCCTCACTGAGAGCAGTCGCCTCCCCGAGGGCACCTGCAGCTGCACCTGGAGGCCCAGACATTGCACAGTGAAAGAGAGTTACAGTTGGTTGCCCCAGCTTCTAATCCAGGTTTATCTGATATCACCCAGGGATAACAGGGAGTCCACGAAATTTCCTTTCCGGAATCTTTCATTCAGCCAGTCCCTCCCTCCCTCACTTGGTATTTCAGCCTACCCCTTAATCTTGTATAAACGCAGTTGTGGAACAGTTCTGGGTGGAAAAGGCTGCCACAAGATTGTAAATATTCTTTCTTAGAGGAGGGCAGGAAAATAGCATTCAGCCAGACCCTAGGGAGCAGCTCCCAGTTGAATGTGCCCTTAAGGGAGATGGGATGGGTTTTCCCTGCTGGGAACAGTTTGTGAAAACCCTGTAGGAAGGCAAGTTACTCAGAATGTCTCTGTGGCAAAGGAAACTGCGCATGGGCAGAGATGAAACCAGAGCAGACACAGGAAAGAGGGGCACCTGGGAGCCCACTGTTAACACTTGCTTGGGAATACTATCTCCCAAAAAGATGGGCTATGTTGCCAGGGAAGACAGGCTCCCGGGCAAGCCAATGATCATTATTGCTGAGGATCCTCTGCTCTGGCTGGTACCTAGGCATCACATGGCAAGTTGCTGAGTGCAAGGAGGTCCTCCCCTGCATGTGGCCTGCAGAGATGTCCCCTGCACAGAGCCGATTAGCAGCTGCTGATGGTGCTTTGGAGCTGGGATCAAAGATCCTCCAGGAGGTTGCGCCGCAAGCCTTCCCTGCGGTAGTTAATTTTCACTTTTCTCAGTGACGCGCTCTGGGAGACTAGCCGCGGAGCAGCGCCTGCTGGGGAACACATGCCTCCCCAAGGGCGGGCGCTTTGAGTCCTGAAGAAGCCAGACTGCTAGCACGTTGCCGCCGATGCTCCAGCTGCCACAGCCCCCGGGAGGCTGTGCGCGTGGGCTGGCCTCGCGTGCCGGGAGCCCCCTGCCCACATGAAAGCACACCGCGGCTTCCCGGAGCGCCCGCGTCGCCTGCTCCAAAGCCGCGCCCTCGCCCGCAGCCACGCGCTGGAGCGGAGCGCAGAAAGGAAATGGCAAGGACGTGAGTCACCGGAACGCTCGGCGGCCCCGGCTGCCGGCCCACAAGGAGACCTTTGTGCCGTGCTCGGAGGACGACCGGCACCCGCTGCAGGGAGGCAGGCATTTCAGGACGCTGAGTAATGCTGGGGAGACTGGAGGAGGGAGCGACTTTTGTGCCCCACCACTCCGTAAAGCCTGCACTCTGCGCACCCTGTGCGCAGGCTCAGAGAAGCTAGTGTTCCTGACCCCTAGCCCCATCTTTTATTTCTTCATGGAGCCTCTCTTGTTTTTGCAGAGATTTAGTCTCGCCATGCTTTTCCTGTGCAATTCCTAACAGAAATCAAGAGATGCTAAGAGTGCGTATGGTAATGGATGGAGGATTGGATGGAATAAGTCATTTGTACAGATGGAATTGTTAGAAGCCAGTCCAATGTCTTCACTTTTCTAATGGAGAAAATGTAAGCCCAGAGGGATGTACTCTTCCTGGCTTGATATATTTTACTGTGTGGTTGCCGTGTGGTTCAGGGAACGCCCTTGGGCATGACTGACAAGGAAGCCTTAGATTGGTGAAAACCCCACAAGCACAGATAAGGAAACACCTCAGGGGACTTACTAAGGCCCATAAAAGAAATCAGAGGAACTGCAGTCAGGGCTCCAGGAAATCACAATTACAGGGATGGGGCAAGCATCAGCATTTGTTGGCCAGTTGGTCTACAACAGGCACGAATCTCTAATCTACTTGGCCCTGAGGAGGGTATCGCTCCAGACAAAGGTGACTGGGAAGTCTTTGCCTTCTGGGACACTCAGTCGCCAGTGGTGGTAACTCACTGGCCATGGGCTATGTGACAGAAGCTACCTAACAGCCTGCAGACCAGGAAGTGGCAACCGTGGAGGTCTTAGCTTCTTAACACAGCCCACTTTCATTTACCAAGAAAGTACGGTGCCAAATGATCTGAGGTCTTCTACCTGTGAAAAGACAGTGAGTCGCCCCCTACATCCTGGAGTACCAGCATCTATAAACCTCCCTCCCACGGGGCAGATGATGACTGCCACCGCCCACTAAAATTCCTACAGATGGACTCACACATGCACAGACTAGGTCTTGGAGTCTCTGGAGTCTCTCTTCCCAGAGTCCTCGTGCTGATTGTCCATCCAACGCTCTGAGCCAAACAGCAGGCTTACTGTGTTGACAAGCTGGTACAGCAAACTCCCTTGCCCACACCCAGAGCGTGCTGACAGGAGTCAGGTGGTCCAGATGCCATCCATCTTTAGCCAGGTCCATCCTCTGGTGTTTGCTCATTTCTCAACAAAAGCAGACTTTGAGTTAAGGAGGGCCGTCATCCTTAAAACTTACTAAGTTATCCTGAGTTTAAAGACAAGGAATCCAGAGGATTTTCCACACCCAAAGATGGTGGCTGAGAAGTTGCACCGATTCTAACTTACTCTGGTCAGCTGCACCCCTCCCGTGATATTATTAATCATGATAAAGGCTAGCAACTGCTGCAGGCTTGCTGGATGACAAGCACAGTGCTTGGCACCTCCCACGCTGCTCCATGTAATCCCCACAGCAACACTGTGAGATTGTCCTTACATTTACAGGTGAGGGTTGAAGTGTAATCAGTAAGGAAACACATTCAAGCCAGGGTCACATGGTTTGTTCCTAAGTACAAGAGCTGGCATTCGGAGTGTGGTATCTGCCTCTCTAAGTTCTTAACCATCCCACTCCTGGGCTGAGCAAAATAAGACATGTCCAATAATTAAATGCTAGTTCTTCTGGGTCCTGGCCGAGGCAAAAACAACTCTCTAGGTAGGGAAAGGGCATACCGACTCCACTGTCACATCATCAAAGGTTTTCAGAGTCTTTGCCTTGGCCTTGTCAGTTTGGGGATTCGGTTTGGATCGGTTTCCGGGAGAGGAACAGGTTCAGGCAGTCTGATGGAGGATGACTCAGTCCACAAGGGACCGAGCCAGCCCAATTAATTGATTCACCTGAGAGATAGTACTGCCCAGGAAGACTGTGGCCAAGAGCACTGGCTTTGGAGTAGGAGGCAGCTGGGTTTGACGTTCTCGTCATCGCTTCCTGGCCCGGTGAGTCAGATGTCCTGTTCACTCTTTGCTTCCTATCACCAGACACTGAAGATGGGGTGAGAAGTGGCGTCTTGTGTGATGACTGAGCCTTAAACAGAACGTGGTGCATGAGATGGCTGGTGGGGGTGGTTGGTGTTTAGTAGATGCTCAATACAGGGCCATACTTACAACCATCATTGTGAATTTTGTTAGGTTTGGAAGCGAGGTTTGGCCATTGGATAAAATCTCTTCTGGCCAGTGGGTAGGTCCTACTCCCAAAAAAAGAACAAAGGAAAAAAATCTTATCAGGAGGGTACTCGGAGAGCTCCACTCAGTGGAGGCACTGAGCCCTCAGACTCTCATAGATGAACTAGCAGCTCCCACCCGTTGTCCTGTCATCCCTAAGCATTTCTCTTCAAATGTCTCGGAGCTGCTCGGAGTAGCACTGACCAGTTTTGACCTACACCACCTCTCCCTCTAGCTTCCACTCTGTGAAGCCCTGGTCACACATACCTTTGTCTGTGGGTCTATCCCAGCTGACCATGGGGTGACCACATGTTGACCAGGCATAAGTACATCTCAGGCACAGAGTCACAGCCGTGAGAAACTCAGCTGATTTCTCTTTCTGAGCTTTCCCTCTAGTGGGGCAAGAAAAGGGCAAGGGAACAAACCCAATGGTTACAGCTTCTGCCAATTGTGTGGGTGTGGGTGTGGGGGGTGATAGCGTGGTGTGATAGGGAACCCAGGAGGGGAAAGGGCCTAGAAAAGGCCTCTGCACGGAGGTAGCATTTAGCCTCAGGCTAGAAGGACAAGGGGGAGCCATCCCTGCCAAGATCTGGGAACAGAGGGTTCCTGGCGCACAGAACAGCTTTTCCCTTCAGAGCAGGGAAAGAACTTGATGTGTTTCTTCTCATGATCCGACCAGGATGGAACAGATGGTGGAAGAGTGGAGGAGGAAGAACCCTGGCAATCGGAGGCCACTTCCCTCCTCTGTGCGCTGTGCACCCAGCTGGATGCTGGATGTCGAGTCAGACTCCTTGACATTTATTGAACACCTACTCTGTGCTGAGCACCGTGCCAGCGCGTCCCTCCTGCTCTGTCTTTAAAGCCTCCATCTCCCAGCCACCCATCCCTGTACACAAATGTCCCGGGGTATCCCCTTGTCCTCCAGTGTCTTGTCCTCAGTTCTCTGTGGGGTTTTGTGTTCTCCGAGGCCCAGCCTCCTCCCCGTGAGCCCATTAGCTCTCCTCTCAGGCTTCTTGGCATCTCGGCACATCGGACGAAAAAGGTGTTGTCAGGTTTGCAAAGTTTCTGACAGTTAGACCCCTTCCCTTTTCCTCCGGCAGCTATAGGAGATGATAATAAGAGAAATGGACCCTTTTCAGATCAAGTTTGTAGAAACACAGTGGATGCCTTGTTGCCATGGCTGATTTGATAGCAGCCCTGATGAGTGTGTTTTAGGCCAGCAGGTTTTTGGTACTCCACACAGTGGCCTATCACACACTTTATGTGTTAGTATCTACAATAGGGAGTGAGAATTCCAGACTGGCATCCAGTGGAGCAAGGTGGTCTAGACAGGCCACGGAGACTACACTGCCTAGAGAGGAATGAGTCTATCTGTTCTATACTTCACCATTAGAAACCCACTGTGACCTCTACGGACCTTGTGGTAGAAATCCTAGCAGATAGAAAGAGGGGAGGACCTCCAATATGGTTTTCATCTTTAATTTTTTTCTTTTTTTTTTTTTAGCACATGATTATAAAGAATGCTGTTTTTAAAGGGTCATTTGAAAGAAAGTGAAGGGGGAAAAATACTGACAAAGGGCTAGCAGGGATGAACAGGGAATGTGATCAGCAGAAAGCTTTTGGAGACGGGTGTTGTGGGAGATTACTGCCTGATGTTAGGGGCCTAGAGCAGTTGCTTCATTCACGATGTGAGGAAGCCCTGGGTCTAGGACCAAGTCCAGAAACTGAGTGAGGTATGTGGGGGTGAGGGTGCAAAACAGGACTGTTAATATGGAGATGCTAATCAAAGTTCAGCAAGCAACCCAGGACTCCAGCTGCGAGAGGCCACTGAGATGTCACACGGCATGGAAAAATACTGGCCTTGGGTTGGAATCAGAGTCTAGTCTGATCTCTGCCATTGATTAACTGTGTGACTTGGATCACTGTTTCTGAACCTGCTTCCTCAATTTCACAAAGGGGGTTACAACTTCTAAACCTCAAGCTGTAATATGTAATAAGATGTACAAAGCCATCTTAAATTGAAGCTAAGAAGTTTTTTCCAGGCGCTCCTTGTACTCGGCTTTCCTTCCTGCCTGCACATTGTTATCTTCTGACAGCCCATGACCTTAGGCAAAGGACGAGCTTCCAATTTTACAGTTCCTAAAGAACTTTGTCAGATGGGGTTTCAGGCTGTGGGACACCCAAAGAAGCATTGCTCTAAGGGAAAAGTGTTATCTTAAATCAACATCTCTTAAATAATATGGCCATGTCAGATTCTTACAAATATCTCACAGGGACATTGGTGTAGCTTGCTATTTTAGTTTGATTCTCAAGAAAGAAAAAAAAATGTTTATTACTTAAAGCAATGAAGAGGTGGTCATGTTATTATGGTCACTGGAAAGGGGGTATCTGGATTTCTCCCACCATTTCCAACTTGACATTTCCTCCAAAGCCAACTCTAGAGTTTTCTTTGAAAGTGTTAACAGAAAGTATGCTGCCCGGGAGGGTAGAAGAGGCCACCTGATCATTTTTCCAGTCCTGCTTAAGTGGCATCAGTGCCCCTGTGAGGGAGCTTCAAGCTGAGGGTGAGGAACTCATGGTGATGTAAGGAGCTGGACTTGCCAGGTTGTTCCAGTACCTTCTATATCCACGGCCTGCATCTGCAGACAACTGAGCCAGGCATCCTCAGGGAGTCAGAATGGGGATGTGGTGGAGCAGATGCTTTCTTCCTCCCCAAATCACCCAATTAAAGTGCAGAGATCAGAAGCAGATCAAATTTGTAAACTATGTTACAGCACATTCTTATTGCTGTGACAAACCACTGCAAACTGGGTGACTTATAAACCAGAGAAGTTGATTTCTCACTGTTCTGAAGGCTGGGATGTCTGCCATCAAATTGCCAACAGATTGGGTGAAGGAGGGTTTTTTGGCCCATAAATGTTGGATTCATGTTGTTCTCACATGATGGGGGGGACAAAAGAAGATCTCTGGGGGTTTCTTTTATAAGAACTTCAATTCCATTCCCTAGGGCTCCACCTCACTATCCAGTCACCTGCCAATAGGCCAGCTCCTCATATCATCACAATGAAAGTTGGGTTTCCACGAATTGGGAAAGGAAGCCATACCTGAAATTCAAGGCAGAGCAAAATGCCACCTTTGTGTTAACAGGGAAGATAAAACTTAGACATAAGATGTACAAACAGGGAGTTCCATTTCAGGAAAGCTAAAAGAAACTCCCTTGGGGCAACTTTTATCTCTCTGAGTGAAGCAGATCCCACCCTCAGGTATACAAGGTGCCAGAGCCCAATGTTAACCATGATG
>NC_022010.1:39083093-39108485 GCF_000317375.1 Microtus ochrogaster
TCTATGGATCTACAAGGCACCAGAACCCCATGTTAACTACTATGAGAGGTGTCTACAGGTCTACAAGGCTCCATGTTCACTACAAGGAGATATCTTAGCCGGGTTCTCACAGAAGTAGACCCAACACAACCTGGTAGTTTCAGTGAGGATCTCAGGAAAGAGGAGCAAAGAGCAAAAAGAATAAAAAAGTTTTTGTTAAAAAGAAAAAGGAAAAGGAAAAAAAGAAAACATAAAGAAGAAAATACAATTTTGAAGTAAAACTACTGATCTGGTCTCAAGGGAAAGTGCCTTGGAAACTCTACCATGTCTCTGATGCTCAGCATAGAGTCACAGTAGGAGATATCTGAAAAGCCGGATAGTGGTATGGGTTTTCCCAGTCATGGGGAAGAGAAGACATATGCCTATAAAGCAAGCCTGGGGCAGAAAGCAGGGAACTGAAAGCAGGTACAGCAGACACCAGGACTAGCACTGGAGTGGAAACATGGGCTGAGTGGGGAAGGAGGGAGGAGGACCTGGAGCAGGTAGAGAAATCGGCTTTCAGCTGCAGTCAGAACTCTCCCAACTTCCTGTAGAGCTAACTGCTCTTATCCTGTAAAGACATAATACATGGAAAAGATTTGGGGTAATCAGGCTTCTGGGAAAACAGGAATGATGAACAGGAAGGAAGGAAGGAAGGAAGGAAGGAAGGAAGGAAGGAAGGAAGGAAGGAAGGAAGGAAGGAAGGAAGGGAGAGGAGAGAAATTTCTAGAACCTCAGGCAGACTCAAGCTTCCTAACTCTTTTCACCAATCTTTTTCAGAACTATAGTTCCCCTTTTGCAATCATTGCAATGTACATCTGTGCCCTTCATAAAATGTGCAAATACTTTAGACAGAACATGTGAGCTTTGTACTTCAGGATCCAGGCACTCTCCCCAGAGTTTGTGTCACTAAGGGCTTCTGTGAATTCCTCCAGAAGTAGCTTATCTACATAAACACGTATGTGCAGTTTTTAAAATTACTACTGAACATGGGCTAGCAGTGAGCACTGTAATCTCACCACACAGGAAGCTGAAGCAAAAGGATCAAAATCCCAAACCAGTATGACTCCATAGTGAGTCTCCAGCCAACATGGGCAAAGAAAGTCCTAATCAAGACTGTTGTCTTAGACACTGCAATTTCATTGTC
This sequence comes from Microtus ochrogaster, assembly GCF_000317375.1. NCBI lineage: Eukaryota > Metazoa > Chordata > Mammalia > Rodentia > Cricetidae > Microtus > Microtus ochrogaster. The sequence goes on from NC_022010.1 coordinate 39,084,259, forward strand.
TTTTAAAATATGCTGCAATTTACCCTGAACAATGCAATATAAACAAAGTTATCATTTTAAGATTACTAACCATATATGAAAACGCATCCAGGACTCAGGCAATGGCAGTGGGCATACGGTGTGGGTCCTCTGCCCGGGCATGTCCTGCATATTGAACTCCTTGGCAGATTCATTTGCAAGTTCTCGGGGCTCTTCTGAGAACCTTGAGCTCTGTGTTCCCTTTGCCCCCACCCACCACTGCCCGGAGCCTTCTGGAGCTGTGGTTCTCACACTTTGCAGGGCACTGGAGTGAGCAGGCTTGTTCAAACACAGATTGACAGCCCCACCCCAGGAATTTCTGATTCAAGAGTCCGGGAGTGGCCCCAGATTTGCATATCCAACAAGTTCCCAACTTGAGGCTCCTGGTGTGCAGGATAGACAGTCACCCCAGGGAAAATTCCTTCCTTTGAAAATTTTTATCAGGGCTGGAGAGGTGGCTCAGCAGTTAGGAGGACAGCTGCTTTTCCAGAGGACCCAGGTTCAATTCCCAGCCCCCACAGGGCAGTTCACAACTGTCTGTAGTTCCCTTTCCAGGGGATCCAACACCCTCACAGAGACAGGTAGGCAAGCAAAAACATCAATCTACATTAAAAAAAAATAAATAAATTATTTTAAAAAATTTATCTCTCTAATCCTTAAAAAAAAAAAATGAACTGATTCAAGCCCAGCATGGTGGCACACATAGCGATCCCAGCAGTTGGGGAGGCTGAAGCAGGAGAATTGAAAAGTAACTAATACACTCTGACATCAGAAGCATCACCAAAGGTGCCCATAGTTTATCAAATCAGCAAAACAAATGACTGGAGATGACCGACAGGTGCTTTTCAGGACAAGGATCTACGTCCTGTAAGTGGCCAAAGCCCCTGTCCGCTCTGCACAGTGAACGTAGCCTGTGTCCCCCAGCCTGTGTCTGCAGTTTCTGTTTGGATCTTTGGAACATTTGGGTTTTAGCCTGACCTAACCAAAAGCTTTCAAGGCACAGGTAAAACTTGGTCAAAGTGGCATGGTAACTTGTGTCCAGACCTGAAAGAATTCATGTCATCTAATTCCTTGCCCAAAGCATATTTTGCTTCCAGCCTTATTGAAATATAATCAGCATAGGATAGACTGTACAGAGTTAAAATAAACAGTGGGCTGAAGGGAGACCTATGCTGTCCTAGCTCCTTTTCTATCATTGTGATAAGACACCATGACTGCTTATGAAGGAAGTACTTTTGGGGAATCCGCTTAAAGTTCCAGAGCATTAAGTTCATCATCACGGCACCGAGCATGTCCACAGACAAGCAAGCATCACGGCACTGAGCATGTCCACAGGCAGGCAGGCACCATCATGGCACCGAGCGTGTCCACAGGCAGGTGTCACCACGGCACCGAGCATGTCCACAGGCACGCAGACGTCATCAAGGCACCGAGCATGTTCACAGACAGGCAGATGTCATCATGGCACTGAGCATGCCCACAGGCAGGCATGGGTTTGGAGCAGTAGCTGAGAGCTTCCATTTGATCCACTAGCACAAGACAAAGAAAGAGGAGGAGAGTTAATCAGGAATGATGTGGCTTTTGAAAGCTCAAATCCCACCCCCAGTGGCATACCCTTTTTAACAAGTTCTTCCTAAGGCTTCCCAAACAGCTCTGCCAACTGGGGAGCAAATATTCAAATATATGAACATAAGAAGGCCATTTTCACTCAAACCACCATAGTGTACATGCATAAACAGTCAGCAGAATATGAGAATGCCCATCATTCTCAACTTCCTTCATGCCCCCTGGCAAGCCGTCTCTCTACCTCTTCTCTACACCCCAAGTCTTCAGCAACACTGGTCCACTTTCTGCCATTTGCACATCCTCTAGGAGGAAGCAAACTTTACCATCAAGCTACATCCTGGTTCAACTGTTTGTATTCTCTTTTTAGAATATTTTATTTTTATTTTTTATTCATGTATGTTTGTGTGTACGTGCCCCTTGCACAGATGCCCAGAGAGACCAGAAGAGAGCGTCAGATCCCTTCCCCCAGAGCTAGAGGTGATGTGAGCTGCCATGTGGGAGCTGGGAATTGAACTCAGGTCCTCTGGAGGAGCGGCCGTGCTCTTAACCAGTGAGCCAGCTCTCCAGTGCCTCAGTTGGTCGTATTTTTGTAGCCACCCCATGTTGAGATTCATCCACACTCTCGGGCATTCCAGTAGCTCACTCTTTTCTAATTTTACTCAGTATGTTGTTCCATAGCTATACCACGATTTTATCAAGTTGGACTGTTGATAGATATCTGGGTTGTTTCTGGTTTGGGGATGTTACAAACAATGCTTCTGTGATATTTCCAGATTAGTCTTTCTTTGAGTACATCCTTTAATTTCTCTTAGGTGTATGCCTAAAAGACTTGGAGGAGAATAGCTGGATCACACATAGATAGACGCTTGCTTGCTGGGCTGGCTAGTTTTCTGTCAATTGGACGTAAGCTAGAGTCATTTTGGAAGAGGGTGCCTCAATTTGAGGCAATGTAGGAAAGAAAGTTTGTGGGACATTTTCTTAATTGATGAATGATGTGGGAGGACATAACTCACTGCAGGCAGTGCCATCCCTGGACAGGGAGTTTTGGCTGCCATGAGAAACTAGGCCGAGCAAGTCATGTGGACCTGTGGAGCAAGCCAGTAAAAAGTGTTCCTCCATGGCTTCTGGATCAGTTTCTGCCTCCAGGTTCCTGAGTTCCTGCCCTAACTTTCCTGAATAATGAACTATAAACTATAAGGCAAACTAATCCTTTTCCTCTTTAAGTTGCCTTTGGTCCTGATGTCTTATCACAGAAACAGAAACCCCTACGTAAGGCAGAGATTGGAACCAGGTTATGGGTTCTCATCATGTGTTTTGGGAAGGATTTGGTGGAATTTGAACTTTGAGCTAAAAACGTCATTCAGTCTTCAGAGCTTGGTAAGCTATTACGGGAACTCTTGACTGATAATTGATGTGAGATGACCCAGCTTACTGTGGGTGGTGCCACCCTAGGCTGGTGGTTCTGAATGATATTTTAACCAAGAAGGCTGAGCAAATCATGAGGAACAAAGCCAGTAAGCAGCACTCTTCCAAGGCCTCTGCATCAGGACCAGCCTCCAGGTTCCTGCTCTGGTGGAGTTCCTGTCCTGACTTCCCTCAGTGATGAACCGTTACCCTGTCCTCCCCAGCTTGCTTTCTGTCGTGGTGTTTTATCACCACAATAGAAACCCTAAGACAAATTTGGAAAGAAGACGACCAAACTATTTTATGAATACTTGTGTCATGTCGCTCACCCACCAGCAGTAGTACTTTGTTTTAGTGATGTATTTTTATTTTATGTGCATTGATGTTTGCCCTGAGTGTATGTCTGTATGAGGGTGATTGATCCCCTGGAACTGGAGTTAAAGTTGTGAGCTGCCATGTGGGTGATGGGAATTGAACCTGGGTCCTCTGGAAGAGCAGCCAGTGCTTTTAACCACTGAGGTATTTTTCCACATACTTACATGGCCTGTGGCCTGTACTGCCACTGCTAACCATCTCTCCCAATCTGTTGGCCGTTCTTCCAACTGAACTGTCTGGGTCACTATCAGAGTTCATCATGTAGTCTAGCCTTAAGTCCTTCGGTGAAAAAAATACATTTCCTATAAATAGCTTTCATATGTTTTGTAAATGTTTGATGCAATCCTTTTTGAGCAGTGCAGTCTATTGACTTTTAATTTTTAAAAAGCTTTCAGCTTTTGGGGGGGGGATATGTAGGGGTGTGGGGATATATGTGTGTATGTAAGCTTTGAGAAATATTGGCCAAATCCTAAATCACTAAGATTGGGCTTTGTGAGGCCTCTGTAAGTTTTGTAGCTTCTGCTCTTAGGCCTGTGGTTAGCAGTAGCCGAAGGTCTGGGACTTGTGTGTTTGAGAGACTTGCCCAAGATGACCTAGCAAGCCAGTGCTAACCTGGCTCGTGTCACATGACCTCTTGCCTTGCATACTTATTTTAAGACTCATTTATAGAACTGACTTTATCATACTGCTGAAATCACGAGCGCACCGTTGCCAGCAGCCTAAGACAAGGCTCTTTTGAAAAATTATCTTTTGTCCTCCTGCCAGCTCAGGTTATTTATTGTCTCAGAGCCCAAATCTATCATTTTCCATTCTGTGTCTTTGCCAGCTGGCTTTCTGGGAGCATCTACTTGAAAGCCCAATGATTAGCGACAGAAAAATTGTCTCTGGATCTCCACGTCTGTCACGATCCCCCAGCAGATGAGGCCAAGCAGAACTTCAAGCCTCAACCTGGCTTCAGGCCTTCAGCTCCAGCCATCAGCACCTGCTGTGTGTGTCCCTCAGCAGAGGAGCTGTCTCCTGGGTTCTTATACAGCTTTATAACTTTACTTTCCTAGACTAGTCTTCAGGATATCCGAAATTCTCCTTTTGTACTGTATAAGTTAGGTATCTAACTTTAGTTTTCTCCAGAAAACTAAATGTCCCAGAGAGAGCATTAGAGAGGGTAGATGGAAACCAAGCATAGCAAACATGGGTATGAATGGACAATGATGAAACTCATCGATCTGTACAATTGATATGTTAATTATTGTCTTTGTTAGGGTTTCTATTGCTGTGAAGAGACTCCTTGACCATTGCAACTCTTATAAAAGAAAACCTTTCATTGGGGCTGGCTTACAGTCCAAAAATTCAGTCAGTTATCATCATGGTGATACACGGCACAGGCAGACATGGTGCTAGAGAAGGAACTGAGAATTCTACATCTTTGATCTGCAGGCAACAAGAAGCTAACTGAGATACTGAGCATGACTTAAGAATAGATGAGACCTCGAAGCCTACACCAAGGGTGACACACTTCCTCCAACAAGGCCATCCCACTTCAACGAAGCCATACCTCCTAACGATGCCACCCCCATGAGGTTATGTGGGCCAATCACATTCAAACTACCACAAGCAGGCAACATGGGAAATGTTTCTCCCATCGGGAAATGAGGACCCACATCACAGAGAGATTACTATCTCCTTGCCTAGGGCTATACTTCCAGAACCAGGAATGGCAAGGACTGGATGCCAGCTCCTCTGGTCCCAAGAACATTTCTCATCAACATGCCCCACTTCCTCAGTACAGGCAAGGGGACTGTCTGCATTAGGATTGTTGCTTAAGGGTTCAAACTCCAGAAAGTATTTGTTTTGTCTTGGTACAAACAAACTTCAGCTACAAAGGCCACTTCACTTGGAAACTCATCTAGGACTCCGGCTTCAGCTTGGAGTGATTGCATTCTGCCTAACAATGGAGCCTGGTCCTTCTTATAACATGCAATTCATGTGTTACAGCATTGATTGTAGCTATAATTACAGTGTTATGAGGATCCTCTGTGTTATGAGGATCCCAGCTCTGCCTCCCTCCCAAATTCTGTCATGAGGAACAAAGCCAATAAGCCAGTAAGCAGCACTCTTCCAAGACCTCTGCATCAGTCCCAGCCTCCAGGTTCCTGCTCTGGTTGAGTTCCTGACCTGAACAGTGATGGAATGTCACCAGGAAGTACAAGCAGAAATAAACCTGTTTCTCCACAACTTGCTTTTTGTCATGGTGTTTCGTCAAAGTAGTAGAAACCTTAAGACAAATTTGAAAAGAAAACAGCCATGTGGTGATGGCAGGCCGGAGGCAGCGACCTCCACAGGAGCAGGTACATGGAACATGCCTAGGGAGCAGGCCCAAGCCAGAGAGCAATGCAGGACCACGTGAGAGTCAGGGACCTCTGAGGGAGCAGGCCCAAGCCAGCAACCTCCACTGGAGCAAGCTCAAGCCAACAACGTCAGCAGGAGCAGCCCCAAGCAAGCAACCTCTGTGAAAGCAGGCCTTTAATGACCTCTGGGATTGCACAACGGACCCCCCAGGAGCACTGCGTGACCTCAAGAAACAAGTGACCTCCTGAATGACTGGAATCATTGCCATGACTGCACCACAAGAAGCAACCATCTGAGCTTTAGATCCAGTGGCACCTGGAAAAAAAATGATCACCAGAGACACAGCCCCAACTCCACCAATCAGAGGAAAAGATGGGTAGACAAGGTAAAAACGCACTCAACACCACAAAGAACAACACAACACCAATAAAAACTAGTGGCCCTACAACAGCAAGACTTGAACAGCCAAATATAGATGAAGCAGAAGAAAATGACCTAAAAAAATAGCATTAGGAGAGTGTTTGAGGCCCTTAAAGAGGAATGAAAAATTCTCTCAAAGATAGAGGAAAAGACAAACAAAAACATTGGAAGAAATTAACAAATCCCTTAAAGAAAACAAACAAACAAACAAACAAAAAAGCAAGGAAATAGATGAAACAATTCAGGACTTAAAAATCAAAATAGAGACAATAAAGAAAACAGAAGCAGAGGGAACTCTGGAAATGAAAAATATAAGAAAATGATCAGAAACAACAAATTCAAGCATAAAAACAACAGAATACAAGAGATGAAAAAAAGAATCTCAAGTGCTGAAGATACAATAAAAGAAATAGACTCATCAGTCAAAGAAAACATTAAATCTAACAAAAGTTCAACACAAAATATCCAGGAAATATGAGACATCATGAAAAGACCAAACCTAAGAATAACAGGGATAGAAGATGGAGAAGTCATACTCAAAAGCACAAAAAAATATATTCAACAAAATCATAGAAGAAAACTTTCCCAACCAAAAAAAAGATATGTATATGAAGATATAAGAAGCTTACAGAACACCAAATAAACTGGATCAAAAAAAAAGTCCCCTTGCCACATAATAATCTGTATTCTGTCAATTATGTTTTAAATAAATGCTAATTGGCCAGTAGCCAGGCAGGAAGTATAGATGGGACAACTAGACAGGAAGTAGAGGTGGGGCAATGAGAACAAGAGAATTCTGGGAAGAAGAAAGCCCATTCCTCTGAAGTCCTGTCCAGACACAGAAGAAACAAGATGTGACTTACCTCGCTGAAAAAGGTACTGAGCCATGTGGCTAGCATAGACAAAAATAATGGGTTAATATAAGTTATAAGAGTTACTAAGAAGCCTGAGCTGATGCACCGATCAGTTTATCATTAATATAGACCTCTGTGTGATTTCTTTGGGACTTAATGACTGTGGGACCTGGTGAGAGGACAGAAACCAGGCAGGACAGAAAAAACTCTGACAACATCACAGCAAGAGAGCAGGCCTGATTAAGCCAGGCATATTTAACTTCACACCTTATACCAAATAGTCCTTATTGCTGTTTATTGGCAGACTGAGTAGTCAAGGCCTTGGTGAGATGCTGACACAAATAAAGCCATTAAAAACTGAACAAAAAGTATGGTAGTGGCTACTAGAATGAGCATGTGGATATAGAGGAAGGAAGCATATTATGATCTGGGCACTTGAATACACATGGAGAAACATCACATTGAGTCCCATTAGGATTTATAATTAAAATCTGTTGCTTTAGTTACTTTTCTAGAATCATGATAAGAAACCAGGGCCAAAGCAATTTATAAAAGAAAGTTTATTGGAGTTTATTGTTCCAGAGGGTAACTCCATGACCATCATGGCGGGAGCCTTGGCAGCAGGCAGGAAGCCATGGGTCTGGAGCTGAGATTACATCTAAATCTCAAGCACAGGGCAGAGAGAGCTAACTGAGAATGACTTCAGCATTTGAAACCTCAAAGCCCACCTCTGATGACACCCCTCCTCTAATAAGGCCACACCTCAAATTCTTCCCAAACAGTTCCACTAACAGGAACCAAGCATCCAAATATATGAGCTTATGAAAGCCATTGTCCTTCAAATCACCACACATGTTAATACATATTTTATGTTTAAAGCTTTTAGTACTGCATGCATACATACTATATAAATAGTTCCATAAGAAGAAGCTTGCCTTTCTCTGTGGTATTTGTTCACTGTCTTATGCAGTAGCGACTTTGTGTACACAGTAGGCATTTCGCAGCCATATAATAGAGTATTCACAGAGATATGTATGATTAGGTATGTGTAACATATCTCATTATTTTTGTTATAATTTGTTTTCAGTTAGCTAACTCTAAAGAGAAATTGTCAAAGTTATATGAAAACACTTTGTCAAGAGAGACACCAAGCATGTGAAAATCTGTAACTTGCTAAGTGTCTCAGTACCAGTTGAAGCAGGTCTAACGCTTTCATGCTGATCCCACACTGGCCGTATCCATGTAACATGAGACTTCATTCTGAGAGTTGAACAGAGTAGTCTAAATTGGAACCAAAGGGCTGAAGGTGAATGTGTAAGCACCCCACCCCCCAATCTGAGGATCCTAGTATGTAAATAGAAGCCCATGACACATTTATGTCTAGACCAGCACGTCTTGTCGGGAAGTCAACACACAACACAAGAAATGCTAATGTCATTCTAGAGGTGGTGGATGGAGCAAAAGTCCAGCAGACCCAAGGTTTTGAAAAGTCATATTGGGGTGTGCTGAAGGTTTATCCATACTTTCTTAGGACTCCTATTCCTTCAACAGGGCAGCAGGACCTTCTTTTAGTAAGAAATTGAGGTAGTCCCTTCTGAACTCTTTGGAAGTTGGACTCCACAACTCAAATACTTACAGATTGACAGTCTAGTTCCAGCTGACAAGTCACACCGCCCCCCCACCCAGTCTAAGGAATCTCTCTTCTGTGTTGTGTGCCCTCCAACCCACATGCTCACCTGCCACTAACAGCGGCTAGAGTGTCTATTCTGATGCCCAAACCATTTAGAATACACGGCTGGTCCATGATTTATCTCCCTGCTCTCACCAATGCTTAGCATTGTGCTTTTTAGTAAGCTAGTGCTGAATAAATACTTCAGAAAATGCTAAATACTAGAAAGTCTGGAAACGGCTGTATAACTGATCGAGTACCTAATCTAGCAACTTTCCTGGTTTGTGCTTTGGGGTACAAAATAAATAAGCTTTCAAATGTTTCTTTTGGAGGATAATAAATGTGGAAGCAAAGCCTCTGGCACATAGTAGGTTTAAGAAATACTGATTGATTAAATGTATAGTATATATTATGTATGTATATATTTTTCCCCTTGGTTTATTTTCAGTTGTGTTGAGTCCACGGTCTTTGCAGAGTAGGCAAGTACTCAACACTGGGTTATACGATGACCTCCGAATGGATAAATTAACTGAAAAATGCGTATACAGCAGGGGAAGGAAGATAAATGCGCAAATTAACGGAAAAATTGCAGCAAACCTCAAATCAAAATGAAAATCCAGTAGTGAGAGGAGAAGATGGGTGTGTCCATGTCACCCTGAAAGGCACTGAAAAGCCACCATTCCACAAGCTGTAGGAAATAAGTCTCCAACCTGTCACACTGGTTATCACCACAGGACACACTGCAGAAGGTCCCTTCCAAAGTTTCTCAAGTTAACTTTCAAACTTACTTAATTTTCTGCCCCTTTGGGAGAAAACTCTGAAACAGAATTTAGCCATAAACAAATGCACTTTTATTCCCCCTGCTAAATTGCCCAGGTCAGAAGGCTTTCTAAGGTCTGGGTTTTCTTTAGTGAGGAAGACGTGCAAATGAGGAATTAAACGGCAAAGTCAGACCTCGTCTGGAACGTGGCCTCTCTGCTTTTTAATAGGCCTCTTTTCCATTCGGTTTGAGATAAAGTGGCCCCAATTATTTTAAAATCCTTTAAAGGAAAAGATATCCATAAATTATGTTGCGGGCCTCTCCTGGTTTCCCAGAGAAATTAAATTCTTACCTTAAATGACTTAAATCACATGCACAGAACCAGACAAAACTCCCTTCTGTCGTGTTACAAAAGACAGACCCAGCAGCACAGAATTTCGGAGCTAAAAAGATAAATAGAAATAGATATAAACACACCCCAGCAGCAAAATTCAATAGCGAGATCAAAGCTAACTTCCTCCCGCACAGAGTTCCCCTTAAGATTTTTTTCCCCTCTTTTGCACCATAATCTGAGCCTCAGAAACGTTGGTTCCTATTCAGCCTCAAGATCAAACAGCTCACACACATCTGCTGGGGTGGAGGTTTCCTTCTTTTTTTCTTTTTTTTAAAGGCATTCAATAATTGGCGGGGTGAGGGGAGAAGAGGAGGTTGAGCATCAGCATAAAAACAACAGCAAAACACATCACCTCACTCCTGCCTATGCAAATGACAGCTGTGGGAGAGGGCTGTGTGGACACGGGAATATTTGTGAAGGGTAATGCCAACACACTCCAAAAGGAGGTTTTCTCTGATTTGTTTTGTTGTCATTTCCATATTGTTTGCCCTAGCACTGAACATAATCTGGTTTGGTGGTGTTGTTTTAATTGAAAAATTACCACTTTATTTTTATCGAAATCTATTCCTGACTTGTTTCAGAACAGGGTAGGCAAAGGCAGGGCCTGGGCTCTGCACACAGGCAAATGCAACCTAAAGACTGTCGGGTCCCCGGGGAACAGGAGAAGGGCAAAGCCAGAAATGCTGGATGATGCCAAAGAAAGCAAGCTTCCTGGAGGAGGAAACCTTCAGACAAGGTCTTAAGGGTGCTGGGGTTCTTCTAGAGAAGCAGGTGAGGCATGACTCGGGCAGAAGAACCTAGCCTGATTATTTGTTTGATGGAAAAATTCAAGAATGAGGGGCTAGGGAGATGGCTACATAAACATGGAAACCTGAGCTTAGCAGGCTACAGTGAGGCGTGGGTGCAGTCTCAGTGCCAAGAAGGCAGAGGCAGGAGGTCTCTCTGGATCTGGCTGGACAACCAGGCGAGTCCAGTAGGTGAGCTCCAGATTCAGTGAGAGCCAGTGGAGGGTGACTGAGGGAGATGCTCAGCCTCTAGCCACAACCATGTGTATCCCACCACCACCACCCTCCCCAACACATACACAGAAAAGTAAACACAGAACCGCTCACGTGTCTAGGTAACTGGTATGGTATGAAGAGGCCGGGATGGGCGACACCATGGAGATCAATGACAATCTTGGCAGTAGAATGAGAGATGAAAGCCACCATTTATTACAGGCTTGTATTTATTTGTCTGCCCTTAAGTTTATCTTTCCTTCCATCCCAGATACTCCTCGTCCTCTTGCATTCTTGACCTTCTGTTTCTAAACAGGAAGATTTACAGCCCCAGCACACAACTGTCCTCCCTCACAGATGCAAATGAAGAAGAATCATGTGCCCCCCTCCAACACTCCCCCACCCCGCCACCTAACCCCATTGCCCGGGACAAAACCTGCCAAGTAGCCTGAGAAGAACCAGTCTAAGTGAACCCCAATAGACAAGATCTCCTAATTGTTTCTTCTTCATCTTCCATGGTGTTTCTCCTCCAAAAGTCCACGAACCCTGTTATTTCATTGGCTTCTGAGATTCTCTTACTCATGTCATACCAGGGTGAGCTGTTGTTTGGTCGCAGGAATGCTAAGCTACTGTAACAAATCACCCCCAAATATCAGAGGCTCCACACCGTGTTTATTTCTTGCTTGGGCCAGCACTCTGCTCTTTAGCTCCTAAGTGGCTGTCTGCATGCTGCCTTGGGACTGGAGGGGGGGGGCTTCCATTTGTCAACTAGCCTGCAATTGTGAGGACAAAGAGCTTCCCTTTAATTCTTCAGTTGCAAGATGGAGCTGATGTCCCTGCCCACATAGCTTATAGCACTATGGAGGTTGTCAAATGTTTAACAATAATCACTACAATTATAAATACATTAAATTCCTATTTTCCAGAAGGCACTCATTCAGTCCCGACAACTACACTGTCCCAAAGTTCCTCCACTATTGCTCTAACCAGAAAGGGGGAGGGATATGTGCACTCATATATGAAATTCCACTGTGCAACATGTCTGGCTCCTTCCCCATTAAGCTTTGCGTTTATTCATCTTCCATTTACAATACTCTTGGTCCAGATGTGAAGATGGTTTATTCCCCGCCTCCACTCCAGTATCCAGCTTCATGTCATCTTCTAGAGGGTTCTTGGGGCTCAGTGCACAGTAGATACTTAGGAAATATTTATTGAGTCTGTGGGATCTACCTACACACTGCAAATCATGATGGGAAAAAAAATCACTGTGTTATTTTCCCCTTTTCTGAACAGAGCTATAGCAAAGCACAGGGGCCCTGAATCCAGAATGTTGTGTTGACACTCACACAGCCTAGACTGGAGAGACCCACCAGCTGCAGCCATCAGCTCTCCTGGGGAAAGACTGGAGGGGGGCTTTGGGGAAACAGGGCATGCTCCCTCTCTGCCAGTTCCCAGGCATCTCGGTCGTCTGCACAAGCCATAATCAAGTCATCATATCTAGCCAGTGTCTCCTGGATCCCGTCACTTCTGAATGAGAAAAAATTGCTGACAAATTTCTGTCAGCAGGAAGTTGGTGTTCTCCTGCGAGGTTGGATGAAAAGAGCCTGTGACGTGAACAGTCTCCTGCCTTCCCACTCCTGCTGGGAGCCTTGAGGTTGCAGGGCTCTGTTTAGTCCTTAGCAGCCCACCTGCCCCTCTGAGTCCCGTGCAGACCTCACAACTCTTTAGACTGCCTGGACCGAGCTCAAAGCTTCCTAATTATGGGTCCTGCTGCCTTGTGCTGGTCGAAGAGGGTTCTGCCCCAAATCAATAAGTCGACGGGCACCAGCCAACCCTGGCCTCGCCATTGTTCCCGCAGTCAGGAGCATTTATTTGATTGAGCGCCAGGACAGTTGGTTGTGACTTATAAAAGCCCTTGGTTTGAAGGAACGGCTGCTTGGCCTCTCTCTATATATGCCTGACAGTTTTCACGCAGTAGCAAAAACTGAGAAAAACAAACCCAAACCACTGCTCATCCTTCATCAGAAAGATTCCCCTCCCACACCAAGAATTTTGCTGGAGAAAAAGGGCTGAGGGGATAAAGATATTGGTGGTGCTTAATGCCATAAATCTGATTAATTTACCTTGTGACACTCGTCACAAAAAAGTGAAGGGTCAGAGTCTTGCCTGAGAACTGACCTTTCACCAGCAGCTAAGGCGGTCACAATGGGGGTCTCCAGGCCTTTCACAGCTACCTGCTGCTTTGGACAATGTAATTGGACACAGTGTTCAACATGATGGAGAATACCTCCGAGCCCAGTCCCTTGTTCTCGCTGTCTGCGGCTGGGAAGGCATCCAGAACAGGGCGGCAGCTTCACTTTCCAGATGGGACCAGACAAGAGCCACCTCGCTGGTACATTTGCAAGCTTATATTTAATATCACGGAATAGCCAAGGAGGATCAAGTCTGGGTCCTTCACTAAGGAAACACAAGGAGCCATGTTCCTATCTGTCCAGGATGCAGTCAGTGCCTGATGTATGGAAGGTCCTTGGACGTGCACATGGTGACTGATGGATGCTCGCGAGAGCAAATTACACAAAAAAAGACGTGCAAGGAAAGCATCTGACCTTCCTCGTCTGAGAAACGCAGGTTGATGCTCCTGTAGCTGTTTCCTGTTCGGTTTGGTTTTGAGACAAGGTCTCACATACCCTCAAACGGCTTGGATATTCCAATGTTCCTGCAGCAGCCTCCTGAAGCCTGGGTTTCAAGACAGGAGCCACTACGTGTGGCTTGCGTCTCTTAAATTTCATCAGTTCACCAAAGGAATGGTAGTGAGATGGCCCCTCTGCTGCCATTCACATTTATGCTTTTAAAACCACCTCTCAGGCTGAGCAATCTTGTGAGGCATAGCTAGCTTGTCCTAGGCCCCCACCCCCACTTCCCAGTTGTACTGTCACTGCCTGGGAACATCTAGGACACTCCCAGAGATGTCTGTGTCGCTGCATGTTGCCACCCTGTACTGCCAGGAACCTTCGCAGCTTACTGGGTTTATATTTCACCTCAGCCTTAGCAGGATGTGTTGAAGGAGGGAGCAGCAGGCAGAATGGCACGGCGAAATGGGAGCCAGCCGCTCAGTCAAGCGCCACCAAGAGCTGTTTATCCGTGGAATTAACCTTTTGTTCAGCATTTGCTTTGTGGCGGGCTTGGGCTGTGCTTTTGAATTCACATCCTGCCTGGCGTCTCCAAGAGGCAGCCGGGTTCTGCTGAGTCAGCTCTTCACACGCCTGGCAGCAGTGGTTCCTAGCAACTGGCAGCCAGGAAAACTTGCAGCACCCCCTCTAGCAGTCACTTCCGGCTCCCTGGAGATTTATGGCCGTGGCAGATGGGCCCAGGTGGACTCAAGTGAGACTCTCAGACAGGCCCCGCTCCTCTGCCTGCTGAAATTGTGTCTAGACAAGAAGGAAGGCTCGTGCGCCTCCTCAATTCACTTTGAAACAGCTCAAAAGTGCGAAAGGAATTTATAGCCACAGGAAGGTCTGGAGCATGCAGGCAAGACACCAGGGTTGCTCTGGAGGAAAGGAGCAAAAGGAGGAAGGAAAAGAGGGAAGGAGGGAGGGAGGGAAGGAAAGAGGAAGGGAAGCAAAAAGAGGACACTGAACAGAGCTGGCAAATGCTCAGTTAGCCCAGACACCATTCTTCCCCCCAGCCTGTCTCCCAGGTGGTATGTACACTGACGGTCAGGCAGATTGTTTACCATGGTTCAACTCCAAGAGAAAACAACACACCTTCACGTGCCAGTCTGGAGAGGGTCAGTTGATGCTGGGCATAGTCTCAGTGGAGGTAGAAGGAGCACTTGGTGGTTTTGATAGATTTGATAGAAAACAGAACAAAGTGCCTCTCCTCGGCTCTGGTTGAAGAAGTAGGTGGCCAGGAGCCCAACTTCCTGGTACATTGCTTCCATCTTTCCCCCACAGTGGGCCCACCTAAAGAAAGAACCCCGAGAAGGGAGAACTGACTGAGTTAGTTTGAGCCCTGGTAGCAGCCAGTCTTCCTCACACACTAGGAGAGCTGTGTTCGCGGGTATATGACCAAAGAAGGCTGCTGTGATCAGAGGAGAAACAGAAGGAAGCAAGCTTGGGGCTGGCGCCCTCCTGGTGGCAGATACACAAACCCAAGCTGCAGCATGCTGCATGCTGCATGTGACCAACACTTCCTGTAACTGTCCCTGGCCCCAGAATCAGATACCCAGGCTTCATCTGGATGCCATGTGTCTGGCATCTTAGAGATTTCATTTTACATCAAAAATACAAACAGCACACTAAAGGGAATGCTGAGTTCAATCGGCATTTTAATGCTTCTTGAAGAAGGTTTACTTGTGACTTACAGGTTTTTTAGAAAAACCACAAAAGTACAAGAAAATAAAGTTAGATAATCAATCAGCTGTGTGTTCTCCAGGAGGCTCAACAGGATAAATGTGGCGTTTGAGAAGGTACATTTAGGTGGAGAAATTGATGAGAGACTAAGATATAATTTGAAAACATGAAAAAAATGTGAGCAAAACATTATTGAAAAGTTTCTGCACCCCAATATGCCTCTCCACCGAAGCAACAATCCAAATCAGACCAAATCAACCCGGATTAGAAAAAAGCCCAGATTTAATGGATAAAACACTCCCTGATGATTTTCCAGTCCCCTAGAGAGCAGATAAGAAAGGAAGACCAGAAAACCACAAGTCTGTTTTCTGGGGGGCAGTTTAAATACGCTGTGGGAGTGGTCCTGAGCATCTCTGGGGGAGGGGGTCATCATTGTTCGGCTTTCTAGGTGTGTCGGGGTTTGGAGAGAGATGGGGGAGGGGGCTTGGGGTGGAGCTTTCGCCTGAACATTCTAGACTCTATGGATATATGGATGCCAGGGGCTGGGGTTAATCTGCCATCCAGAACAGTTGTTTGGGAAGACCATCCGGTCTAAAAATTTAATACCAAATATCAGCATCCAAAAAGACCCTGGTTTGACAGCCTGGTAGGGATTATGAAGAAAACCCAAAGAGCATTTGAAATAAAAGCTACAGGAAGGACTGCTGCCGTGGCCCAGGGAAGCAGTTCCAGAACTCCAGAGAGCCAGAATTTATCACCCATGAAGTTCGGGTAATGTAAAGGACAGCCTGGGCCAGGGATCATTCCGGAAGGGTATCTGAGGGTGAGGAAAGGGAAGGCTCTTCAGTGAACTCCACAAGGCAGTCGGCGGTGAGAGGAAGAAGGCCAGAGGGTGCTGCCAGTGGCTGTGATGTGGCTGTAGGGCTGAGGAAGCGGCTCTCCCAACCTGCTATTACAGCAGCTGTGGTCGGGGCCCATGGTGACAGCTCAGCACTGGCATGGAACGCAAGATGCTGGCTGGCCCCCGTTGTTAGGGTTAGCGGGAATAGACAGTTCTCCAAAGTCCTGGACCACGATATACCCTGCAAGCTCACTCTAGCATCCTAACTGTCCGAAATTCTTGCTGCTCAGATGGCTGACGCTGTGCCTTCTTGTCTATGGCTACAACGTTGCTTAAAAGTCCTCACTTCCCTATAGGCGTACATGAAGTGAAACATGCAGATCTTACATGTTTATTCAAGTTTAGCAAATGAATACACACCCGTGTGACCCATCACCTAGCCAGAAACAGAACATTTCTATCACTCTAGAAGGTTTTTTCCACGGCCATTGCTAGTGTCCCTCTGTCTGCATGTAGCATGAAGCAGCTGCTAGCCCCATTTCTGATCCCCAGGTTGGATTTGTTTCTCTACGATGTCATACACATGGAATGATGACGTGGGTCCTCTTTTCAGCCTGGTTTCCTTTGCTTGGTTTGTTCCTGTGAGCTGTGTTATTACATTATTGAATGCTCCAATAGTTTGTTCTTCTTTTCTTTGGTTTGAATATTATTTTATCGCATGTATACGTCACAATTTACTGTTGATTCCCGCACTATTGCTTGACATCTGGGATGCGTTCTTGGGGAGGCCAATGCAAATTCACCTGATTTTATTCTTCTGGGGGAAGCAGCTGTTAGTGGGATTGCTGGGTGGTGGGGCAGAGCTATGTTAAAATTCCATACCGATTTCCAATGTGGTGGTTCAGAATTTCACATTTGAAGTAGGAATCTACGTATGGCTCCTGTGTCTCAGGCACATAAACACCTATACAATCAGGAGGGCAGAGGCTGAGACAGTGCCCTACAGTGCAGGGGCATAGTGGGAGCTGCGGCAGCTGAAACAGCTGTCATTTCCTCCTCTGTTGAGTAAACCTCTTGAACAGATGCTGTCTAGAATGTTCCTAGCTCCACCATGACACAGAACCTTCCTCCCATTTTTAGTCAAGAAAACATTAGTGATGATCCTCCTTAGAAATTGTTACTTTGTAACTTATGAATGTAGTTATTTGTTGAGTCATCTAACTGTTTCAGGCCCTGACTCTCAAATAACACTTCGTGCTGGTTGGTTTCATGTCAACTTGACTCCAGATAGAGCGATTTGAGAACAAAGACCCTCAACTGAGAAACTGTTCCTTCACATCAGATTAGCTTGTGGGCAAGCCTTGATTTTTCTTGGTTAATGAGTGATGCAGGAGGGTCCAGCTCACTGTGGGCAGCTCCACCCCTGTGCTATGGTCCTGGATGCTATAAGAAAGCCACTGGGAAGTAAGCCAATAAGCAGCTGGTGTGGAATAATCTTTTTGTAGAATGTGAAGGTGCTAAGGTGCCTTCTGACTGGTTTAATAAAAGAGCTGACTGGCCAAAACCTAGACAGGTAGAAGTTAGGCAGGACTTGCAGACACAAAGAGGTCATGGGAAGAGGGTGGAGCCACTAGCCAGATGCAGGGGAAGCAGGAGAGGAATATGTCATGCTGACAAAAGGCACCCCACGTGGTAGAGCATAGATACGAAATATGGGTTAATTTAAGTTGTAAGAGCTAGTCAGTAATAAGCCTAATCTATTGGCCATGCATTCATAATGAATAAGTGTCTATGTGGTTATCTGCAGACCAGTGATCTGGCAAAAACTTTACCTACAAGCAGAATTCCTCCATGGTCTCTGCTTTAGTTCCTGACTCCAGGCTCCTGCTTTTGAGTTCCTTCCCCAATTTCTCTCACCAATAGAGTGCAAGCTGAGAGTTGTAATCTGAAATAGACCTTTTCTTTCCCAAGTTACATTTGGTGATAGTGTTTTATCATATCACAGAGACCCTCACTAAGTTTAGCCAACAAGGACACATTATTGGCTTGGTCCAGAGGCCATTCCAGTGGGACTTCCTTATGAAGAAGGGATCTTCTGTCCCAGAAGATTCTGGAAAACTCTCTTTCATGTCTCACGCGTCTATATTAAATTATCTATATCATTCTATATAATACGCTTTCCCAGACAACCTCCATGGTCAGGATAGTGAGGGCTGGCGTCCTAGGTGGTCAATAATTGGAGTCCTGGGTGGCCAGTAGCTGGAGTCCTGGGGAATCAGTGAGTGGAGTCTGGGAATGGAGAGACCGGGGGTAGGGGGTTAATGATCTATTACACTCACTAGTTTTGCTAATAAGAACAAGATGAAGCCATTTCCCCCAAAGCACTGCATAGAGATTGACCAAGCAGATCTTTCAAAGTGAAGAGGGACAGATATTTGACAGACAACTAGACCCTGAAGTCTTCTTCACAGGTAGGGAACTTCATCACGCACTCTTCACAGAGACCCACAGAACCTTAGGGGAACGCCCAGAGGCCAGGGCCGACGGCAGTTTGGGAACTGAGGCAGGTTGAGTGTATCCTAAACATCTTTCGGCTTTCCCTATCCATGGCAGTCTTTTCCACCTCCTCTGTACTGAGGTTGGTCTGGCTCTGACCCACAGAATGTGGCAAAAGCAACCCTGCAGATGCTGTCCCACGTAGCTCTAAGAGATCCTGAGCACCTTCCTGACCCTCTTGCATCACCCCACACCACATCAGGAGACTTACCTGAACGATAAGCGATCACACAGAGCTGACTGCCAGCACCAACGTACCAAGTGTGCCTATGAGCAATCCTCGCTCCTCCACGGCCAGTCAAGTTGACACATGACTGTGGCCCCATGAGTGACTCAACAGCACTCGGCTGAGCACAGCCAATCAACGGAGCCGTGAAGGCAGAAGAAGTCATTGTTTAAACACTACCTTTGGGTAATTGGTTTTAGAATAATAGGTGGATGAGCCAGGAGAACCTTTGAAAAGTCTTCCAGTCTCTCCAGATTGTATATCCTAAAATAGTTTTTGTCAACCCGACACAAACTAGAGTCATCTAGAACCTCATTGGAGAAAATGCTTCCATCGGACTGGCCTGTAGGCAAGTCTGGGGGATTTCTCGATTGATGATTAATAAGGGTGAGCCCAGCCCACTGTAGGCAGTGTCAGCCCTGCTCGGGTGGTTTCGTGAGCTATAATGAAGATGTCCGAAAGCGAGCTCCAGGCACACTCACTGCTACCTGTGATTTGAAGCAGCCTGTTCCATTTTTTCTGAAACTTGTACTAGAATGTTGTCCAGCTATAAACAAAGATTCTGCCTCTCAGGTGCTTCCATCCCTTGTCATTGGTTCCCTCAAGGCTCATCTGGAGTCCATCCCCTTAACGTACAACCCCACAGCCCCAGGGAAGTACTTCAGCCATCTGAAGTCATTCTCAGCAATCCTAACTCAGCAATCCCATTCCCAAACTTTTTAATTGATGACGGAATACAGGAAGGTGGACTTAGAGCAGTTCAGGGGCTATCTCGATGACCAGATGAGTGACCGGAAGCAGCCAGCAGGGTGGGGTCTTTCCCTAGCAGGATTGAACCAATCCTGTGGGAAAACTGGCTAGTCTGTTCAGTGAAGACTAGCTTAGGGGGAAAAAAAACCAACAGTTTGATGGGCTGAAAGGGGCCTGCAAAAGGGGGAACACAATATTTCAGGTGGTATGGGCCCCGGAGAGTGCTCTCCCTCTCCTCCCTCCCCAGTTGTGTGGTGTGGTGTGGGGAGTGTTGGGTCAGGGAGGGAAGAACAGGATGTAGTGGGCAATCCTCAGCTGGAGAGGGCTGTGCAGGGAAGAAGTGGGCAGGGAAAGGAAGCAAACGTGGTCCTGGCTTCAGGGAGTATGCTAGTTGCTTCTGCTTCACAGTAGGAAGGTCTCAGGGGAGTGAAAGGGTCTGTGATTGACGGATGGTACAACCTAAGAATTCGGTGCCCTGTGTGATTGACAGCGGGAGACAAACTCAGCCTGGAGGGTTGTCAGCCCCTGTTTCCCTCCTGTAGAGATTTCTGGGCTGCTGAGAAGCTAGCTGCTTCTTTCCAGAAGAGCAGAAAACTCTTGATTGTCAGTGACCTGGGGGCCGGTGTGTGTGTGTGTGTGTGTGTGTGTGTGTGTGTGAAGCTGCCTTAAATGTCCGGGCCTGGACCACACATCTTTTTGTTCACCTCATGCTGTGAAGAACACTTATGCACAGGCTTCTAGGAGGCCTTGATAAATATTTGTCTTAAGGGTTTTGCTGCAGTCAAACAGAAACTGCACATTGACACTCTGGGCTGAGATTACTTCAGGCTTCTTCTCAAGCCCTTCTCACTGACACCCGGCACCTGGTCTCTCACCTCCACCTCTGTAAGGGCCAGCTGCCAAGGTGGGTTCTGGGGGGCCCTCAAAGAGCGACATATGGACAAGAGCATAGTGTATTATTGTGGGGGAGGGCGACTGCAGGGCCTGACACTAAGAAGTCCCTATCCCAGCCCCACACCCCATTCTCTGCGCCCTACTTTACAACAAACAGAGCTCACAAGCCCCTGGTATGTGTGGTGGGGGAGGGGGGACACTCCACAGGAGGAAAACAGCCCTTGAGGAAACAATAGAGCCGGGGTAGCCTACACGGGCAGGCAGACCACCCGGAGCCAGGCATCTGACTCCCACCTACCTTTTCTCCAGACCTTACTCTACTTTTCTTCCTTAGCAGATCCTGTTAGCACTGGCCGCTCCCATAAGCCCCCTGTTCTTACCCCGGGAGAGCTGTTTCCTGAGGGTTTGCGCGTCCTCGCTGCAAATTTGTCTTGACATCCCTAGAAGTCGGACAGGGGATCTAGCCAACAGGCCAGCCTAACTGTGACCCCCAAGGAAGCGCTGTGGATCTTACAACACAGCTCAGGCCTACATTCAGGGTAAAACTTAACGAGCTAGCTAAGACTGGATCCCATGGCGCTGAGCTGTGTGTGTGTGTGTGTAGCACAGGGGTGAAAGCCCATGATGAGGTCACTGTTACCACAGCTGATCTCACAAACATACGGTCACAGACATATGGTATATAGAAACACGCCTTTTACTTAGGATGAAACAAACTTTTCTTTCTTTCCTTTTTGTCAATGCTTATTTTTTTGTTTACGGAAATAGGGTCTCATTTCATAGCCCTGATTAGTCTGGCTGTCTCTCCATATGACAAGCTAGCCTCGGACTCAGGAGCTCCATCTGCCTCCACCTCCACCTTTGCTTTTGCTTCTAGGGTGCCAGGATTGAAGCTTGTGCCACCACATCTGTCTCGGAACTATTACTTTTTAAATTCATTCCAAATTGTTAGACTAGCCTGGGGCTGGAGAGATGGCTCAGCGGTTAAGAGCACTGGCTGCTCTCTCAGAGGAACTACCTGAGTCCAGTCCGCAGCACCCATTTGACAGCTCACAACTATCTGTAACTCCATTTTCAACACCCTCTTCTAGCCTCCTGGGTCACCTGGTACACATTTAAGGCAAAACACACACACGCATAAAATATTTTTTAAAAAAATAATTCATTTAAGAGTTAGATTATTCTATAATTTAGTGAGGAAGGATGCAGTAAAAATTATGGCATTGGATTTCAAAACCAAGTAAAAAACAGAGGTACCTTCCTGCAGGGAAACATAATGTTTAAGGTGGAGAAAGAGTCCTGGGATGTGCTAGTGACTTATGGAAAACCCGTAGACACATTTTCTTTTTATTTTCCACCCTCAGAGTCACAAAGGTTCTGAACAGAACTCTGAAATCCAGCTCACAAGTCTCTGGCAAACAAACAGTGGTGCGCTCTCTCAGTGCCAGGAAGATATCCCCAGGTCGCAGCAGCATCTAACTGCCCCCTGCTTCCTGCTGCCCCCACCCACCAACCAGCACAGGGCCACAGGGGCGAAACAACCAAGTCTCAAGGGGCGCATGCAGAAGTGCATGTGAGCCCCAGGGAGAAAGGCTTTCGGAGGTGTTCCTTCTCTTATCTTGATGTGGGGGTGTTCGGTGCCCTTTGTGTAACCCCCGATGGCTTGCGTTGGAGGCAAAGTTTGCAAAAATTGTCTCCGGGCTGTGGCCTTTGCAAAGGCTTTTGCAAAGATTAGGGCTGTTTGATAATCAGATAAACTTGGAGCTGAAAGGCACTTTAGAGTTTGCCTACTTGGCCCTCTGCCCTCTCCACCCCGCTTCGTGTGTGTGTGTGTGTGTGTGTGTGTGTGTGTGTGTGTGTGTGTGTGTTTGTGTCTGTTTGTCTGTCTCTGTGTGTATCTCTGTCTCTGTGTGTATCTGTCTGCTCTCTCTCTCTCTCTCTCTCTCTCTCTCTCTCTCTCTCTCTCTGCAGGAGGGAGTTGCAGCTTTCATCGGAACCACCAGGTCTTTTCTCCGTTCAAGCACTCTGAGTTCAAGTTGCTTTGTCATGGCTCACTGCAGGAAGAGAACTGGGGAACACTGGGTGTAAACAGCCTTGGCGGGTCCTTTAGTCTAGGGGTTTTAACCGCCTGGCTGGTCAGTTATTCCAGAGTCCCGGAGAGGCGCTATCTGAAAAACATGGGCAGGAGAGAGGAAGAAGACCATGCTAGGTTCTCTTGTCAAAGCGTTCATCTATTAGCGTCATGGTTACAGCTTATAGAGCCCCTGGATGAGGAATTTGGGGGGGCAGGGGCATGACCAGAGCAGGAAGGGATGTTGCAGCGTGGTCCCAAGGTCACCGGCCAGGAGGTTACAATCAGTCAGGTCACTTTGCCTTGGTCAGGAAGTCACAAGTTGACACACCTAGTTCTCTAGATAGTTAGAGTGTGGGGCGGTTCCGCTAACAGATAGCTCTCCATTAACAGATAATTGGGTGTGGGATAGGCTCTGCCAATAAAACGATTTTAAATACTGTTAGAGTGTGGAGCTCTCTGCAAACTCCTCAGGGCAATGGTTCCTGCAATAATTTTGGGGGGAAATGGCTCCTGACAACTGGGCATGTAGTGGTTTGGGCGGTGGTAGACAATGCCCACTCTAGTCCCAAAGATGCAAATAAGTAAGTAAATAAAGAAATAGATAGATAAATAAATATAAATAAATAAATAACAAATAAAGGAAATAAGTAGCACCAACAAAAAGGAAAAAAAGGAAGACCTGAGGTTTTTACTAAAACGCAGGCCCCTGGGCTCCGTGCCCCTGTATTGTCTAGAGAACATCATTTTCAACAAGCCCTTCTAGGGACATTCAGAACCAGGGCAGTCTGGAGACTTCTTACTGAGGAGAGTACAGCGGCCTTTTCGCTGTGACTTCTCATTGTGGCATTCGGGGACCTTCATCCTCAGTCAGGTTCCGACCCACCAGCTTCCTACACAGCTTCCTGATGTTTTCATTTGCTTTTTTCCCCCAGGTATTTAGTGTGTCTGTGCAACACACATGCAGAGTGGCAACCAACTCTCTCCTTCCCCTCTGTGGGATCCTGTGATCAAGCTCAGGTTGTCAGGTTTTGTAGAAAGCACCCTTACCTGCTGGCCATCCTGTTAGTACCTGCTTTTTATCTTTTGACAAGGTTTCCCTATGTACCACAGGCTAGCCTAAAACTCGCTGTATAGCCAGGCTGGTCTGCTCTCCACCTCAGGCTGCCACACACTGGGATTCCAGGCTTGTTTAGCCACACCAGCATTTTTGGCATTTAATTTTTTAAAAATTGCATTCAGGTGGCAAGAGCTAGCCTACACTACATGACTCTGAACTCATTCACAAGCACCCTCCTGTCAAGCCCTCTACCAGACACCATCCCTGCCTGACATCTCAGGGATGGCAAGTAAGTGACTTCAGAGAGCGGCCCAGCCATTCGGGCCGACTGTTCCCTGATCTTCCTCTGGGGGGCGCTGTTTTCTCTGCCTGCCTTTTCTGCTCACAATGTCTAGCTCACTTTTCCCAGTTCGCACCATTGCAGGGCCTCGGCGGAGGTCCTGCAAGTCATGTCTAATACTGCAAAGGATTATGGGTACCTTGTCCTCTGACCTCGGCTCTGGGACACCCCAGGTTCTCAGCACTTATTCCACACAACAGCATGTAGGACAGTTCTAAAATGCCAACCAGGTCATGTGACTCAAACATTCTTAAGTGTGGAGTAAACTCCCTTAGGAAGGTCTCCCTCACTCTCTGACTTGTGACTCGGCCTGTTCCCCCAAAATGCCATGAC
>NC_022010.1:39109156-39115458 GCF_000317375.1 Microtus ochrogaster
CATTTACGCTCTTCTTCCCACCAAACACACTTCTATTTTGAGCCTTTTTTTCTGCACAACCCACTGAGCTAAGAAGGTCTCCTGCACGAGCCTGGGGGGGGGGGGTAGAGTCATTTACAGAGCATAGGCAGCTTTATCAGTGGTTAGACCAAAGAAGAAAACAACACCCCACAACACCACCACTGTTCCCTGTCAATAGTCTCTCAGGGAGGGGTGGGGCTTTGCAGGCCTTACTCTCCTCCATGATGCAATGCTAGCAGGCCTCATCTTGTGCAGGTCTTGTGAGGGCAGGCCGGCTAGAGTGAGTTCATGGGTATATCTCTGTGGCCTGTCACATTGTTACACAGAAGACATTGTTTGGAAGTCTTTCCTCACCTCTGACATCTTCCCATCCCTGTGACACTTTGTGAACCTACAGTTTTACTGCCTTTTGATTGCTTCCTAATGTACCAAGAATTTTGTTATACTATTTTTTTTAACGGAAGTAACACAGAGATAATTTATTCATTTTTCAAGATTGGTCAGAATTCGTTTACTATTAGAATCTGAGATGCATCCAATTAAGAATTAATTAACATTAATTTTGTTAACACCCCAAGTCTGTTTATAAACACAAGAATTTCACACAGTTTCATTTGAAAATGAAAACGCACATGGTAGGGCTGAGCATGGTGGCGCAGGCCTTTAATCCCGGCGCTTGGGAGGCAGAGGCAGGTGGATCTCTGTGAGTGGGAGAGGACAGTACAGTCTACAAAGTGAGTAGCAGGGCATGTAGGCCTGCAAAGTGAGACCCTGCCTCAAGAAAAGAGAACAAATAAACATACACCCACCAACAAACAAAAGGTCTCACGGTAGATCTATAATTTAAGAAACATTTAGTAGATACAGCTGTACAGAACTTTCCTTGGCCCTGCATTGCCAGGATAAGGAAACGGTGGAGCAATTTAGACCCATTTCCATGGGCTGGTTTTCAGCTCCAATCCTTCAGGAATGAGCATATCCTCCCTCACCCATTTCTTCAGGCTTCAGTTTTTTGGAGGGAAAGGACTCTGGAGTTGAACCCAGGGTCTTGTCTGGGCAAGGCAAGTGTTCTACCACTGGACTACATCTGCAACACTTGGTTTTGTTTTATTTTGTTTTGTTTTGTTTGAGTCAGGGTCTCACTGTGTAGGTCAATCTGGTCTTCAACTCACTAAGTAGCCCAGGATGGCTCCGAAGTCACAATCTCCCTGCTTCCCAGTGCTTAAATTCCCCCATGCCTCGGTGTGACCCTTGGTCTGAGGCTCAGTGCTCCAATAGCAAGTAAGGTGCCACGGTGACAGACAGTTGACAAGGGACAATCAAAGGACCACATAGAGGGGCCCCCAACTTACGGTCTGGTCTTCCTAAGTAGTGAGCACAGTAATTTAGGGTGATTTTTATCCTACTTAGCCCTGGGTAGTCTGGAAGGAAAATCAGAGGTAATATAAATAACATTCTTAACCATATGTGGTCAAAATATCTGAGTTTTGCAAAATTCACGAAGACAAACAGCAGTGTAGACACTTAGAGGCTGACGATTTACTAGCTCCCAAGAAGCTTCCTGTACTTGAAGCAAAGGCCAACTCATTCCACCTACCTATGTGTGACATTTAGCTAGTTTGGTCAGTGAGTTAAATCAAGGGAGAAGAACACACCACCACCACCACCACCACCCCTGACCCCACAAAAGTTTATTTTCCTTCCAAAGACTAACCTCAGTAAACCGCAAACAAGAGCACGTCTGTAGAACAAAGCCTGATGAGTCCAATTACAGAGGATTACGCAGAGTCCTGCTTAAAAACATTTTGGCCTTGTGTTTCATTCCCGGGGCTTCAATTACCCCAGCATCATTTGTAATCCTGACATTCTTGTAGAGTAGGTAGGTGGCAAGGATTATTCTTTATAGTCTTAAAGCTCTAGTTTGGACAAGGCCAAAATCTGGCAAATGAAATATAATTAACAAATTTCATTTAAAAAAAAAGAAAGAAAGAAAAGGAAGTCGAACACAGAAAATCCCACTTTTGCGAACTGCTTACGCTAAATGCCATCGCATGTTTTTTATGACAGGGGTGTGCAACTTCTCAGGCACATTTTCACTGGGCAGACAACATCTGCTTTTTGGAAAGACAAACTTTGAAAAGCGCTAAATATTGCCGCTATGTTATTCCTTCTCAAAGGGATTACAGAGGGAAACAGCTCTAAGATGAAAGCCGGAGTCTCTCATTGAAGGAGCTGTCCACCACTCCTGCTGGCCAAGAGGTCCTTGATATCCATCTGAAGATAAATAGTTAATAAAGGTGTTTGGATTGTAACATCTGTTGCCATCCTTGGAAGCTGCCCTTAATTGCAGAGTGGAGCATCCAATCTTCAGAGGGTTTGTGAGACAGAGATTGATTGGGGTCACCAGGTTACCCAGAAGTAAAATCCCATCCTTATCTTTAAAACGCGGTGTCCAATTGATTGTTCCTGGATCATTACACACGGTACATAGAGGGAAAGGCACGGAGGAGAGTGCTCAAACATTATCCTTTTCAAGGTACTTGCAAAACAAACCATCGTGGTGGTGCTTTGATTCCCGTGGAGGGTTCCCAACACGGAGAGCCAGCCTCGGCTCAGAGATGGAAGCAGCTCCGATATCCATCTGGCCCATTAGTATCCAAAAGAGGGGAAGTCTTGCTAGGACCTCATTTGCTTTTTCCACTGTCCAGCCTTGACACAAACACCAAATCTCTCTAAGGAGGTGCAACCGGATGAAGCTGCAACATGTAAGTTAGAGCCCCCCCACACACACACCAGTGCTATTCCCAAGTTAAAGAGTTGGAAGAATAAATGACATGCCCTTAGCAGTAAGATGTACTAGGCACTGGGCACCAAAGATCATCTTCCATTGAGTCAGAAGAGTGAAATCCATCCATGCTCTATCATCTGGTCAACAGGTGCCCTTGAACTAGTCCACTTCCTTTCTGGACTGCCATGGCTCCATCATTGAAACAAAGAAAGAACCCAAGTCATTTCCAACATTGTCTTCAGAATCTGAACTGGAAAATCTACTTTCTCTCTTTCAATTGGCAGCGATACTCTAAGTCTTGCTCTTGGGGCCTATGGCTCCTGAACTGGAGAACCCACATCCCCCCCAAAATAGAAACTTCTCAAGAGAGGAAGTCGAAGCCTTGATCGTTAGTGCCGTGGCTTCAAAGGACAAAGCCGTGTGATGTTCCAGCTCTGGAGCAGACGTGTTTAGTAGCTTTGGAAGGAAACTGATGAGCAAACCTGTAGATTCCCTAACACGATGTCAGAACATCTTGGAGAGCAGATAGCATCAAAAAAGGACAAGATGAGGCTGGGAGTGGTGGTCCACATCTTTAATCTCAGCACTCAGGAAGCAGAGATAGTTCGAGGCCAGCCTGGTCAACATTGTGAGACCCTGTCTCAAAAAAGAAAAAAACAACACAAAAACAAAATAAAAAAAAATACAAAAAAGGAAAGAAAGAAAGAAAGAAAGAAAGAAAGAAAGAAAGAGAGAAAAAAGAAGACAATTATTTTTCTTTACCAGGTTCAGACACCTGCTGCCGTCCACCTGGGAACAGAAACTTTGGATCTGCTTACTTTATACGTTGTTTTCAGGCTTGACTGGTGGAGAAGAGAAGTGGAGCTAGCATCAGCTTCCATGGTAACACAAAAATGAAAGGAATTTAACTCTTTTTTTTTAATAAAGCAAAAAAAAAATGTATTTAAACACACACACGACAAAAACGACACTTCGCCCACGGGAACTGTAGAAAATGGCCTGCTGGCTTCTGAAAGCACTCTCATTCTCCGGATTTCCTCTTCCCAGCGAACAGTCAGACCTCAAAGGTAACTCCCAACACTAGACTGTCCCTGTGGCCCTGCTACACACTGGAAGCCACTGGATTCAAATAGGCAAAGGAGCTAACAGCACCCGGAGCAGCCTCTACTGAGAATTGAATGGGCGAGCAAACACCAGGGTGGGGTCACTGCTGTATCTGATATTCTTAGAAAAGGAGAGAAGAGTTTGGGGTGTCTGTTGTTTTCTCCTTTTGGCACCTAATAGGTCAGTGTTGAGAAGCTGGGAACTCACAGGCTGTGGATGTGAGAAAGAGTCCCTGAAGAGGTCTGCGACTTTGGGCTGCTGGGAAACTGTTGACTCTCCTTTATTCCTAAAACTTAACTGATTAGGCTCACATGTATTTCGACAGCATCAAAAGCTGCAAGGGTCTTGTGTCAACTATCTTGTTACAAGGCCCACTGTTGTGTATAAAGTAGGGGTGCGGGGTTGAGCTCAAAATTTACAAAAGGTTTTTGGCATACAGCCATACTAGAGAATACTGCTCCACCTTTAAGGCCTTTGCACTTTTAACATGAAAGATAGTTAGTTATGCATTTAGAGTTGTCGTGCAATTTTATCTTTTCTCCTATTCTCATCCCAATCTTAAACCACTCAGGAAAGGAAGAAAGACGACATCTACTTTAGGATCACTCTTGCTCCTTTCAATAATCGTGTGTGCAAGCACACCCCTGTTCAGATTCCACCTCGACTGTTCACAAGTCTCTGGTCAGCATCTCACAGTTCACCAGCCAGAGTGAGCCCTGCGCAGTTCCAGAGTTTTAGGAGGGCTGACGATGGCTTGCTCCCATCTAACAGCTCGAGTGCTCTCTGCTCTCCAGGAACCCACAAATACATTTATGCCAAATGCAGAATCACATGTAGAAAGAAGAGAGCCATACCAAGGACACAGCTCAACTTGAGTTTGTCTTTATCCTTTTTCCACCGGCAAGATGCTTCCGGTTGGCCCACAGCTGAGTTGGAGCACTGTGCCAGGCAGCAGAGACCGCTCCTCCACTAATCCCCTTCTTTGCTAACTAAGCAAGTCAAGCTTAGGGAGTTGGGGTGGGAGGAAAATTATATAATTTGAGTTAATTGGTTTGGGGCTACCCAAAGCCCCAGCTGTATTGAAGGGAATTGTTTGGTCTTCAAAACCCAATTAGAGACATTCAGAAGATGTAAAAGAGATTTTATTCTTTTTCTTTCCAAGTTGTTGTCAAGAGACTGGCCTCCTCCGTACCATCCAGGAAAATATCCTTTCTTTACTGCTGCCCAATGGCATCCTGAAAACAGGTAGATCTAAAGGAGTGGGGCAGGGTATAAAAGAACGCACTAAATAGCTCGTTTACTTTACAGGGTCAGGAACGCAGCCCTAGTGATAAGACAGGAACTTCAACAACCCTTGAGGGACTATAAAACGTGTGCTCACTAATCAAACGCTTTGAAGAAACAATCTCATCTGGTTTTTCTTTTTCTTTTTTTTTCCTAAGTAGAGATTGGTTGGACAGGTCTGAAATGTTCAAGGTTGACTTTCCTAGATCTAAAACAATCACACGTGACTTCCTTGATTATCAATGTGTGAGCGGTGGGCACAGATATCGACTTTCAGCCACTCCAGTTTGAGTTTCCACGTGGGCAGACAGTGAGACTCAGCGAATGGCTAAAGTGATTTGAAACCTACTATGTTTTTGCTCCCACAGTTTATGCTTAAAACTGGTTTTCTTGCTGATGACTTCCCGATCATTCCTTTTTACCTACCTATTTAGTTATTTTGGTTTCTTGAGACAGAGTCTCACTATGGCCTGGAACTCACTATGTAGACCAGGCTTGCCTCCAACCCAAAGAGATCCATCCACCTGCCTCTGCCTCCTGAATGCTGGGTTTAAAGGCATTTGCCCCCACTCCTGGCCAGGATGGCTCCTTTCTGCGGAAGGTCTGTTTGACCTAAAAAGGAGCTAGAAGGAACAAGCAGCTTGCGGAGATCCCCCCACCTTTGTTTACAGAGCTTTGTACAGCTAATGCACAAATTCAGCCCTCTCCAGAGAGAACACCGCGTGCACAGCACAGGAAAGAAAAGAAGATCAAATCTTATCTCAAAGGACTGGAAACCTCACACAGATAAGCCCTACAGAAATGAATGTACGTCTGAGAGACCGATGCAAATGGGAGAGTGAGCAAAGACGCCGAGATCGACCAAGAGATGTCGTGAGTTGTATCGAGGTGGAAGGTGGGTCTGGGAAGCTCGGGTGCTCTTCAAAGCTGTGACTGCACGTGACAGAGGAATCCTTGACCACATTCAAGCCCATGGAGCATCATTTTGTGGGGGAAAATGTTTCCAAA
This sequence comes from Microtus ochrogaster, assembly GCF_000317375.1. NCBI lineage: Eukaryota > Metazoa > Chordata > Mammalia > Rodentia > Cricetidae > Microtus > Microtus ochrogaster. Next base: position 39,115,362 of record NC_022010.1, read on the forward strand.
GAGAAGGAACAAGAAGAAGGAATAGATGAAGACAAGATGTCTTCAGTGAGAAGTCTGGAAAGCATGGCACAGCGCTAAGAAAATGCAGCCATGGGTG
>NC_022010.1:39131184-39134408 GCF_000317375.1 Microtus ochrogaster
TCACCATGACAACTTACAGAAGGAAGGGTTTATTTGGGCCTATGGTCCTACAGACATAACAGTCCACAGAAGTGAGGAAGCAGCCATCATGGTAGATGACGTAGCAAGCTGAGAGACCACATCTTGAGCCTCACACAGAATGAGAGCAAACTGGGAAGGACTTTGAAACCTGGCGTACTTTCTCCAGCAAGGCCACACCTCGTATGCGTACCCAAACACCAACAACAGAAGGGTCGGAGTATCCAAACATCTGTGCCTGTGGGGACATTTGAGGCACAGATGGAGTTCTGAGTGAATGTGTATTATTGACGTGGGCACAGCCATGGCAGAGACCCCAGTGCCTCAGACCCATGGAACAGAGAGGCCTTCCCAGATGAGGCTAACGGAAATGGCACAACTTTTCCCTGGTCGGAGGATGAACATTGAGGGACTATACCAAACTCGTCAGTCATAGCTTCCTCTTCCTGGGTGACTGCAGCCTGAGACTACATCCATGTAGAAACGACCTACCAAGATTAGCTAATTCTGCCTCCTTGTTCAGCTGTAGACGTGCCTTCTTGATGCAATGTATGAAATAAATACGCTGACTTTCTGGGCTTTTGGTACTTCTCCTTGAGAGTACACAGTTCACCCGATCCCAACCTTTCTGTGTGTCTGTGTGTGTATCTGTATGTGTGTCTGTGTCCTGTGTGTGTCCGTCCACATGTGTGACTGTGTGTGTCTGATGTGTGTGTGTCTGCATGTGTGTCTGTATGTATGTCCATGTCTGTGTATCTGGATGTGTGCTTCTCTCTGTGTGTCCATGTGTATCTGTATATGTGTGTGTGTGTGTTTTATATATGTCTGTCTGTGTATCTGTGTGTGTGTCTTATGTTTGTCTGTCTCGATGTGGGTTTATATATCTGTCATTTCTTCATTTCCTCCTTGCACCAGTCCAGTCAATAACCAAAGCCATGCAGATTGGCAGACATTTCTTTTTCTTTTTTTTCTTTTTCTTTTTCTTTTTTTTTATTTTCGAGACAGGGTTTCTCTGTAGCTTTTGGTTCCTGTCCTGGAACTAGCTCTTATATACCAGACTGGCCTCGAACTCACAGAGATCCACCTACCTCTGCCTCCCGAGTGCTGGGATTAAAGGCGTGTGCCACCACCGCCTGGCTCGACATTTCTCTTTCAAACTATTCCATGACTGGAAACAGCAAGGCTTTAAAAAGGTGTAATAGGGAAGGCAACAGAACACAGGGGAAGCGGGTAAGACAGGGAGGGGCTAAAGGTATGGGGAAGATCAGGGCACTGGGAAGGGAACCAGGCAACATGAAATGTGCCTGGAAACCCCATGTGGGAGCACAGTACTTTGTGAGCTGATTTTGAAAACAAGGTTTCACATTTAAAATGAAGAAGAAGAGGAAGAAGAGGAGGAGGAGGAAGAGAAGGAAGAGGAAGGAAGAGAAGGAAGGAGGAGGAAGAAGAGGAAGAGGAGGAGGAGAAGGAAGAAGAAGAAGAAGAAGAAGAAGAAGAAGAAGAAGAAGAAGAAGAAGAAGAAGAAGAAGAAGAAGAAGAAGAAGAGAAAAAGAAGGTCAATTGCAGTAGCACATTCTGCAATACCATGACTCGTGAGGAGGTGGGGAACAGAGGCAGGAGGATCTCGAGTTTAAAGCCAACCAAGGCAATGTATGAAGTTCAAGGCTAACCTGGGCTACTAGTGAGACCCTGTGGGAGTAGTGGGGAGACGTAGCATAAAGACTGGACAGTAGGAAATAAGGCTTTGTTTGCAAATGAAATGAATATTTGTGTATGAAGCCCTGAGGAGTCTATAAGTCTTCTGTGAAAACAGCAAATTCTTATAGCAAGCTATCGAGTCAACTGCATTAAGAATCAATTCTGGTTTTATATACAAACAACAAACAATTAGAAAACAAAACTTGCAAAATAACCAGTCAGGATAGCAACACAATACTTAAAATGGGAGCTAGTTTGACAAAAATCACCTAAAACTTCAGTATGAAAAATTATGCAGTATCACTAAGAGACAAATAAATTGAACAATAAACCATATTCATTCACTGAAAGGCTCAATTGTTAAAGGCTCAATTGTTCAGTTGTTAAATTCTCCTGCTAGTAAAACTGATCTACACAGATTCACCTCCTGCGAGCAAAATCTCCAGACATTTTTTTTTAGAAATTGACAAATTAATTCTAAAGTTTATGCAAAATTGAAAAGGACTCACTATGACCAAAATAAAGTTATTAAAAGATCAAGACTTAAGGACCACACATTAATCTAATATCAAGACATTAAAAATATACAACAGTCTTGGCAATGGGTTATTGACATATAGGCAAAGAAATGAAACGGGAAATGGAGAAAGTCACGCATAATCAATTGGTTTGTAACAAAAACACCAGAGAAACTCAACAGGGGAAGCCTTTGTGAAATGGTACTGAACTGCTGGATACTTTTTTAAAACAAAATAGCCCTCCAACCATTACCTCACACCATATATCACAAAGTTAATTTGAGGGTTAAAGTGATAACGCATTTGCATGAGGACCTGAGACAAATCTCCAGTATGGCAAACAAACACAAACAAATAAAGAATTTGAGGGTTTTAGCTCCACGGAAGAGGGCTCGCCTAGCATGATCCCTGGGTTCGATCCAAAGCATTAACTTTAGATGAATAATAGATTTCGTCACAAAAGCTAAATTTGCACAAAAGCTAGGAGTAATCAGGAATCCTTACGGCGCTGGGCTGAACAGAGTTCTCAGAGAAGACAGACGCAGGAAGTACTCACCATCAAAAACAACCACCGGAAATTCCTTATTTCATCAAAGTAATAAGCACGGTCATTAAAAAGAGTCCAGTAAGAAAATTAAAATTAAGCCCCCAGCTGAGACAAAATATTTGTAATCTCTACACATTAGAAGAGACTTTCATCCAGAATACATGAAGAAAAGTTATATATTATTTTTTTTTTAAATAGAAGTAGACAATAAATTTAAAGAAAGTTCGTGAAAGAAACTACGCAGGTGGCTTTGAGAATGTGGGAAGCACCCACCATTATTAAACACAAGAGAAGGATGAGGTAGAACCGTGAGGAGATAACCTTTTCAGGTAGCTATGGTTACCATGACACCAAGCTCCTCTTAGGAGGCAGAAACAACTTAACGTTAATCATGCTACTGGGAAGGGAAATGGTAAAGCCACTTTAGAAAACTGTTGGTTTCC
>NC_022010.1:39134914-39156689 GCF_000317375.1 Microtus ochrogaster
TTTTACTGTAATTATCTTTATATAATTTTATGAAATAATTAAGCAAAAGGTGCCAGATACAAAAGGATTCATGCCATAGAATTTTATTTATGTAAAATTCAAAAACAAGCTCAACCTCTCTATAGAAATAAAACAGAAGTCATGATTGCCTGAAGAAGTGGAAGCAAAAGACTTTAGAGACCATTAAATATTGAACATCTTTGTGTGGATTAGGAGATGCACTACAAACACCCAGTGGCAACTTGGAGTGTACGCAGCTCACTATGTGCCTGTCTTACTGGGGGGGGGGGGAGTGAAGTGGGGAGTCCAGAGAAGGAGACTCTCAGACAAAAGGAAGAGGAAGATGTTTCAGTTATTCTTTACTTGTAAGCATGAACACAGGCCTTGGAAACATAGGTTCAGGCCTTAGCTGTGAACTGAGTCAGGGGCATAGAAGCATCATGGATTTCAGTCAACAGAGAACTTCTACTCTCGTTATGAGAAAGGTCTTTTCTCTGTTGTTTGGTTCCCTCTTGGCCTTTATTATCAAAATATCCACACACACCTGAAAAAGAGAGGGAACAGAAACACTAATTCTGATTTTCACACATACAGGGTGCAGGACAAATTGCGCAATGTTGATATTTTCATCTTTTACTTCCTGCCACAATTCTACCATGGAAAGGAAACTAAAAAGGGAATTACTCTTAACTCTTTAGCCCCCCAAATCTGGCCATTCCATTTGTACGGAGGGTTTGACAGGAGAAAACAAAACAAAAAACACATTTCTTTAAAGAACTAAAAAATCATTCCTGTCTTTATCATAAGATAGTCCTGTCACAGAACCGATGTCCCCTTCTCCTGAAGATGATCAAGTGACACTCTCAACAACGGCCCTCCTTCTTTAGTAAAGGTACCAGCCACATTAAAATGTAACCACATGGAAATGGATTTCCCTCTTTTCACATCTCTCTCTTTGGTTTCCATGGAAGAGGGCTAATTACCTTTTTAATAGCCCTAATTGATGGGCTTACAGATCATATCTTTCAGTCTCCACTTGTGTGGGGGAGGTGGGGGCGGGACACCCTCCTTTTCTCTTGACCCCTGGGCTCCAGCTCTTCCTCATTGGAAGGAGGGTGGTGGCCTGGTGAGAGGCCCCTGCCTTGTGCGCCTCTGTTCTGAGAACTACCTGCCGCCCATTGTGGGCTGACCAGGAAGCCTGGCTTTGTCTTGGCCGATTGACACAGCTGCACACTGGGTAAATAGACTCAGATGTTGAGCTTTTGTTTGAAGAATCCTTTCAGATTAATGCTGAGAGAATTAGTTTTAAAACTTAAGCCGGAGCCAGGATGTGTAGAATGGAGCCCGGGAGCCATTGAATTCACATCCACCAAAGGAGACCAACGGTCTTACGAGGGTGCTTAGCCCCTGTTCACTTTGGAGGGAACACAGAGGGACGAGACTCTGGCACTCTTGTCTGCCTTAGGGGCTTTACCCAGCCATTGTGAGATGACCTGACCTGATTCCATGCTGCCTTCCAACTCTGGTCCCCAAAACGAAATTCCACCCCACTCTTGGAGCTGGAGATGCTGTGATGGCAAAGTTCTTATCTGCAGTTCTGAGTTCGCTTAGTTCCCTATCACAGGAGAAGACAGGAAATGATGGACGGGAATGCAGGGGATGACCAAGAACTGGTGAATCTCTGGGAGTTCTAGACAGTGTGACACCTTCGCTCAAAAAATTAAGAGAAGGAAGAGGAGGAAAGAAAATTGAGGAAGCACTCATAAACAACCTCTAGCCTTTCTCTCTCTCTCTCTCTCTCTCTCTCTCTCTCTCTCTCTCTCTCTCACACACACACACACATACACACACACACACATCTCTCTCTCTCACACACACACCCCCACGCCTCTTTCTCACACACACACACACACACACACACACACACCCTCTCTCTCTCTCACACACACACACAGATAGGAAAACTTGTCAGATTGTATACCTTTATTCTCAGAGCAACTGTTCTCCAGCAGTAAATTAAATTAGAAAAGCTGTTCTTCATTATGTCTCCTACTTTGCCTTTTATGGCTGTGATAAAACACCATGACCAAAGGAAACTTGGGACGGAAAGGGTTTATTTCCCGTTACAACTTATAAGTCCATCACTGAGGGAAGCCAGGGTATGAACTCAAGGCAAGCACACGCAGCAGGAGCTAAGGCAGAGGTGTGGGGGGGAGGGGAGTGCTGCTTACAGGCTCGCTCCTCTAGGCCCAACCTGCTTTCTTATGCAGCCCAGGACCACCTGCCCAGGGGTGGCACCACCCACAGTGAGCTGGACCCTCTCACATCAATCAAGAAAATGTCCCCACAGGCCAATCTGATGGAGGCATTTTCTTAATTGAGGCTCCTTTTCACAGATGACCCTAGCTTGCGTCAAGCGGACAAAAATTAACCAGTACACAATGCCTATGTACTGACTTATAGAAGAGAAAATGATGTTGTAGACAAGAATCACGTTTGACCTGCCGCTTAGAAACCACGAAGCCCTAAACAAGCCACTGCTCTGAGCATAGATGTCTTTGCCATGACAGCTGTGATGTGCGGACAGAGGACTGGACTTGCAGCTGTCATGAGAGAGCATGCTGAGCAAGCCTGAAGACCCCCACCCCGCGCTCCTCCCCAGGAACCCAGCCATTGAAATGTAATGACTCCTCTCCCGGGGTGCCAGAGATTGAAAGACTTTGTCAGGTCTCTGATTCTCAAAGATTTTGTTTTCATTTTTAAAAGAAAACAGGCCAAAAACATATCGAACTGGAAACGCATGCGGTGAATTTGTTTGTTTGAAACAGGGTCTCTCTATGTAATCCTGAAAATCTCTGTGTAAACTAGGCCGGCTTCGAATTCACAGAGATGCTCTTTCCTCTGTCTCCTGAGTGCTGAGATGAATGGTGGGAGCCGCAGTGCCTGGCAGCACGCATGAATGTTAAAGGGTATATACACGGAGCAGATTTCCTTCATTCAACCAGGCAATCAAGCACGGAAGAATGGGTGCTGGAGGCAGTCTCAGGTCTAACCTCTCAGTGTGAGGGACTGTAACCCCATGGGAGGGGGAGGTCTGCACAAACAAAAACGTTCATTTTTATTCCCATAAGATTAAAACAAAAAAAGAAAGAAAAGACTCGCTCATTGTTACGACAAAAATGTCTAACAAAGGCCACAAGGAGGGAAAGGTGTGTTTGGGCTCGCAGTTCTGGGATATAGTCCATCACAGCCGAGAAATCATGGCTGCAGAAGTCTAAGGCACTTGTTACATTGTATCTGTAGTCTGGGGGCAAAGAGAGACAAAGTAACATTCCCAACTAGCTTTTTCTTTTCATTCAATCCCAGTGCGTGCAATGGTGTTGCCCATATTTAGGATGAAATCCACAATTAGCACAATCATTAAAGCATCACCTGGGAGACTGGGCCTGGCCATACCTGAAGGTATTGTCCTCGGAACATTAATGGAGGCGGGGCAACCCACCCCTTGTGAATATGGCTGTTCCTGGTTGAAATCCTGGACTGTCTAAATGGGAAGAGGGAACAGAACGGCAGCATGTATTCGCTGCCTTTATCTTTTGATTGTGCATGTGACGTCATCAGCTGCTTGAAGCTCCTGCAGCATTGAAGTCTCCACCAGAGTAGGCTGTTCCTGAGCCTTGGGCAGGAATAAAGCTCTGCTCCTTCAGTTGTTTTGCCTGTGGTATTTTCAAACAGCAATAGGAAAAGCAGCAAAGTCACCGGTGCAACCTAGGAAGCCCCTCACGGACATGCCCTAAGGGTTATTCCAGAGCCTCTCAAACCGACAACCCGAACTAAACATTCACTCCCCAAAGGAGAATAGTAGAGGTGGGTGGGCGGCTTCCTTGCCTGTTTCAAGCTGTGGGGTGGGAGGAAAATGCTGGTGCCTCTGTGTCTTTGGTGGAGACTAGCCAATCTGGGTCCTGCCTTCCAGGATCTCTCCCCAAGCACTTTTTATTAACACTTGGCACTGAGAGCTTATGGCCCCTGGTGGTAAAGGCAATGACTTTGTCTCAGTTGCTTTCTATGGTTGTAATAAAACACCATGATGAAAAACCACCTTGTGGAGGAAAGGGTTTGCTTCTTCTTACAGCTTACATCATGAAGGGAAGTCAGGGCAGGAACCCAAGGCAGGAACCTGGAGGCAGGAACTGAAGCAGAGGCCACGGAGGAACACGGCTTACTGGTTTGCTCCTCATGCCTTGCTCAGACAACTTTTTTATACAACCGGGGACCACCTGCCCAGGAATGGCACTGCCCACAGTGGGCAGGACCCTTCCACGTGGACCATTAATCCAGGAAATGTCCCACAGACTTACTTCCAAGCAATCTGACAGAGACATTTTCTCCAAGCCATTGCCGAGCATTCCCAAGCAATCTGATGGAGGTTCTGTCTTCCAAGATGACTCTTGTTCATGGGAAAAACAAAACTACAACAAAACAACATAGACTTTATGGCTTATTACTCCAATATTCAGGATTCCAATTCTCCTGAAGTTCCCAGAGGGAAAGTTATAAGGGCAAAAAAGCACTAGTTTTGAATCCACCATCACAATTAAGAATGCTTCTGGCTATAGGAAGCCAGTTCCACCCATGGAATTGGTCAGATTCAGTTTTTGGCTACTGTGCCTCTGAACTCTGGTAAATAAGCCTGGGCCTTGGCAGATACGAGAAGAGAGAATGCAGTTGAGTTAGATGAGGGGCAGGCAACCTGTCCCTCTGAGCAGCAGACTGAAGAGCTCAGGGCTGGGAGTCAAAAAGGCTACACTCTCTTGCAGAGAGACCTGAGTAAATTAACAAGCCTTGGTTGCCTCCTCAGTAAGATGGGATAAGTTCTTGCACTGGCGACAACAAAGAAGCTAAAAATAGTCTAGACCAGTCTAGGACTGTCTACTGCAGGCGGTCCCTCCCCTGGGCCTTGAAATAAGGTCCCCCCTTCCTCCAGCAGCCCCAGCCTCCAGGTGGACAGGGGACACAGCCTCCTGAGAAAAGCAGAACTCTGCAATCTGCTCTCCCTTGGCATTTTAGAAATCTCTGGAAACAGGACCGGAAATACGCCTGGAGGAGACAGCACCGTGGAGTACCGGTTGTGAATGTGGAAGCATCGTGACTCGGAGACAGGCACGTCTTGATGAATTCCAGAGGATGAAGAATGCTGAGCAGGTACCAAGAACGGCAAAGGGACAGTTGATGACAGCCCACAGCATCTGCCTTATTTCTGTCATCAGCTAAGGAGCACCAGACTTAAGCCAGGAGGCCTTAGGCTGAGTCTGTTGTTTCCTGGCTCTGAGTCTCCATCTCTCTGTCTGCAAGATGAAGGGGCAAGAGTGAGTGGCTAAAGCCTCCTCCCCCCACCTCGGACAGGCTGCAACTGCCCCCAGAAAGTGGCTTAACCTTCCCCTGCCTGTTCACTCAGGGCTCAGGAGCCTGACTTCAGAAACGTCCATCCGTTCTGCGAAGAGTCTCAGAGAAATGTCCTCTGGTTCTGATACTCTTGGCCTCAGAAGAGATTTATGAAATCTTACACCCCTGGCCAGATGCTCCAATCTGCCTAGAGGCAAGCAAAGGTGGCATTGGGAGGATGCCAGGGCAACGGTTGAATCAGCTCAGATCTGTGCTTCCTCTACCCATGGTACGGCTTTGTAGAGGGGCCTGACTCACAGCCACGTGGGACAGACAGGTCTCAGAGAGTGAGAATCTCGAGCAAGGCAACCATTCACAGGCACAGACAGGGTACTGTGCATGTCAGAATGTAGAGCGGCTTCCTAAGTGCCACATGTACTTCCCAAAGCATGGAGTGGGCTCCGTTCCACAGACATTCATTTCTTGTGTATCCACAGGATGGGTGGGACAGCTGTCCTCCACCCCTGATGTGACAATTTTTAGCTGACTGGGCCTCTGCCACTTTCAACATCTGCCTTCAAATCTTTGTCTGAGAGTTGTCGGTCACATCTCCTTCTAGACCACATCTCCTTCTCCCAACCTCCACCTGTCATATGGTGGCCTCTAACCTGAAGAGGCTTAGGAAGTCCTGAGTCCTTGGCCGGCTACTTCTGTTACAGTTTGACTGGCGACCCAGACACTGCTTCTGAACACCTCAGAAACAGAAGCCACCAGTGTCCCATGCGTGGCACATAGGGAAGCAAGGGAGCTGCTGCTATCTGGGAGGGGCCACGAGAATGACTCAGGTTCTTTTTATTTCCCCCTGGAAACCAGCCTTGCTCCAAAGAAATGACAAAGAAGCCAGCAGCCCAGTGTGAAACGGGGACTCCACCTTTCCCACTGCGGTTTGTAAGGCGCAAACCTGAAAGCTAGAATGACTGGCTCACCACAGAGGAGCCTCAGACCCCCCAGTGTGAAGTGTGGAAAGCCCCTGGCTTTCCCTGGCATTGCCCACAAGTATAGGTGCCTTCTCCAGCCCCTTTCTCTGGTGCCCCGACCTGTCATGCTGCCTGACACCTCGGCTCTATGCCCGGCCTGTGGGCCACTTTAGGCTGGAGCTGAGGGTTGGAAGCCGATGCAGGAGCCTGGCCCAGCCCAGTGGCTTTGATGGGATTTCATCACCCCGCCTGTGACTTGGCCAAGAGCCTGGGAGAGTGCAGAGCATCGTGGCCCCAGGCTATCTTCTTTCACCACAGAGGTTCTCTCCTCTGAATAGAAGGAAACCTGGAAGAGGAGCAAGCCTGGGCTCCCCGAAAGAACGACCCCCAGACTGAGCCATCTGCCTTCACCCTACTTTCCCAAGAGACAGAGACAAGATAAAGGGCCAGAAAATTAACACAGGGACAACTTGTTAATGATTTTATTGCAGGTTAAATAAAATGTCGCAAATAAAACTACAGGAGACCTTTTTTAACCTTACCGGCTGTAAATACGCATTAACTCAATTACTATCAGCAATTAAGGCCAGTTTGGGAACAGTGGTCTCAGACAAAAAAAGACATTATCATCCTGGGAAATGAATCCAGAATAAAGGGAATTTATTCCACCTTGGCTAATGAGCAGCTGTATAGGGATGGAAATGAAGGCCTTTGCCTCGGAATTGCTTTTGACCGTTGGGGGGTTGGGGGGGGTGGAGAAAAGGGTTGCCTCTACGTAAAGCTCTTGGAAGGACATTAGGGACATTGTTACAATGCAAACGAGGATGGCTGTTGTGTTTGGGTGGTTTATGGGTTTAGTAAAAGGAGTAACATTTCAATTAGTGGGGAAGGAATGAGAATCTGCCTCAAAGAGGCTTAATTGGCGACTTGGCATTCCCAAGGGACTTTGAAGTAGCCTCAGAGCAGGGCAGTTTTCAGAAATGGGTGGAGAACAGAATAGAGCAACTTAGGTCCTGGGCTGGGGATGTTGGAGGCAGATGGGATGCTGTGAAGGTACCATCCGCAGGGCTAAGCAGATGCCAGCCACATGCAAGTGCCCACTCTAGCTCTCCTGGCTTCTGGATGGTGTTCCCCCACACCACCTCACCCAGCTACCCTGCCGTCTCCGGGAAACCATCTGGCTTCAAGGACTGCAGCCCTAACCTCACCAGTATGGAATTCCTTTTTCTTTCTCAAGAATCCCTTTCCTTGCAAATTCAGCTCCTGATTGCACAGGGTTATGGGGGAAGGGTGCCCTATGGCAATTGAAGTGTAGGGGTTGTGGTGTGTGTGTGTGTGTGTGTGTGTGTGTGTGTGTGTGTGATGTCGGCACCAATGCAGAACCCACAAATAGGCTTAAAAGTCTGCAGGGTCTGAAGCCTGAGAATCCCTTGTGACCTCTTCTTGGGCTGAGCTTTAAGTAGATGGTATGGAGGTTTCTTTTCAGTTTGAGAAGTTACAAGGGTACCTGACCCATGAGGGTCCTTCAAGTTTTCTCTCTTGCTGTGGCGCCATGAGTTTGTCACTGCAGCTTGCCTGTGAGACACTCAAATATCCATTCATCTTGTTTTATTTTCTTTCCCTTTTCCTTCCTTCCTTCTTTTATTTGTTTGTTTGTTTAATTGCTGCTGTCCGTTTTTCATGACAGTGTTTCTTTGTCGTGAACTGGACTCACTCCACAGACCGGGTTGACCTCGAATTCAGAGATCGGCCTCCCGAGGGCTGGGATTAAGGGTGTGCACAGCCATGCCCGACGAGGCATTATCTCACACTTTAGCCCGTTCAAAGATGAAGGCAAGCCTTTCCTCCACTCCAGAGGAGCTATTTTTTAAAAGTTAACAGAATACCATTCAAGACAAGTCTGAAAACCACCTAAGTGGAATGGGAGCGATCTGACCACTCCCACGCCGTAGAGAGCTTCTCAAGCTCCACTCCCTCAGCAGACAGAACGTGGAGAAAAAAAAAAAAACCCTGCAACTCATGGATTTTGACTTTAAGGAAAGTCAGCTTATCCCCTGCCCAGGTAAGTAGTTGTGAACACAGACAGAATTTTGCCTGAGGACTTATCGTGAAACTCTTAAGATCTATGGAGTCCGAACACCCAGAACCCTGAGCCAGACTTCCTTCCCCTGATTCTCTTCTCCCGTGCGTGGGTGGCTTCTTCTGGGACGCTGGCTCATATCTCTGGAGCCTGTGGCTTGGGAATTGCTGTTAGCCAACGACAACAGGGCTTGAAGAATTTGCTTTGGGTCTAAAATGGATAGGGACACGCCTTCTGAGTAACGCCAACCCTCTAGCTCGTCTCAGTTGGTGACTTGCCGCCTTCCAGACGATCGCCTTCCGTCTCCTTCACCCTGGTAGAGCAGCCACACACCTGCAAAACCTCTCCCCTCAGCTTCTTTGGAGTTGTGTCTGGCAGAAAACATGACAGCTGCATACGCCCTGAAAGCTGGGCCTCCCAGCAGCCTCAGTGGCACCCCGATAGATCATACCATCATGGGGAGCTTGAGTTCAGCAACATCAACTCCTGATTCCATGAGAAGAAAGGAGATGCCAGCAGCTGGCTGATTAGCCACAAAGTGCCCTTCTACCCCGACGATATTGTTACTTTACACCTTGGCAGGACACAGAATCCATTTTGTGTGCAGAGAGAGGCTTAAAATTACCCACCACTGAAATGTGCATCAGAAACCGAGACCCAGGAAGCTCTGTTCTGATGTTCTCAGGGAGCAAAGGACAGAGTTGAGACCCAAATCCAGAGGTAGCACTAAGGCCATTGCCTACTTCCAATGGAGTCAAGCAAAGCCAAGTCTCTGCTTCCTCTTTCCACTAGGTTTTGCCTGCTTTTAGCATGGGAAATGATTTACAAATCCTACAAAGAGAGAAGGGAAGGGGAAATCTGAAAGGCCATAGGAAGCCAGCCCTGAGACAGCGAACCATGGATTATCACACACTCCTGCCTGGCTGAAGGAGTGCCTTGCATACTTTATGCTTACTTCTCCAAAGCGGGTTATTATAGTCCACGTTGGCACAGTAGGGCTTCCATTAATGCTCGGGAGAAAATTCTCTTATTAGACCATTACTCAATATCGTCACCCTCAACATCCCTCAAGCTGCACAGGCAAACCCCGGGTGTGTTATGTCCACCCATACAGAGAAGAAATTGGTCTTTGAGGTCTCTGAGAATAGAGACCGCTGATCAAAGCCACACTCCTTACAGATGGTTCACACCGACCACACCCCAAGTCCTCCAGCCGTGGACAATTTCGCTTACACCAAGATCGTCTTACACACTCTTGAGCTGTTAGGCCACAGAAGCAATGTTTGCATAAATACCACACATCCTTGACCCTCCTCTTCCCCGTGTCTTTAGGGTTCCCCATGCCTTCTCCCGGCCCCTCAATGAATAATGGAACTCGTCTGTGACCCACGTGCTCCTCCCACCAGAATCCAGAGGGTCCTCCTGCCTCCTCCTAGCATTGCCCAGAGTTCTGGAATAGAGGATGCCACCTTCAGCCTCCTGTATGAAGGATCGGGATGTAAGAAAGTTCAATAGACCACCTAGGGATGTAGAGAGAAGATTTAAAAATTCCTCTTCAGGTTTGCTGCTTGGTAGCTGCTTCTGGAACGTACGGGGGCAGAGAGGGTGGGCAAGTGGCTGAAGGTGGGAGAGATGAGCAAGTCTAAGGAGTTCACAACCTGCACTTGAACCTCGCCAGGAAAGCAATAATAGAAAACATTTCAAAGCAGAGACAAACAGTAACCAAAAAAAAAGCACCAGAAAGAATGGGCAAATTATGTCCGTAAACACTTTCCCCAAACCGAAATGTAAAAAGCTAGATGTGTGCTCTTTCTTGGTGATGCAGGAGGTATCGTAGAACCCACTCTAATATCTGATAATAAGGGACTTGAGGGCTAGTCATGTAGCTGAGTGACAGAGAGGGCTAGGTGTGTGGCTGAGTGACAGAGAGGGCTAGGTGTGTGGCTGGGTGGCACAGCACTTGCTTAGCATGCACTGAGACCCTGGGTTCAATCTCCAACACAGCCAGACTCCTTTTCCCTTGTAAAGACACAAAAAGATAACACTTCTTTCTGTACCTAGCAGTTCTCCACTGTGTGTGCGTGTGTGGCCGTACTGGGAGTAAAAATGTGTTCCTCCCTTCAAACCCCCACCCACCTTTTATCTAGAAAGTGAAAACGATCTCAAAACTGCTGTGCCCTCCAGCCAGTCTCTACCTGCTGTCTAAAGTGGGAATCAGGTCTCTAGGACTCCAACGCCATCCATCTAACAGACAAGTTTGAGGTCAGACTGGTGTACGTGGCAGGTTCTAGGACAGCCAGCGCTACTCGTTGAGATCCTTTCTCAACAAAGCACAGACCAGACCATTCCTTCCCTCTGGCTAAGACTCTCCTGGGGTTCCCACTGCCCACCAGAGGAAGCCCACTGGCATAGAGAGATACTCCCTGAAGAAAGCTGCAGAGACTGGGCTGCCTGGAAGAGGCTCAGACTGACTGAGTCTCTGGGAAGGGCACCCTCCAGCCTGTTGAACTACCTCTGGGCTGTGCAGCGCACCCCAGGTTCCTAGCCTTCTCTTACCGCTGTACTCATTTTCTGCTTTAGGATTTATGGATCACCAGTGAGAAGCTCTTTCTAGTCTCCTGCACATTCTACATGGCTTCCTTTTTGCCTTCTTCTGCTTGCTGGGACCCTCTGTCGGGCACCCAAGCTGCATCTTAGGAAAGCTTTATCTAGATCAAAACACATCTCACCGGCCTGACCATTCTCTTACAAGTCCTGGGCATTTCTGTGTCTGCCACTTAGAATTATCTGAGTTGATGTCCACATCTGTCTCTATACTTTTAAACAAAACCAAGGTTTTTATTGGAAAATATCATAACACATAAACATGTTTCAATCTTACTATTGCAATTTGTTAAATGCTTTCATATTTTGACCAACATCTGGAACACGAATAAGCCACTAATTTGGAAAAGAGAGACAAACTTCAGTTCCTCTTTGCAACCTGGGCACCAAGTATAGTAGCTGACATACAGTATGTATCTAGCAATGGCTGTTGAACAATGCAATAAATGGTTGTTTTTCTCTCATTGACCTTTTTAAAATTTCTACCAGTCACCATTTTTTCCTAGGTTGTCCAAGAAGACAAACCAGGATGGCTTGTCCAGGATTTGTGAACTGAGTTCTGAATGCTAGGGGCTGTGAGAAAATGTTAGTGGTGGAGATGGAACCTCGGGGAGAGGCTGACTCCTCGACCTGGTGTTGTGACAGACTTGCTAGGGATCTCTCTCTCTCTCTCTCTCTCTCTCTCTCTCTCTCTCTCTCCCTCCCTCCCTCCCTCCCTCCCTCCCTCCTACACACCCACCCACCCCAGAAAGTTGCATGCATACATGGAAGCTCATGACATACATACAAAGTACAGATACCACAAAGTCCAACTTAGTGAGCTAAGAGTTTTATTGGGGTTACATAAAAGAATATGGATGAGGGGTCATTCACAGGAATGACTCAAAGACAGTTGCTTCCCAAAAGTGCACCCTAGCATGGGTGACAGCTCACAAAAGCTGGGAACCTGGAGCACACTGCGCAGCCTACAGGTGGTTCAGCAGGTTGGAGAGTGTCCTTTACAGGTAACTCAGTTGCTCTAAACCTCTTCCAGAAAGCTTGGCTGGTTTCTACTTTTTTTATTATTTGTATAGGTCTTTTGACTGCATGTGTCTGTGTAAGGGTGTCAAATCTGGGAGTTACAGATAGTTGTGAGCTGCCACGGGGGTGCTGGGAATTGAACCCAGGTACTCTGGACAGCAGTCTGTTGTCTGAGGTTTTTGTCCTGCCTGGTTCCCACAGTCATTAAGTTCCAAAGAAATCACACAGAGGTCTATAAGTTATAAACTGATTGGCCTAGGAGCTCAGACTTCTTATTAACTCTTATAACTTATATGAGCTCATTATTCTTGTCTATGTTAGCCACATGGCTGGGTACCCTATTCAGTGAGGCAGTCACATCTTGCTTCTTCTGTGGCTGGGTCACTGTAGACTGGGACTTTCTTCTTCCCAGAATTCTCCTGTTTTCATTGCCCCACCTCTACTTCCTGTCTGGTTGTCCCGCCTATACTTCCTGCCTGGCTACTGGCCAATCAGAATTTTATTAAAACACAATTGACAGGGTACAAACCATTGTCCCACAGCAGCAGTCAATGCTCTTACTCACTGAGCCATCTCTCCAGCCCCAGTCCTGGTCTTGTTTAAGTCTCTTCTTTGCAATTTGACTTGTCTGAGGATGATTCTTTTCCGACTTGACTGTTTCTATATTCTTGGAGAGGCAGGGATGTAGTAAATCTGGTCAGTTTCAGGGACTTCCTGAAGCTATTTTTAATTGTTTACTTCCTGCTTGATGAGCTTTTCCACAGGAGAAAGCATTTCAATCTGGAGGGAACTGCTTACTCTACAAACACCTGGGTACATACACTGGTAAGATCCAAAGCCTGGAGAAAACTTAAAGTCATAGATTTCTCCATATACTTAAAATTATCGTCCTAGCTGCCATTGCAAGTCACAGTATCAAAATGAACTTGGGACAACTAAAGAAGTCACTGGAGTGTAGGTGGTAGTGTTTGTCTCTTCTATGCTCAGTTCCTGGGGTCAGGTCTCTATCAGTGTGGCCTCAAGTCATCAGCGGGCACTACACCCGCACAGGGGCCCTATTATCATAGTATGTATAGCATGGAACAGGTACTCCCTAAACCTTAGTGTCCCCATTCTTTTAGAGAAAGTCCACAGGAAATAAACCTATCATATAGTGAGTACCTACTATGTGCCAGGCCCTGTGTTTTGTAAACATACATTCCAACATTTCTCCTACATATCTGCTCACTTGAGTGGATGATATCTCATTTCACAGAGAAAGCTGAGTACTAGCACCAGGTTTGAAGCTGTGTCTTGGATGACAAAGTCAGCCCTTGGAAAAGACATTCTGACCCTGTTCAGACCATCCCTCAAGTCAGGGGCCTGTTTAATGCCCACCAGATTCTGGCCCATTCCCTGGCTTGAGGACAGACACAAAGCCAGGGCCTCTGCTGAGCCGCTCAGGCTCCCTATCTTTCGGGTGCCTCTGTTCATATTCTTTTCACCAGCCCACCTAATACCCAGCTCCAGTCTATACCTCAGCCGGTACTATTCTCTAACTCAGTAAGAATTAATAATGGGGGCAGGGATGGAGAGATGGCTCAGTGGTTAAGAGCACTAGGCTGCTCTTCCAGAGGTCCTGAGTTTAATTCCTACCTCCCACATGGTAGATATTCAACCATCTATAGTGAAATATGATGCCTTCTTCTGGCATGAAAACATAATGCAGATAAAGTACTCATATACATAAGAACAATAAATAAATATTTTTTAAAAAAGAATTAATAACCATTACCATGACTGGGAAGAACCAAGTGTAGGGCTTGGTACCAACAGAAGAAAATAGGAGGCAGGGAAATTCAAACATTCCAGAATGTTTCATCCTAGCTGTCCCTGTAAGAGAATGCCCAGGGCACACCCATTTTCCTGAGATGCACTTATTTGTCCCAAACAAAAGTTGGCTTCAACAAAAATAATCCAACTCACTTCCCGGCTTCTTCTTTTTTTTTTTTTTTTTTTTTTTGCTTTTCAGGGGCAGGAGATCCCTTTGCCTGCCATTTACTTCAACCCTATTATATTTCCTCTGAGCTTTGAAACTCAACCCCTTCTTTGATGGGTATTAGTGGAACGTGCTTTCCTGTCTCCCTAATGAACTTTCGCTTGGAAAACACCCCCAAACATAGATGCAAGACTGTAGCAACATCTTGTTCAAAGCACAAGAGACCCTGTCTTCTGGTCCCGCCGCCCCGCTCTGGTCCAGCTCAGAAGAGTAATCAGCCAAGGCTCACAGATGGGATCATTCACAGATTTGCTTTCAAGCTCCCTGGCCCTTTCCGATTGTGTTTACTTGGTCGGAGACTCAGCCCAGCCAGAGTGGGTTGCCTGACAGCCCTGTCTTGTAGTTTCTCAGAGGTTCTGATTGGGACTAAACCCGGGCTAATCCGTGAGAAGTGACTGAGTTGGGGGTGTGCTCCTTTCTGAGCTCCAGGTGAATGAGAAGATGGGGGAGTCCCCATACAGAAGCAGATTTCTCCAGCATTCGTCAGGGGACCCTTCAGCTCTGACGCCTGGAAACCAGAAGAACAGCCCTGAAATGATTACCAGCTAGAAAAGGAAAATCCACCCCAAATGGAAAACAGCTTGGCCACAGGACAAAAAAATGTCTTTAGTGGAACAGTTCTTTAAATAACTAAACAAACCAAAAACAAACAAACAAACAAACAAAACAAAACAAAATGAAAAACCCCTCTAAAATCAAACCAATATTAATTATTTTTTGGAGCCAATATTAATTTTTGAATAAAACTACATATACGTGTTTGGAAAAAACTGTAAAGAAACTAAAGGAGCAATAACGTTCAAGACCATTGTATGTGCCCTCGTTTGTATGTCTTACTTCAGTTAAATAATTAGGTGTAAACAGAAGTATGCGAGGCAAGACAACTATAGCCATCAGATACACTTGTCAACACCCCAAATTTCCAGCTGAACCTGGCAAGAAAAGAAAAAAGCAGACTGACCCCAGCAAACCTGTGTCTTTTTGTTTAGCCGGTTGTTGGTTGTGGCAAGACTTTGCTTTTGACTCCTGCTTCTTCATCCATGAAGCAGAGCACATAAACAGAATCAAACCAGGCCACAAAGGTGCTAGCACCGGGGCCCCTGTGACTCTGCCAGCCACCTTTGGCTCGTGCACCTTAGAAGCAGAAGTCGTTCTTGATCAAAGTCCCTGCAAGTGGCCACTGAGCACACCCTAGCCCAAGGGTTCAGAACCCTCACCTCAAGAGCATCTGCTGGCTCGTGCTGTGGGTTCAGCTCGGAATGCCCAAGTCGGCCTTCCCCTCTTGTGTACTTCTAAATGGACTCCTCTTCATCCTCCTGTGTGTTAATTCTTTCCTGTGCCTTCTCTAGTTCTCTTGTCCCCGGAGAACAATGACATTTCCCCGAGTCAGCTCTTCATCTCTTATAGCTTCCTGTAGTGTTTGTCTTCATTTTGTTCCCATGTGTGAGCTGACCCTATCCACCTACACACACACACACACACACACACACACCACAAACAGGCATGGCACCTTGTGTCCAGTGGAACCCTATAATTTGTCTAAGAAATGAGAATTATTGTCTTCACATTCTTCATCCACATTTCAATTTAAAAGCAACTACATATAGGCTTTGCTTCACATAGTACCATATACCTCAAAATTCATATGTATCATACTTGGGATTGTAAACTGCAGTTCTATTGAACTGTGCACCTGTAAATATAAGCAAGGAATATATAACAAAAAGGTAAACAAAAAAAGAGAAAATGTTCTACACGGAGGGCAGCTAGTCATAAGTATAAAACTCATGGCTCATGCAGTATTTCATAAATCACAACCTTGGCGGAACACAGATGTGCCAGTGTCTGGGCGGGAGGGTCCTCGGTGATTGGCAGCCATGCTGTCAGCTCCTGCACAGGCTTATGGAAGACTGAAAAGGACACACCATGCCTGAAACTAGAGGCAACCTAACAATGCTTCTCGGTGGCTGAAACATGACCATTTCCAGAATGCTTTAGTATCTTCTGGAGAAAAGAAAGCAGGCTATTTACAACCTGCACACCCTCAGAAATGCCATACAACCCCTGGAATCAAATAACCCTCAGTGTCCCCGGAGTCCTGATGCTTCTGACAGCAAGCACAGATAGGCTGGGAAAACGGTACATTTTTGGCACTAACGAACTAAGGTTCTTATAGGAACTTAGTGAAGGCCACACAGCAAATCCATATTAAAGCTAAAATGTGTTTGTGTCGTCACAATGAGAGGGGCATGAATAAATAATAATGAGGGCAGATTCTCATCGACACAAGTTTGGGCAGCTTGAGAGGGAGCCATGCTGTTTGTCTGTGGCGCTGAGGCAGGACCCACCGGTAAAGCACAGAAAGCAAGAAACGATGCTGCACCTGTGCTTACAGAGGCCTCCAAGAAACGGCTATGTGGGGCCTTGGCTCCCAACTTCTACACCAGGGTTAAGGTGAGGTCAGCAGCACATTAAGATTAAAATAAACGAAATGAGCATGAGTTGTGGGATGGGCACTCCAGCTGTTTCCCTGTTGGGGTTCATGGCAGGCTCATTGACTTCTCTGAGACTCATTCTTGTAGATTTTGGGACACGGGGAGTTACCCTTGGTGAGTGGGAGCTGATACTTACTGTCCTAAAGCCGTCCTACAGTACCTACAGCCTCAAGCTAGGGACAACGACTCCATCCGTCTGCAAAATGGGAATTTTAAGCTTTGCCATGTCTAGGGTCGTCACACAGATTAATGGAGGATACGTGGGGAAACACTGGTAAAAATCATGAACAAGTAGGAGAGCGTCCTATAACTCCTGTTACTGGATACTTGGGAACCAGACCAATCCCCTAGCTTCTGAAGAGGGACAAGACATGGGGCAACCATGAACGAAATGTCGGACCTATCCCGGGTTCAACTATACCCTCCTGAAAGGTGTCAGGTCCTCACCCCTCATTCCCAGTATCTATAAATGTGCATTTGTTGAAATTGCATCTTTAGCAAGTGCAAATGAATGTCATTAAGATATGCTCTTTTCTTGTATGAACCCTGATCATTGGATTAAATCCTCATGACCACACTGCCAACATCAGCAATCACGTATGACTTCATTACCCCAGGGGAGTTCTGATCCGCCATGACTAGAGAACCTACCGGAAGAGGAAAATGCCCGAAAAGTTACAGACACCCTGAGAGAATGGCGGGTGAGGACCCAGCAAAGATCAGAGTGAGTGAGGCAGCTGTGAATTGTGCCAAGGATTGACAGACACCACCATAAGTGGTTCTGATAGAGTCCCAGGGGAATGCGGCGCAGCTTCCAGAATGGTCGCTACTATTTAAGCCACACCCTCTGCGCTTAACACTTAGACATGGCAGATATGGCAGACAGACAGACAGACACCCTAATATCCCCTCCTCTTCCCCTGCATACTTCTGTAGCATTTACCACAAAGACTTCTGCAAACTCTACCTGTACCCAGGTATATGCTCCTCTGTCATTTCTAAAACAATTTGCCTCTGTTCTAGCAACTTCACCTGAGATCTCTTTAGGGCAGCACCGAAAGCCCCTCCTCGGGGTTGGCGCTTTCCACTGCTGCACACACATACAAAATCTTGTACAGGAGAGTGGGAGAGGAGGCAGCGTTCTGCGGGAAGGTGGTGATTCGTGGGGACTGCAACATTTTCACACACCCTGTCACTTCTATTCTCCTTCAGCCCAACAGGACGTGAGTCCACAGAGCTTCTGTCCAGCTCCGGGCCCAGGAGCCTGAACCAAGGTATCACACCAAGTGTGTATGAGAACTTTACTGCAGGAATCTGTCCCTGGCTGGTTTCTGCCCTCAGCGACTCTACCAGCCTTTCTTCATCTACATAGCTGGTGTATCACTCCTACCTCCCAGGGTGATGTTGCTTGGTAAATCAGAAAAACAAAACAAAACAAAAGGACTCCCCCAACCTACCCTACCCACAAACAAATCACCAGCAGCATGTTGAAAATGGTGCAGGGTTGTGGAAATGGAAAATCGTGGAATCATTATCACCACCATCCTCCACTAGTTGTTAGTGCCTGGGCAGGCAGGGGTGGGGGGGGACAGGCAAGTGGAACCTAAGCGTCCAGCTGGTAAAAGAGGAGTCCACCGTGGGGCCAGATCCTCTGGTCTTGGTGGCCTGGAGAGAGACCAGCCAAGATGCCTTCTCCTGGTGGGTCATCAAATGAGTTTACGTAGGGAGGAAGCAGGATGTATAAAGCCCAGGAGCCTGATCTCTTTCTGAGATCAAACAGAGCAGCATTGTGCCGGGGTGTGGGGCTGATGTCAGCGTCTAGAATGCTGGTCGGAATCGCCCTGGTTACGCAGCTGGACCGGAATAAGGCAAGTCTGTATCTGAACTCATTAATTTTTACAACCAACTGAACTGTTCTGCTTTTTGAGGGGGAGTGGGGTTGGGGAGGTGGTGCAGGGGGGAGAACAAGGGAAGGAAGGGGAAAGGGAGGGCTCACATGTATGGAACAGGGGGCTTCCCACCAGCAGACACTATCTCATTATTCCCTGCAAACCCCGGCTTCCAACCTCCAGTGCCCAAGACAGGCAGAGGCACTACAGTAGCCTTTGCCAGCCCAGGGAGAGGAAGCTGGGGCCAGTGAACCCAAAGGATAATTAGAGTGGCACAAGCCACTCCTGGGAGTTCAGGTTATGTCAATGTTTCCATTCTCTGCCTCACTTTTCAGGGGTTTATAACAGAGCTATAAAAACTTCTGCCAGCTGAGAATTTGGCAGGCCAGGTCTCAGCAACCGAGGGGCTGTTTTTCTAATTCAATTCAGCTGCTTGTAACTTGAGGTGGGAAAACACGCTGTACGTTTGGACAATGCAAAGGGGTTAGGCTGAAGAACTGTGCGCTGTTTTGCTTTCTGATGCCCCCCCCTCACTTGGCCTTCATTTCTTTGTGCTTATAGGAAAAAGAAACAGCACTATATAAATGTACCCCAAACACTTCCTGAGCCAAGAGTCTATGGACCCTTTCCAAGTGCCGCGAATACAGCCGTTCTCCGTTATTGTCAAGTCCCCAAGTCAATCTTCTGAGCAAGCAAACGTGTGAACCAGCTCACCTAGACCCTGGGAGAGCCTGAGATGAGCTGTCAGCCAGGAACCTGCAACAAACTCCAGTTGAGGGACAATCTTGTGTTGTTCTAATGAGATCTGATCTAAACTGATAAGGATTATCCCAGTCTCAGTAAGGAGTTCATCAGCCTCCTGGGCCAAAATCCATGATGCAGTCAAGGAACCCAGGTACAGTAAGATGCTGAAGACTGTCTTTCTTTTATGCTCTACCCACAAGGTTCTCTCTCTCCTCCTCCTCCTCCTCCTCCTCCTCCTCCTCCTCCTCCTCCTCCTCCTCTTTCTCCCCTCTCGGGTTTATTGTTCATATCATATTTGCCACCGATTGCTGCACTTTACAGCAGTTTTTCATGTATGTCTCCTACATATGAGGCTTCCCTTACGATCAAGTACTGAGTTTATCACCTCTGCTTAGGTTGAGGTGGACACTGCACAGTTAATGTGAATGAAATAAATTGCTTACATGACCAGTGGCAAAATGCATGTGGCATACAGTCGTGGCAGAAGTAAAACCCAGAACCAACAGAGACTTACTGATTTCTTCCTCCTTGTTAGAAGGGAAGGCACCATAACCTAATTTCTTACCTTGTTGTTGACCGCGAGACTAAAAGGATGGGACTTTTAGGTTCTAGGACAGCCAGAGATACACAGAGAAACCTGTCTCAAAAAAAAAAAATTAAAAAAAAAAACAAAGTAAAAAAAGTGGTAAAATGGAAAGTCGAAATCTTCAACCAGGAAATAGTAGTAAGATGCAAATCATGGCATATGAATCTATGTATATTTACAGCTATGCTAACTAGAAACACGTAAAGAACATATCACACACACAATACATGCCACACACCCACATTAACAAATACGAGGGAGCCCACAGACATGGATCCAGTCTACCTTACTAAAGGTCAGAGAGTTCAGGCCTGTTCTTGCTCCTTCAAGGTTATATGGCAGGAGGTTTGACCTAAAACGTGCCTGCTAACAGGAGGCTTTGACCTAAGGTATGGTTACTTGATGCTTTGGGTATAAGAAGGTAGCTACTTTGTTTGCTCTTTGTATCTTGGTAAAGAAGCCTTTTGCCGTCCCCCTCATTTCTGGTTTGGGGTCCATAAAGGCTATGAGAAATAAACACGAGACTGATCACAGTATTTACTGGATGTCTGCCCGAATCTATCTGTTGTCTCTTATGTATTTCTCTTTCAATCATCACACTTCCCCCAAGCACAGATGAACAGGTCAGGAGGGACCTGACCTGGAAGATGGCCCTCAATGTGGGGCTCAGACACAAACACCTGTATAACAATGAAATAAATATATTTTATCTCTACACACTAGTTTCTCTCTCCTCTGTAGTTCAGTTCCTAGTCTCTGCTTTCAACATTTTGAATAACTATAGTAACAGAAAGTTTGCCATCGACAACACCGCCCTACATAGAATATTTCATAAAAACTTGTATGAGTCCCTAAATGAGGGAACTTCTTGGAGAATTTGAGATAAATATCATTTTTTCATATACTGAGAAATATACTACTAGTGATGGTCAGTAATTTAAGTTCCATCATAATTACTCTCATTTAAGAGTTAATAAGAGAACAGACCTCTCACTTCTCAAGGGGTGCAGAGAAGAGAGAAGAAGACAGTGGTCATCGGGCCCGGTCTACGTGGCGGAACAAGGCAATTAGACATGCAGATTTCCAGCCCTGCCTAACCTTTATTTGTGACTGAGAGTGCTCTGAAAGGGTGGGTGTTGCTGCCGCCTTCACCCCTCTTTTCTAACCTAATCGTCACAAACCACGTTTTCATAGAGGACAAAACAGGGCATTGGTGAGGTTAAGGGACTAGTCCAAAGCTGTTCTTGAATGATTCTGAGACTGCTCTCTTTCCAGTCATTTCTATCCACATGTAGCCGTGTGTCCAACTATTACATCTCTGCGGGAGCAGTCCTGGCATGTTGAACACCATGGTTCAGGGGCAGAATGACTAATCCTCTATTGGGCCTTCAGAACCCTCTGCGGCTTTGCTCGGGTAGATCTTCCCTCTCTCTTCACTCCACCCCTCAGGGCCCCTCACCCAGCCATAGACCTCAGCCCTGACCATGGCGGTCAGCCACACCTGCTTCCTCCCTTGTTTGCACACAACTCTATACACACTCAAGGTCTCAGGTCTCGGTGCAATTCCCACTCCCTGGGGTGCCTTCTGCTTTTTCTGTCTGTTGAACTTTATTCTTCTGTAAATAATGACACAACTAAAATTGACCTCTCTGGGTGATCACAGCATACTGCAGAATTGCCTGGGTCGTAAATACCATCAAGATTTCCTGATTTCAATTCTTCCGCTATCAAGAAGAAGCAACCCTGTAATGTTTCTTCTAACCTGGCAAGCTTTTCTAAACAGGCCCCAAATGTTGTGATACATAAGCTTCTGGTTCTAGATAGATGATAGATAGATAGATAGATAGATAGATAGATAGATAGATAGATAGATAGATAGATAGATAGATAATAGATAGATAGGTGGATGGATAGATGATAGATAGATGATAGATAGATAGATAGATAGATAGATAGATAG
>NC_022010.1:39156912-39159371 GCF_000317375.1 Microtus ochrogaster
CACTCTGTTCAACCTCCACAGCCCTCCGCATAAGCCTGAACTCACATGCATACTTGAAAAAGCCAGGTTCTTCATTTAGGTGATGGATCCTACCTTTTTTTTTTTTTTTTTTTACCTGTTGATGCTGAAGCAAACCTCTCCTGCCTGGCCTGGGGCTTAGCTCACCAGCTTCTGAGAATTCAGCACTGGGTTGGAGCCCTGTGGGGATGCTTACTGGAGAACTCCCAGGAGGTGCTATTGATACACCTGCTGGACTGCCCATCTAATAGTCAGGGCCAACTCAGACCGATCTCCCCAGACACCTAATAGGATGTCCCCTCCTCCTTCCCTAATCCAAGAATGTTTAGAAACTCAGTAGGTTTTGTAGCTTCCAGGAACTGACAAGGAAGGGTTTTGGAAGTGACGCTGAGTCCTGGATAATTACGTTTCCGAAAGGGCCTTTGAAAGAATGCCTTTTGTAATAAAGTCTGAGTGTCAGGAGAGTGGGTGGCGAGGATGTCAAGGACAGACTAAAGAGATGCCATAAGAAGCTGGGGTCTGGTGCTGCCTGTTCAAGGACAGGCTGTAAATGCACAGCAAACAAGGAAACAATAGCACCCAAGGGTCCCACTGCTCCCTTTTATTCCAGTTATTCTTCAGAATGTTCTAGATGTTCATTTCAAGGAAGTGTCACTAAGGATTCATGGAAGATCTCCAATACTATAGGCCCAGCCTATATGAGGCAAAAGGAGAACTGACACCCTTGACTTTTTTTGTTTTGTTTTTCTTTTTTTTCTTTTTCTTTTTTTTAAGAATCCTTCCCATACTCTCACTCAATGCAAGATATTGCTCTCATTTTACAGATGAGCAAACTGAAGATCACTGACCAAGGCCATGAGGTTTACAAGTAACGGTGCTGGAGCAGCGCCTAGGGGTTTGGCTCCAAGCCAACGTTCTTACCTGTTTACTCTTCCATGCCCAAGACTCATAGCATGCAACCCAGGATCTCAAAATCTGAAAAGCCTTAAAGGAAACTTGGTCACACATCTGAAGGTCGGTGCAGAATTTCCTCCAAAGCGTCCTCTGGGATGCGACCCTGAAAGAAATGGAAGTAGAAAGCCAAAGCTCCCTGCAGAGAGAACATAAAGATGACATGTGCCTTGTGCCCACTAGGAGTGGTGCCACCCTGCCCAGATGGCAGAGGAGAGCTAACACGGGGTCAGATCTTCCAGAGAAAGAGTGGTGGTTCCAAGAAGTGGCAGAAAGACCATGTCCTCCATGGAGCATGCTGTTCCCCCTGTATTGTCAAGTACAGAGAACTAAGGGGGTGTGGTGAGTGGTTGTTTCTAAGAAGCCATGACTTAGCCTGGCTGCTGAAGCAGCCATCTCAGGAGGCCCCAGGCTAAGCACTTCATTAAGGTGTGTGTGTGTGTGTGTGTGTGTGTGTGTGTGTGCATGTGTGTGTACATACGTATGATGTGGGAGTGTCATATATCAATCTGTTGCTTTCATTGGTTAATTAATAAAGAAACTGCATGACCTGATAGGTTAGAACATAGGTGGGTGGAGTAAACAGAACAGAATGCTGGGAGGAAGAGGAAGTGAGGCAGATGCCATGTCTCTCCTCTCCAGAGCAGACGCAATGAAGCAAGCCACCAGGTCAGACATGCTGAATCTTTCCCAGTAAGACTGGTGCTACACAGATTACTAAATATGGGTTAGGCAAGATGTGAGAATCAGCCATTAAGAGGCTAGAACTAATGGGCCAAGCAGTGTTTAAAAGAATGCAGTTTGTGTGTTGTTATTTCGGGACATTAACTAGCCAGGCGGCCGGGAGCCGGGTGGCAGGAATGCAGCCCCACTGCTCCAACAACATATGTATATGTGTATGTTTGTATCTCAAGAAAGCTATACTGTGAACGACACCAGGAGGGAGCCAACGGAACACTGCTCCAAACTAGGATGCATGTGGACAGGAGGACACCAGAGTGGGGTCCCATCTTGTAAAGACAAATGGTGCAAAGAGAGTCACTCTCTTCTCAAGCCAGTGTGAGTCCATCTTCCCCTGTCTGCCTCTTCCCCAGCCCCCGTCCCTGTTTCTTCTCTTCTGGGCTCCAGCGATAGAAGCCCCAAAGTGCTCACACAAATTCATACCTGGCAGGCAAGTCTGTTCACATTATTTATGAACAAGCATGAAAAGTAGACACACCTTTTATTATTTCTTATAAGTCAACAAAAATCAATAAGGAGATTATAAAAGGTAGAGAAGTCAGAGCTCAAAATACGCAAAGAAAGATTATTTTCTTTTAAAGAAGCAAAAACTAATTACAGCTTCTAGAAAACAATTGTAAAAATTCTGATATGTTATCATAAAAATTCAATAAAAGAGTGGTGAAAGATGAGAGAGACAGTGGTGAAAAGGGCCCAGACTCAGAAGAGGCAAAATACAAAGCAGTTAAAAAATACACACAAGCCAGGTG
>NC_022010.1:39161002-39162695 GCF_000317375.1 Microtus ochrogaster
AAGGAAGGAAGGAAGGAAGGAAGAAAGAAAGAAAGAAAGAAAGAAAGAAAGAAAGAAAGAAAGAAAGAAAGAAAGAAAGTCAATTTAGTGATACAGTTGCAGTTTCGGCCTAGCTTCAGATAGCCCTGTGTCAATAAACAGTAGAGGGGGAGAGAGAAATATCTGTGGTTTTGAGTACAAAAAGTATTGTCTGCTAGTCAAGAATTCCATAGTTATCTGAGCTATCACTCATATCTGAAAGAAATGTTGTTATTCAGAGATTCCTAGAGCACATCACTTGTACCTTCCAGGAAAAACAATGTATTAAAGTTATACAATTTTTAAAAATGGGAATGCTCTGAACTTATAATGATTACTAAAATCAGTTTTTATAAAAATATGTTTGTAAAGGAGTCTTTTTTTCAGGGTGGGTGTGTGCTTGTTTATTTGTTTGTTTCTTTTTGAGGCAGAGTCTCTCTTTTAAGCCCGGGCTGGCCTGAAACTCAGAGATGTTTGCCTGCTTCTGTCTTCCGAGTGGTTCTTGGAGCCACCATGCCAGGCTGGAAAGAAGTCTTTAAGTACAGAATAGTAATTCTGGAAAGAACAGGCAATGTTAAAATAGGAGCTGTTATTTATTTTACGTACCAAAATGCATGGTTCATTGTTTCAAAAAGTATTATTCCAAAGGGGAAAAATGCAATCAATTGCTAAAAATAGTTAAGGATGACTGTCCTGCAGTACTGAGGAGGAAGTATAATGACTGCTATGGCTAATTTCAATTAATTGAAGTGTGAGTATGTGTGTGCGTGTGTACATGTTCATGTGGGTGCATGCATATGCAGGCCAGAAGACAGTCTCAGGTGGCGTTCCTTAGGTATCACCCACCACCCTCCCCCCTTTTTTTGAGACATCATTGCTCATTGACCTAGAAATCAAGGAGGCTAGGCTGCTGGCCAGTGAGCCGCGAATCCACTTGTCTTCTCTTCCCCGGCACAGAAATTCCACCCCTACAGTAGCTTTTCAAAACACAGGTTCTAGATAGAGATCTAACTGAAGACCATCTCCCTAGTCATGAAAAACATTTTATATATATACTATATATTATATATATAATAACAATGGTGGAAAGTAAGTGGTTATTATATTGTGTTAACTACAAAATCCATCTTTTTGTATATATTAAATTTGTCAGTAAAGAGGTTGTTGAAGAAAAATAAAAGAAAAATCTGAGTCTAAAACCAAGATCAAACAAAACAGGAAACTGAGAGAAAAGAAGTAGGAGGAAAAGGAGAAGGAGGAGAAGAAATGCTTATTTCTTGATGTAGGAGATAATGCATAACATTTTAAAAATAATTAGGAAATAAAGATTTATTTATTTTTAATATTTTCAACCAGTCCAAATAGAATTTGAAAATAGCATCATTATCTTCTATTTTGTTAGTGTAAAACCAAAAAAATAGAGTCTAAACAACACAGCCCCTAAAAAATTAAAGAAGAAGAAAATAGTCTAAGAAGACAGAAAGCGGCTGGGTACAGGGGAACACAGCTGCAATCCCAGCATAGAGAAGTGGAAGCCATCCTTAGCTACATAGCGAGTTCCAGATCAGCCTGGACTATAAGAAATTCAGGCCCAAAAATCTAAAGGCAAGAAAGAAAAGGGAAGGGAAGGGAGGAAAGAGGAGAGGAGGGGAGGGAAGGGGAGGAGAAGGGAGGG
>NC_022010.1:39162795-39174101 GCF_000317375.1 Microtus ochrogaster
AGGGAAGGGAAGGGAAGGGAAGGGAAGGGAAGGGAAGGGAATGGGATTGCCTGCTAGTCAAGAATTCTGGTTAGTCTAATCTTTATATTCATACCCCACCCCTAGACAAAGAACTACAGGCAGCTATGGATTCTGAGAGCAGGAGAACTAAGTCTTCCCCAGGGATGCCCCTAATTGGTTACCTAATACCAAAAGGCTAGTCCTGAAATCATATACATACAAGCAACACTAAAAAGACTCAGTGAGTTGTATACCTATATTAATAAATATATTAATTTTATACATGAGTAACAATAACATATTATGTAACAACAATGACTCTATGTTTGTGTGTGTGTATGTGTGTGTGTGTGTGTGTGTGTGCATGCATGTGTATGTGTTTGTAAAACCAGTAATTAAAGGAGGCCATGAACTTGAGAGGGAACCAGGCAGGAGGAAATATGGCTGGAGGGAGGACAAGAAGTGGGGGAGAAATGATGTAATTTTATCTTAATTGAAAAGATTTCTGAAGTAATATAAGTTATCAGTCATATCTGAAAGCAAGGAAGGAAGAAGCAGCCTGGCTGATGCAAAAAGTAATGTAGCAACAGCAATAGTAAATACAAATGGCTTGAATCCCACCTTTACCAAGGAGCAGTTCTAATTATAGCCTCTTGCTAATAAATTTCTTTGCTAACAATCTAACTTCCCCCTGTTTGTCAGATTTAGCCAGACACAAAAGCCATAGAAGAGAGTTTTATTATTGATCTGGAGGAAGAGGAAATAATCTTTCAAGTTGTAAGAAGTGGAATATCTTTTTTCCTTCCTTCCTTCCTTCCTTCCTTCCTTCCTTCCTTCCTTCCTTCCCTCCTTCCTTCCTTATTTTCTTCCAAGACAGGGTTTCTCTGTGTTACAGTCCTGGCTGTTGTGGCTGTCCTGGACCTCACTTTGTAGACCAGACTTGCCTCTAACTCACTAAGATCCAACTACCAATATCTCCCCAGTGCTAGGATTAAAGCTGTGCACCACCACTGCCTGGCTGAAGTGGAATTTCTTATGTCTATTAACCTCTGGACTATTTCAGAGCAATGGGTCCTGGTGAAAGATGAGGTAATAACATGCAGAATTTGGGGATCTCTGAAAGAGACCAGTTATTTTTCACTCCCTAGAGCATGCGCCCACAGATTGGAATGAGATAGATTGGGAGGTATCAAGGTTAAGTTAATTGACATACTTGAGGCTATTTTGTTTACAGCAATGGCAAGATCATTGAGACGTGTTACAGGCTGTGTGGAAGTATAGAGCAGGGCTGGTTTGGCTTGGAGAGGAACCATCACAAAGTGAATTAGAGCCACACGATTCTAGTTATTTAGGGAGAGGACACAGGATTACCGAAGCCCATTAGAGCTAGATGATGGTACACTGACTGGATGCAGCTTGGAGAAGTCTTCAGGCAGTGCACAGCCAGCAAAGATTTGGAACCAGGGCAGTCCCTCTAATCATGGAGAAATCCTCTACAGAATAGCTCCGTTTTGCCTGTTCACAACTGAGGCTTCTTCTGCCCTGCAGGCAACACAATGTATCCCTCTTCCACAGGGCCACCAAAGAAAAAAGCAGGGGAAGCACGCCTTTCGTGCAATTCACTGTGCTGGCAGGAAAAGCACGACGCTCCCTGAGAAAACCACATTAATCATCAACCTGGCAAACTGGAACACTCTACGAAACCAATGCTATAAATCCAGTATTTACACAAAATCTGGAGGTTGGCGTTCTTGTGACTGCAGGGAAGGAAAACATGAAAGGCTGCCAGGAAAAGAAGCCAGGTCCCACCTAGACTCACCCAGCTCACATTTGATACAGTGTAGCTTTCTTGTTCTATTGATGAGGAACTGGTAATCTAGCAGGCTAGCATTCAAGAGAACAGTGAATCCCGACATGAACCTAGCTATTAAACAATACCGGAGGGGACAAGAAAAGCACAGCAAAGAATCTCATTGGGTTCAGGCTTTGGCAAGTTACAGAACGCTGCAGGTGTAAGAAGCCGATACATGCATCTGGGGGTCCGGCTGGCATCATCAAGACCCTGTGTGCTTGACAGCAAACAGCGGCCTCACGCGCATTAGAGCAGCTCAAGGACTTTATCTGGAGAGCCGCTGACAGAAGCAGGCTTTCTGGGTCAGAATCACAGGGTGTGACCCTAGAAACCGGACTTCTGGAAAGATTCCCCTGCAGACCTTGAACACACTGCAGTGTCTGAGCCCTGGGGTTAAGGTTCCCGACTTTTCAACACAGAGAGAGGTCAGGCCAGACACGTGTCCCAGACTGTCTTCAGTCCCCAGGCCTCTTTAGTCCACTCATAATCTAGAATCAATGACTCTAAAAGCTGTCTCTCTGCTATTTTAATTTCCAAAACTGTCAGAAGAGCAGCTCTTTCCTCCTAATGAGGCTGTTGGTGCTCATAACACCATTAAGAGGGAGCACCTGGTGCGCACCCCAATTAAGAAAGGTATATTAAATGATGTGCAGTTCATTGTTCTGCTGAAACATCACTTCCGGTTTTGCTCGGTGCCAGGGTGTTATAAGGAGCCAAATATGGGACTCATTTAATCCTGTATAATACTGTGGCTTTCTAACTGACCCTGCCATCCAGTCCTTTGGCTGGCTTGGAAGGAAAGAAGAAAGAAAGGCACAAGAGCCCTTACGCCAGATTGCAGAGGAACAGGCCATCATTTCAGGGGGCAGAATTCCCTGTGGGGGGAAAAAAAAAGCAGAGCTGGTTCATTCTGAGGCTGACCCAAGAGACCCAGTTTGGAGAGCCTGGTGACAGTGTTCACATCCCAGGAGCTTTGTTCCCTGAGGGCCTAGGGAAGACATGATTGGGGTCCTCTCCCCTTATTGGTAACTGTGGTTCAGAGGGCATGCCAGCATCTCTGGGCTCCTCAGAAGTGCAGAGTTCTGTATTCCACTGTAAACCTGCTAAATCAATCAGGGTTTATCAAGACACTCAGGGATGATGTGGGAGTGTCATCTATCTGTTGCTTTCATTGGTTAATTAATAAAGAAACTGCTTGGCCTTTGATAGGCCAGCCCTTAGGTGGGTGGAGTAGACAGAACAGAATGCTGGGAGAAAGAAAGCCAAGTCAGGCAGTCGCCATGACTCTCCCACTCCAGACAGATGCAGGTTAAGATTTTTCCTGGTAAGCCAGCTCGTGGTGCTGCACAGAATATTAGAAATGGGTTAGATCAATATGTAAGAGCTAGCCAATAAGAGGTTAAAGCTAATGGGCCAAGCAGTGTTTAAAAGAATACAGTTTTTGTGTAATTATTTCGGGGTATAAGCTAGCCAGGCGGCCGGGAGCTGGGGTGGCAGGGAAGTAGCCTGCCGCTCCACACTACACAGGGGCCTTAACACGCTTTGAATTTTAACATCCATTATACGAGATGTGCCCCAGGTCTCCCTAGAGTTACTTTCTGGAAGGCAGCCTATGTCTTACCATCTACCTCATGGAAGTTTGTCTTTTTTTTTGATGTGAGGTTACTCTCATGGACAGAAACGTGACTTAAAAAAAAAAAACAGAGGGAGAAGGAGAGAGGAAGGAAGGAAGGGAACAGCAGAAGGGAGGGAGGGGAGGAAGGAGGGAGAAGGAAAGAAGAGAGAAGAGAGCCCAGACACACAAAGTTTAAAAGCCTACATTTTGTCTTACTCACCAAACCACAGCCCTCCCTATATCACCCAAGGGCTGCAGCTCAGCCTCTGGCAAGCTACAGCTGAGCAAAACACCAGAAGGAAAACACTCTGACAAGGGGAAGAAGGGATACAGTCCCCAGCTGAACCTTCTGGCCTCAGAGAATCAGCGTGTCGGAACCCACGGGGCATGGGAGCCATTTCCCATACCTTCATCCTGCACACAGACTGAGCTCCATGAAGCTATCTGTTTCCACAGCCTGTGCCTCAGAGTGGCAGGACAGGATGGCGTGGCCCAGGTCCCCTGTCCCCTTTGCTCACACCATAAGACGACAAGGATTTTGGAGGTGGGTGTATAAAAGCCCCTTTGTAGATGCCTGCAATGTAGAACTACTTTTCTAAAGCAAAAATAACATTACCATTGTAACCACTGCTGAGGAGACTCTCCGGGTGACATTGCTCAGAAAAATGACAAGTACCCTGAGTCTTTCTAAAGACGTGGGCTGAACTCAACACTGAAGACTAGGAAACAAAGCCAACTGGGATTTACTCTCTCCTTTACCGACTTTGACTTCCTCCTTCTGTGAGAAAAGACAGGTATCAAGTATGGCAGCCCTTCCCATCCCTGGGGACGGCACTGAATCCCGTACCTCCTGAAGTCGTTCCTTTTTGCCCTATCACACTGCCACATAGCATCCGAGTTAATCTGTCCTTTAATAATTTATGCTCTGGACCCTCCTGGACATCAGCAATTTGTACTTTAGGGATATTATTAAATCAAATAAGCAACAACTTGGTGTTTCTCAACCTTCCTAATGCTGTGACCCTTTAACACAGTTCCTCGTGTTGTGGTGACCCCCAACCATAAAATTATATTTCGTTGCTACTTCACAACTGTAAATTTTTGCTACTGTTATGAATCCAAATGTAAAGATCTGATATGCAGGTATCTGGTATGAGACCCCTTTGGGGTCTCGACCCCAGTTTGAGAATCACTGCTTTAACTAAGATGACTGAGCAACCACCATCAGTGAGTCACAAAAACAGTGTGAGTGCTCCAGAAAAGGAAAGATTCGGGTCCAGGGAGGCTCCAGGGAACAGTCCAGGACTTCATCACACTCCTGAGGGTGCCATGCGCTGCAAAGCGTTAGTTGCTTTTGAAGTTTTCTGTTCAGTTGATCGCGGGTAATTGAAACCATGGGAAGAAGCAAAGCGATGGATAAAGGGGAAACTGACTGGTGGTTTAGTTGAAGGCCCAAGTTACCCCCTCCCCCTTTGAATTGATATGGACCAACTTGAAAACCAAACCAAACAATATAAATGACCTTCCAAACTCAGTTCCATGATGGCCAAGTAACTGGGAAAAAATCCGCGGGAGGAACTGGTTGTTAAGAAGGTGCTTCATCATATTCAGCTGGACAAACCTTTGTTCTCCAAATCCCTTCTATCCCAGAATCCATCTCACCTTCAGTCCCAACATCACTGGTGACCATCACCTCCTGCCCGGAGTGTCAAACAGCAGCCTTGTGCTTATTCTGCCATGAAAGAGCTTTCACAGCCTTGGCTCCTGGCATCACTCACCCAGTGTTTCCTCTGTCCTTCACACCCTACCATTTCTCCGAAATGAAAAGGCAAAGGGCGGGGGACGAAGAGAAGCAGAGAACCCTCCCAGCAGCAAGCGCAGCAGCTGCTGTTTCCATGGCTAGCTTTCCGCTGTTGTCGGTGACCCCTGCAGATCCCCCTTATGAGTTAGTGTCCCGGAATGTCTCTTTATTAGGTGTCTGGAGAAGGGAAACTGTCCTGATGCCAGCGCCCCACACTGAGGACTTTATTAGTTTTTTAATTTTCTGTCTGGGTGCCCCTGCTGCATCAAACTTTCCACAGCTGTGAAGGCCTGTTGAGTATGTAGCCTCACTGGGCCCTGTCTCTGTCCCCGCCCTCTTCTTAACAACATGGGAAACTTCTGGACCCCCTTGCAACTGAGACTCTGAAATACAGATACATTGTCTCTAGTGAGCGATTGTTGTGGGTCCAGATGCTCCCGTCTAAGAAACTCTCCTGGTGCAGGTTCCTTGGCTTGGAAAAAGACTGTCCATGCAACACGGAAACATGCAGTACCCAATCTCACAGCAAATCTGCAGATCAGGAAGTGAAGGCGATGGGTAGTGTTTTTTGTTGTTGTTGTTGTTTTTTTTTTTTTTTTTAAAGACTGACTTGGAACCTGGCCTAGTGCTTGATGCCTGTTCACAGTGTTCCCTTCTGAGGGGACAAGATATACAGAGAGTAAACCGGGAGGGTTTGCAGACATTCTCCTTACGGGACCGAAAGCTGAGGTTCTGTACCGTAGTCCAGGGCCCTCGCTCCTGTCTTCCCCAGGGGCAAATAAATGTTAATTTATGCACCCGCAAAGCCCTTGCCTGCCAGCAGGCCTGGGACGCCCTGGGGAGTCCCTGTGGGGATCAAGAGTTCACAGGACACTAAGAGAGTACATCCAAGGACGTACAGAGAGAACCTGTTTCTAGACCACAGAACTCAACCCTCCCCCAGCCCCACC
The DNA here is from genome assembly GCF_000317375.1 of Microtus ochrogaster. Classification (NCBI taxonomy): domain Eukaryota; kingdom Metazoa; phylum Chordata; class Mammalia; order Rodentia; family Cricetidae; genus Microtus; species Microtus ochrogaster. Next base: position 39,169,014 of record NC_022010.1, read on the forward strand.
TCCACTCCACCCCCGGGCCAGGAAGGCTGAGTGAAATGGCTTGAGGGCTCAGGGAAGGCCTAGCACCCTCCGGGCTGCAGTCTGCCGCCAATTTGCTTTCTAGTGTCTGTCTTTAAACTCCGCTTTGAGGAGGACCTTATTTGTGGGGTGAATGGCGAAACCCAGAGGGGAGAAAACCTTTTGGTGATACCCATCTGGGGAACAATTTTACCTCTGAGAGCAAGTCGGTATTTGGGGTTAATCCCTCTGTGGCTTGACTGAGTTGAAAGCCCTAAGCAGGTCAGGGGTCCATTACCGCTTGTGTTTACATATAAACTTCCTGGTCCGGGGAGACAATCAGAGCAGAGGGGGAGGAGGAGGGAAGAAAGGAAAAGAGAATTTTTTAAATTAAATGGCCTGCCCTCTAAAAATAAATCAGCCAAATAAAGAGGAGCTTGCAGACCCAGGGTTTAATTTCAATTTCCATGTGTAAATATTTCTTTAAGGTTTTCCATTCATTACCTATATATTGAGGCTCCAGCATCTTTAAACAGAATTTGAAACAAAAAAAATCTTAAAACAGAATTTGAAACAAAATATTGATAGACATTTCAATGCTTAAATAAAGTCTTTAAATCAAAAACAGGAAGAAAGAGCCCCAAGTTATGTCACAAGAGTGACAGGGACTACCAACATGCCGCACTTTCATTGGGTGGATCAGATTTTTATTAGAATTTGGTTTGGTGAGAGAAATCATGAAGATTAAGACATGTGAACAAGCTAAAAATTGTGGTATTTGAAGCCAGTTTGAGTCCACCGCAAACACACATGAACGAAGCATGATGCTAATACCAGATAACTGAGCTATCAAAGGAATTAAGAAAAAAAAAGTATGAATATCTTCAACATGCTTAGAAGAAGACCAAGCAAATTATACCAGTGGGGTTTGGGACAGAAGAGGAAAAAAAAACAAAATGCAAAATGGCTAATCAAAAAGACAATGACTTTGTAAGAACTATACTCGAACAACTTGTCAAAGACTAGTCTTAGAAGACAAAGGTTCTTTTTTTTTTATTGTTTCAAGAAAGACACGGATTTAAGAGTCTGTCCCAGATGTGTAGACCATTAGCATATCCACAAAGAAGCCGTGGGAACCCTACTGTCTGAGACAATCCAGGAAGAGTCAGGTCCTAGAATTTACACCTGAAACTACCCCTAACAAAACAGAGCTCGGTGGGGGCGCACACCTTTAACACTAGCGCTGGAGGCAGAGGCAGGTCTCAAACACCCAGCACCACACCAAGTTGCCTCCCGTGTGTTTCTAACTGATGAGGGCTTTTATGGAGGGGGGTGGGGTGGGGAGAGGGCTTTGTTCTTTTGGGTTTGGGTTTTTTTATTTTGAGGTTTTTGTAAGCACTAAAGTTATTTCTCACTATTTACTCTTGTCACTTATAAAGGAAAGCATTTTCCCTATAAACAGTCCCACTTTAGGGAGTCTGAAAAGGCAGGCATCTACATTTTGGTTTTCAAACAGCTATGTTTGATCTACAGAAGTGAAAGAAGAGAAGAAAAGAGAGAGAGAGAGAGAGAGAGAGAGAGAGAGAGAGAGAGAGAGAGAGAGAGGAGCCTTGGTGGTTTTAATCCCAGCACTCAGGAGGCAGAGGCGGGTGGATCTCTGAGTTAGATGCCAGCCTGGCCTACAGAGTGAGTTCGTGGACAGACAAGGCTGTTACACAGAGAAACCCTGTCTCAAAATAAATAAATAAATAAATAAACATTGACCTTGGAATTGTATAACTATTTCTTGTCCTCAGTACAGGTCAGACCCGGCCTCCACTGACCTTCCTCCGCCACTCCCCATTTTTCTCATCACCTGAGTAAAGATGGCTCCCTGACATTTTTCTTTAACCCAGACTCCTGCAGAGCACCTGCCAGCAGGAAAATACCTGTTTCAGAGGCAGGATAGATAAATGCAGCTGAGCAGGAGAAAGAACGGCAGCAAAGGTTCAACAACCAACCAGCAACCGCAGAGCTCAGAAACACCGTGGCTAAAGGAGGTGTCCTGAAGGGACAGGAATGTGGCATTTCCTGGGGCTCTGGCATTCTTGCCACCCCTTTGCAGAGTGACTGGCAAGGTGAGGCAGCTACCAGATTGAGTGAACATGGCGACTGAATAAGGGAGAAAGAATTCAGGGCCCATTGGCAGATGTCAGATGTTACCAGAGAGCAAGCGGTGAGTCACCGGGGCAGAAGACAATCTAGCAATGCTGCTCTTTGGGTTTCAAAACAAGTGCCTGGGCTCTGGATCCTATCATTTGTACCCCAAATCAGGGCACTTTTGAGAGAAAAGGGAGTGGATGTCGATTGTAATTCTGCGGGGGAGCCCATATGAGCAGGGACTATCTCAGATCAATCAGTTCACTGCTAACCGGACTTCTGGTCCCCTCCAAAGCCAAGCAAGCAGATGCTAGCAGTCCTCAGGATTTCCTCCAGGCAGAGCTCTGCTGCCTTCTTGCCTGCAGAGAAGCCGTTAAGGATAGCAAAGGGTGGGCCCTGGTCCAGGAACCCGGCAAGTTACACTCTTAGCCTGTCTTGGAGACTCACATTATGTGTCATCAAATTAGAGGTGGTGAGATGTCTATGCAGAATCTACATCTACCTGTGAGAGTAGAAAGAATGAGAGAGAGGAGGAGGGGTAAAGAGAAAGGGGGTGGAGAAAAAGAGAGGCTAAGGAGACCGCAGTGGTGGTAGTCTCCTTTAATCCCGGCACTTGAGAAGCATGGGCAGGTGGACTTCTGTGAGTTCAAGACCAGCTGGGTCTACAGAGTGAGTTCCAGGACAGGACAGCCAGGGCTACACAGAGAAACCCTGTTTCAACACCCCTCACCCCCCCCACACACACACACACAAGTGAGTTGTAAGTCTCACTAAAGCAGAGATTTGGGATAAGGGAAGGGGCCCATCAAGAGAGATGGAAGTAGCGAGATAGAAAAGACCAAAGTATAAGGGCTTAAGTATGTGAAAATGTCATGAAATGCTTTATTTTATATGCTAAAAAGTAACCATTTTAAAAGAGATAGTGAAAAGTCAATTAGACTTTTCCTTGATGGTGCCCTTAAGTTTTCCCAAAGGCATTTGACCCCGTGAGATCCTTATCTGTCAGACCTGTCTAAGCCTTTGGAGACAAAGTCCAGAGTGAAGGGCTGGGCTTGCAGGCCTCGGTGCCCCACGGGTGGAAGCCTGCGGCGCCCGTGAAGCTTCCATCATTGTTCAAGAGGAAGGAGCAGATGTTCACTTTGGGTGAGGTAATGCAGGGACCTGCCAAAGCCCAGCCAAGAGGCCTGTAGAAACAGGTCTGAAGCCTTTCCCACGCCAGGTGCAGGGAGTCTTTGCGTTTGCAACAGCAGAGGCTGGTTTCCCCAGCTCCACCGATGCGTGATTCACGTGAGAAGAATGTACACTGGACAGGAAGGGAATGGGAAGCCTGACCTCAACTCAACCAACGCACGCAGAGACCCTCTGCTTCCCTTACCAGTGGCCTAGAGCATCCACGTAGCCACGGCATCTTCAGGACAATGCCCCAGAGGCTTTGGGTGGTACAGATGCAGTCAGAGCTTCATTCTATAATTGGGGACACCTTCTGGTAGAGAAGACTGTGGCAAGGGGGATATCTTATGGAATTTTCCTGTTCCTATGATAAAAAAAAAAAAAACCAAACAAACCCTGGGAGGCGACTTAAGGGAGAACGGGCTTAGTGTGGGAGGTCCTTCTGTCTATATGTTGCTTTTATTGGTTAATGAATAAAGAAACTGCCTTAGCCTATTGGTAGGGCAGAACTTAGGTAGGCAGTGAAAACTGGAAGGAATGCTGGGAGAAAAACGGCTGGGAGAGAGAGATACCATGGAGCCACGCCCAGAGTCAGACATGCCGAAACTTTGCCAGTAAGCCACTGTCACGTGGTTATATACAGATTAATAGAAATGGGTTAAATTAAGATGTAAGAGTTAGCCAATAAGAAGCTATAGCTAATGGGCCAAGCAGTGATTTAATTTTTACAGTTTTTATGTGATTATTTTCAGCTCTGGGTGGCCGGGATGAACAAGCAACTCCTTGCAACAAGGGCTTGTTTCAGCTTACAGTTCCAGGGTTCAGTCCACCATGGTAGAAAAGTCACGGGCTGCAGGAGCTTGAGGTAGCTGCTTGCATTGTGTCCACAGTCAGGGAGCAGAGAATGATGAACACTTGTGTTCAGCTTACTTCCTCTTTTCTATACTGTCAAAGATCCCAGCCTAAGGAATGGCACTGCTCATAGTGGGCAAGTCTTACTCAGTGAACCTAATCAAAATAACCCCCAACAGGCATGCTCAGAAGCCCATCTGCCAGGTGCTTCTAGGTCTCCTCAAGTACGACAGTTGAGATTAACAACCAGAGGGTGTGGTGGGTAACCACAGAAACCATGGGTCAAACTAGAGGCTACATGACTCTAGGGTAAAAGCACACGCCACTAGGTGTGTGGTACAGACATGTCCTCAGTGAGCCTGGGGCAAGCTGGAGTCCTAACCTGCCTCTCATGAAATGCTCCCAGTAGCATCCCAGTCACTGGTCTCCCAGGGTTTGCCTCTGTCTTCTGCTCTGCAGCCTGAAGGATTTTCTAAAACACAGGCATGTTCAGTCTCTCAGAGCATCCCCCAGTGTGGAGAGGAATCCATTTGTGACTGGGAATGTCCTGCAGAAAGTCATGGTTGAGTCATTCCATCCTATGACTTCCAGCCTTCCCTGACCCCTCATGCAAGAGGTACAATGACTCTTCCCTTCCCCTGTGTCTGTTTGCACCAACTGGTCCTCCTTGTCTAACCATGCCAATACTCTCAGGTTCCCTTGTTTTTCTAGATCAGTGGTGTTGTTCTTTTGGAAAACTACAACTCCCATGCTCCCCCTGGACTACGGATACCTGTGCGCACCCCAGATACCTCTGCGCCCCCCGTTAAAAGGCAAGGCCACACGAGGCCCCTTCTTCCCGTCCTGCCTTTTCCTCATGTGTCCCACATCCTTTGTCCTTTTGTGTTTCCCTCCCCCATTAAAGTGGACCCACGTGGGAGCCGCCGTGTC
>NC_022010.1:39174495-39180554 GCF_000317375.1 Microtus ochrogaster
CCTGTCTATTCCATCTCTACCCAAACCCAACTCAAGCCTCTGCTGGGTTCTACCCATCCGAGAGGCCACCTGTCTATTCCATCTCTACCCAAGCCCAGTTCAAGCTTCTGCTGGGTAGCTATGTCACCTTGCTTAGCACTGGTAGTGCCATTGAGCTGTCTTCACCCATAAGGGGACTCACAAAGCCGGAAGGCAGGAAGTTGTCCAGTCAATCTGTTTGTCCCCAGTGCCTCTACCAATGTCTGTCACCTCTTTGGAGTCATGCGCTAACACAGAGTTCTATAGGATCACATTCATGATTCGTTTTCCCGAGGCCTCCAACACTTCAAAAGAAGTGACACCAAGACAATGTCTTCATGGGGGAGCCTGAAGAGTAATGATCAAAACAGTCAGAATACCGAAATGGACTAGACTTTCCAATCATGGTAGAATAAAAAGACGGCTGGAGTTTACTATCTTGCCATCTCCTCTCCCCAAAGACCTAAATATGTACGACTAATTCCTGTCTCTTCAGGAAGCAAGTGACAGCCGGTTCCATGCAGCTCAGGAACGACAGATTTTTAAAAGGGAAAGAGAGGAAAGAGGTGAGGGTTTAAGTAAGGGAGGGGAACCAAGGAGAAGTAGCATTTTGGAAGGTAAAGAGAGGTCCGGAAGCTTTAGCACAGAACTGCAAGAAACCATGGAGTCCTTGTCAAGGAAGAAGCAAGTCCATGGAAGTGCAGATGTGTCACAGGGTTTGAGCGTAAAATCAGGTGACAGGAGACAGAGCATTGTTCGGACAGAAGGCTGAGTAAGGGAGCCTGTGCTCTGGTGAGCCTCTGGTTAGTTTCCAGCCCCTCCAAAACAGAATATGGCCCAGGATTTCTAAAGACTACACCTAAAGCATTCTGTATGGCTCTCGAGGCAAAAGGTAATTGTTGTGGGCAAATCAACACACACTCTTGTGCCAAGAACGATGAGTTAAAAATAAAATAAGAATAGAAAACATGAGAAAAAGAAAAGGGTGAGTTGGGGGGAGCTCATCAGAATGATGCATGTGAACCATTCTCCCCTCCAGCAAAACCAGAGGGAGGAGGAACTGGCATTCCCCACAGGCACACTGCTGTGGGGCTGGAGCCAGCAGGACCATCCCCAGAGATGCTTTCATCCCTCGCTGAAAAACCCCTGGTAACCTGTCAAGAGAATATTAGGTGGGAATAGATGTTAACTCTGTGAAATTAAGTCCTCCAGGACTTGGAGATCTAGGCTTACCCCACAGATCTCAGAAAAGCCTCCCTCCCGCCCCTGTCATGTGGTGAGCCAACTCCTTCCTCATCACTTCAGAGATCTTGACAGTACCCTCCTGCTTTCAGCCAAACCCTTTCCCTAGAGAGAGGAAGAAGTGAAAACGGGAAGGCAATGGAAGCCTAACAGAATTAATGAGTCCTTGGGTATACGAAGAGGAGTCTAATGTTCCAAAGTAAACATCCCTGATCCCCTGACCTTCTGTGATCTGAGCTCCAGGCTGTTGCTTTCCTGGCTAAGATCCTGGAGATATCTATGGTCGGAGTGATGTTCATGAGTCCTGGAGCCAGTACCGCTCATGCCAGCTCTACAAGCCCCAATGCAGCAAAAGCTGGGTATCCATGCACACAGGCTGCAGTGCCTTGGACACATGGAAAGTGACTCCTGAGACCCATGTCTCCTTGTCCCCACTGGAACTCAAAATGTTGAGTTGCTCCTACTACAAATGCACAGCTGGCAGGAAGGGTACCAAGCCCCAGCAGCCATCATCTCTGGCCAGAACCTCACTTTGTCCTCCTTCCCTCCCCTCCCTCCCTCCCTCCCTCCCTCCCTCCCTCCCTCCCTCCCTCTCTCCCTCTGTGTTCTTATTCAGACCGGACTGAGACACAACTTCCTCGGGGCCTTTCCATCACCTTTGGTTCTCAATATGTACAGCTCTGCATTCTATGAATGGAAAACTGTATGCCAAGGGTGCTCCTCGTCCCTAAAGCAGGAGGCTTCATGAAGACTTGGTAGAAGGCTGACGGAGGAAAAAACTCTGCTTTCCAGTTAAAAGAACAAGATCTTAGGGGCAGGTTCCCCAATTACAGTATGTTGGCTTCCAGAGCCTGCTCCCTAACATTCCCCCACTCTCAAGGATCCCACTGGCATCCCAGAATCCAGCCGTGGGCCAGATTCTCGGAAAGGCAGAAAGACGGAGCTGCATGAGAAACTGGCTCCTAGCACCAGTGTAGCATCAAACACTATACTGAAGAACTGGCACTCATTATCTCCTTTCGATCTTGACATAATTCATTGACATAAACAGGCCTGGCGTTATTTAATTGTCTAGATGAGGAAACTGAGGCTCAGAGAAGAGAATGTCAATTATTCCAATTTTTATAGCTAATCAGAAGAGGGGCTGATCTAGAACTAAAGCCTCCAGTTGCTGTCTGATGCTCTTACACTAGCACACACACAGTTAGAAAACCCCCCAACCTCAAATGATTTGTGCATGCCTCAACAGCCAAAGAAGGGACCCCTGAGCAGGGCTCTCCAAACAGCCCTTGTCCTGCAGCTCTATCTGTGAACCCATGATGGCGCAGTGACATCCTGCAAGAGATAAAGAGGCCCCAAAGAACAGACAGCCACACCCTGGGACCGTCCAGGTTCTGCTGACTCAGGAGGAGCATTCCCACGGGTGACCACAGCCTGCTCCAGGCTGTTGCCCAGGAGACAAAAGAAATCAGCAAGCATAGAGTTGCTTGCCCTGCCCAGACTCTCAGGGCAATAGCTTAGCCCAGAAGCTGGCAAGCACACACCACTTGGGTGTGACTCGGCGGGGTGCCAGGCCTGCAAGCCCGTCCAGGTCTCCATTCCTGGTAACACCCTCATGCTTCACCCTCTTGCATGCGGGAGCAGAGTCATCCCTCTGGCTGCAGCCCAGTCTCACCAGCTGATTGGAGCAGGGAATTGCAGAGATCTTCACCACAGCAAGCTTTGTCTCTGTGAGGTTATCAGAACGTGAGCTTTGATGCCATTATTTCAAAGAGTTAAACGCCAGGCTTGTAGATGCATCCTTTATTCAAAACAAGCATGTCTTCTCATCCACAATAGGAATAGGCACAGTGCTCCTCCAACCTGGGGAGACAGTCCTGTTTACCAGGCGGTGCTTACTTAGTTATGTAAACATCCAATGAATAGCTTGTCAGGGCCAAGACAGTGTGCAAAGTGAGATAGACATGAAGACTGTCAGACCGAGCGTCCTCGGTTCAAATCCTGCCTGGCCTTAGGCACATTACTCTGCATCACCTTCTCCCTTCCTTCCCTTTCTCTATTTTCTTTCTTTCCTTTTTTATTCCCTCCCACTAACCCAATGGGAGCTTATGTACAGAATATGCGAGTGCCAGGGTCAGGGCTGCACCCTGCATCACTTCAGAATGAGACAAGCAGTGACGGCCCCTCCTTGTATTGACAGCACCAGGTGCAATCAGCCAGCAACTCGGCAGCGGTCTGCTTCACCCTGAACCCAGGTACTGCGCACATGCCTGTGTGCAGCCTGGAACCTTCTAACGGCAGCTCAAGGCAGAGACCCGGCAAAGGGGGATTGGCTTGGCTTCCCTGCCCCCTGTGCCTCAACTTTCTCATCTTTAAAATGGGGATGCTAGTACCTAACTCACAGAGCTATGATAATTAAATAAGATGACATTGTTAAGGAATTGATAGTGTGATGGACTTTCACTGATAACTTGGATTAAGGGCGTGAGTAAGACATAGCTTCAGGTATGATTATAAAGATATCCACACAGGATACATGGAAGGAAAAAGATCTGCCCTTAATGTGGGCAGCACTGTCCCATCGGCCTAGGTCTTGAGCTGAATATAAAGAGAAAAGGAGAAGGCCCATGAAGTGCTGGCATTTCCCTTTCTGTCTCCTGGTCCACTGAGACGAGAGCATGTAGTCTTTCAAGTTCCCGCATCCCTTCCCCATCGAGATGGAAGGTGCCCTCAAACCATGAGCCAAAGGAAAACTTCCTTCAATCACTTCTTATTGTTCTGTTCCTCTTTTTTCCTTTTGTCACAGTCATATGAAAATAACTAATAGAGAAAAATTGGTATCAGAGAGTGGGGGTATTTGCCATGACATCTTAATGTGGTTCTTGAGTTATTAGAACTGGCTTGTAGGAGGAACTAGAGCGAGTTACAGCCATGGGCTAGAAAAGCCCTAGAATGGTACAAGCAGAAATTAATGGACCATTCTAGCAGAGTGTAGAACACCAGAAAGCCATAGAGGTCTGGCTCCTGAGGTTTCACAGAGGAATAAGGATTCCATTGGGAATTGGACTAGAGGCCATTCATTTTACATTTGGCAAATAATATGGCTATAGCTGACCTGTATCCCAAAAGAGGAAAGAACTACATTGTTTGACAGAGGAAATTTCAAAGTAGCATAGCATTCAGCTACAGCACTTTTACTGCTCATTGCCTTTAATGAGAATTCAAAGATAATGAGAAACGTGCAGTTAGCAAAGGAAGGAGTGTGAATGTGTGTGTGTGTGTGTGTGTGTGTGTGTGTGTGTGTGTGTGAGTGAACTCAGAGGGTAACTTCTAGAAGTCAGTTCTGTTCTACCATGTGGCTTCTGGGGCTCAAACTCAACTTTTCAGGGTTAGTGACAACTCATCAGAAGGTGCAGACAACGCAGGTTTGAAGAGGAGACTCTTCTTAGTCCTATTAAAGAGAAACCCGGGACTCTGTGCGGAGAAAACAGGAAAGACTGGGAAGGTGTCCCGAGGGCAAGCCCCATCCATAGCGATGTGTGCTAACGCAAACTCATTCAGAAACAGAGATGGAGCAAAGAGCACCAAGGGCATCATGCTCCACCAGAGCCACCTAGGGAAGTGTTCTCCATGTTCAAAGGGAGGACACATGGAGGCTGCTACAGCAGTGACCCAAGGGGCAGACTACTTCTGGAGTTGGCAGCAAGCAGTTAGTGTCTGTCATTCACATAACAAATGATTGCCATAAATACAAAAATGCAAGAATGAGGTGACCAAAGAAGTATACACCAAGGATCCAGGAAGCTGCCGAAGGCAGGCAGCCTGTAGCAGGTCCAGATCTTCTGAGCTCCTGAGTACATGAAGCTAAGTTACAGTAGAGACAAAATAATCATATTATTATATCATATAATGTAATATCTAGAAACATGGGACAGTCACCAAGGAAAACTATAGACATTGATGGGACACTTACCCATGGTCAAGATCCGAGTTGAGTTTTACAGACTCTTGAACTCTTATTCAGAAAATTTCTTTTCAGAATATCTTTGGAGCTACAGTCCCCAAATAATGACATGGAGACTTCTTATTAATTACAAAAGCTTAGCCTTTAGCTTAGGATTGTCCTTAACTAGCTCTTACAACTTAAATTAACCTGTTTCTACCTGTTTCTAGTAATCTACATGTCATGTGGCTTTTTTTTTTTACCTCTCCTCATATGTATGACTTAGTTCATACCTTGCTGGTGTCTCCATGCACTTAAATTCATCTCTTCTTTCTCTCCCCAGAAATTCCACCTATACTCTCCTGCTTAACTATTGGCTATTCAGCTCTTTGTTAAACCAATCAGAAGGGGTCTTGGCAAAAACACATCTTCATAGTGTACAAAATGATGATCCCACAACAGGATTGACAATAAAGGCTAACAAATACTTGAAAAAGATGCAATATAAACTTATTGGATCAAAAGGATAGTATAGATTTAAAAAGGACACACTGACAAGATGGACAGTGGCCACATAAGGGACAGAATCCAAGGGCCCCAATTATTGTTTGGAGCTTCCTTTTAAGGGGTTCAAGGGAAGGAGCTGCCAGAATCACCTGCCAAAAGGTAGCACAGCCTACAGGAAGCTCAGCCCTCTCATACCCATCACTAATCAATAAAATGCCTCAGAGACATGCCCACAGGTCAGTATGATGGAGGCAGTTCCTCAGTTGAAGGTACTTCAACTTGAAGTTCCTTCTAGTTGGAGTCCAGGAAGGAGGAAGAGGAGGAGGAGGAGGAGGAGGAGGAGAAGGAG
>NC_022010.1:39180674-39184529 GCF_000317375.1 Microtus ochrogaster
ATAGGCAGCACAAGCATTAATAGCGATGTAGTAGATGGGAGTCAAGTTGATAAGGAACAAATTTGATGGCTACTCTTCATAATCAACCTCGATGAATTAAAACATGCCAGAGGCAATAGTGAACAACATTTTCTTGTGTGTGTCTATAAGGGAGTTCCCAGAAAGGGCTAACTCAATGAAGAAAACCTACCCATAATGTAGGAAGCACCAGGCCATGTGCTTGAACCCATACTACATAAAATCAGAGTAAGGAAAAAGCCAACTGAGCAATGGCATTCCCTTTTCTCTACTTCTTGATCCTCCACAATGTGAGCATGCACCCTCGTTACCGTCAGCATATCGTCCCCATTAGGAAGGACTGTAGCCTTAAGCCTTGAACCCAAATAATCCTTCCTTCATTACAGTGTTTCTCATTAAAGCAACAAGAACAGTAACTAATACAGATTCACACACATACAACCACCACCTCCACCTTCCCCCACCTCTACCTCCCCTATCACAAAGCTCATGTACTGAGGTCTTGGTCCTTAATAAAGCAGTCCAGATATGGAGCTTGTAGCAGTTAGTAGATCATGAGTGTTTTGGGGATGAATTCATGGATAGATTCAAAATTTGATCACACTATAGGAATCAATAGAACCATAGAGAATGAAGATTATCTGGAGAAGAGGGTCACTGGGGGTGTGGCTTTGAAGGATATAGCTTGTCTCCTGATTTCTGGCTTTCATGGTGCATTGCACTGGCCTCTATAGCATCCTGCTTCACCTCAGGCCCACAGCAGGCAGTCCAGCCAACCTTGGACCAAAACCACTGTGCCCAGTGACAAGAAACTGACTAGTAGAGGTGGCCCTGAAAGCAGCGCTCTGGATGAAGTAAGTTCTTGGTGGATACTAGCCATCATTGTGGAGATATGTCTAAGTAACTCTTTCCATCTCTCAGCAAAATGGAAACTATTACGGTTCTATTTTACAAATAAGAAAACAGCTTCAGAGTCATTAGCAAGTTTGCTAAAGTCTGGGTGATAATTTGAAGCAAACTCAAGGCCCTGCACAGGTGTGCTTGGATCTAGACCACCATGGTCTTATTGACTGTGCAGAATGAGGCAAATGTTTCCTAGACGCTCACTCACCTAGGATGTGTTTTGTGTTCATCAAGTGCAAGACACTTCCTTGGGGCTCTACACATGTTAATGAAAGTAAACAAACAAATTACTCTGATTTAAGCCAAAAATGTGATTAGGTCTTTACCAAGTGCTGAAAGCCAGAGGAAGACAAACACCACACTGCCCCAGCTCTCTTTGTTTTCCCTCTTGGGGCGCCTCTGCTCCTCTGATACCTCTGGGGATCTGAAGGCCTGGCAAACCACTGGTTTCTGCAGGCAGTCATAACACATTCACTTTGCACCGTTCTGCTCCCATCACATATCAGTTATGTTGGGTAACAATCTTTTTGAACACTGTGAGGACATGTCTTTGCCAAGGCGCCTTCTGATGGGCTTAATAAAGAGATGGATGGCCAGTAGCTAGGCAGGAAGAGGTTAGGCAGGACTTCAGGAGACAGAGAGAACTCTGGGAAGGAGAAAGGCAGGGTAACCTTCCTTTCTACAGAGAGGAAACAGGAGGTGCAACATAGATTATTATATAGAACGTAGGAGGTGCAACATAGATTATTATATAGAACGTAGACTAAAATAAATAGGCTGATTTAAATTGTAAGAGCTAGTGGGATAAGCCTAAGCTAATGGCCAAGTTTTCATAAGTAATAAGAAGTCTCCGTGTCATTATGTGAGATCTGGCTGGCAGGACAGGAAAGACTCGTCACACAGTGAAAAGAATAAGCCATGTGTGAAAGTTAGAGTTTGTTTGTTTGCTTGTTTGTTTTGTGTTTTTGGTTTGGTTTGGCACAATAAAAAATTTCTTACCTTGTTGCTGACAGCAAGGCTTAAAAGGTTGGGCAGTAGTGGTGAATGCTTTTAATTCCAGAACTTGGGAGGCAGAGGCAGGTGGATCCCTTTGAGTTTGAGGCCAGCCTGGTCTAGAGAGTTCTAGGACAGCCAGAGCTGTTACACAGGAAAAAACCTATCTAAAAAAAGAAAAGAAAAGAAAAGAAAAAAGAAAAACTATGTATAGTATAAAGATGAAAGAAATCAATTCAAATGTTTTTTGAGGCAAGTTAGAAAACCATTAAAAACTTTAAAAGTGAATTTTTTACATAAAATAAATTTGTATATTAGTCTTATTGAGATGTGTGTCATATAGTTATATAAGTATCAAGATAAAGGAGTTTATCGGGGGCTGTAACACGAATCAGCAGTTAAGAAGACTCAAATTATGTTATCAATATGGGGCAGCTCAAAGATGCCCACAACTCCAGTTCCATGGGATCCTACACCTCGGACCTCTCTAGGTTCCTGCACAAGTGTGCATGCACACACACATGCTCGTGCACATGCACATAAACACACACACACACATAAACACACACACACATGCTCGTGCACGCGCGCACACACACACACACGCACACACACACACACGTACTTTAAAATGATAAAATGTGTCTCTAAAAAAGTTTTTTAAAGCTTGATGATGGTGGTGTATGCCTTTAATCCCAGCACTCAGGAGGCAAAGTAGGCATATCTCAAGGCCAATCTGGCCTACAGAGTTCCAGGACAGCCAAAGCTACATGGAGAAACCCTGTCTTGGGGTAAAAATAAGAAATACATCAGAATATATATTATATGAAATGAAGAAAAATGGATGTAAGCTCCTCCGCCACTTAGACACCAAGATACGAGGTTAAGTGTGCACATAGCCCAGGCACATCTTCACTTGCCGTTCTTCTTAAGCTTGGCTTTTGGTGTGCACATGGCTCAGGTGTCCACGGAGGCCAAACAAGAGCAGTTAGAGCTGGAGTGACAGGGATTGGAACCTGGGTCCTCTCTGTAGAAACAGCAGAGAGCTTTTAACCACTGAGCCACTTCTCCAGCCCGTCACACATTGCTTTCAGTTATCTTTACGTTTCTGACACGAGAAAAATACCTTATAAACATTTGCTACATTGAACTGTTCAGTGATGGGAACCTCCTTCACCCTTTGAGAGGCTGGACCAGGCTGAGGCATGGCTTTGGGGTACCAAAAGGCCACTGTCCCCCCTGCTTGTCCCTCTTTTCCCATGTTCCACACCTTGATGTTGGACCCCTATTTCTCTTCCGTGAGTTTTCCCTTTTAACAAAGAAAAACCTTAGAATACTCTTTTTCGGAGTTAGTTTGGGATTATTTGACTCGCGTTTCCCCCATTCGATGCATTCAGCGTCAGTTTAGGTATTCATGAAAAGAAAAAGAGTAGGTGGACATGTTTAGTGTAGACAGATCTTAAGAAAGCACATTTAATCCACAATAAACTGGCCATGTGGGACATGGAGGTATGGGGACAGCTTAATTAATAGTGACTGGGCATGGGTTAATGGTGGCTTCCCTCCTTCTTCACACATTTTAGTTAAAGATTTATTTTAATTAATGTGTGTGTGCGTGTGTGTGGTGTATGCCTGAAAAAGCCAGAAGAGAGGGTCAAGTCCCTCTTGTACAGTTGGAATTACAGATAGCTGGGAGTTGCTATGAATTGGGTCCAGGAAACCTAACTCTGTTTTGGGTCCTCCCTCTGCAAGAGCCGGAAGCACTCTTAACCACTGAGCCATCTCTTATACATTTTTACATGGTAAAATGGTATATGATGAGCCTATGTAAATTTTGTAATCTAAAGTGTATTATTTTAATTTAAAATCAGAAAATTTCTTAATGTTGACAATAACTGAAACCTAACTAAAAGTCTAAAAATTTCATCTGAACTAAAATAA
>NC_022010.1:39184712-39186484 GCF_000317375.1 Microtus ochrogaster
AAATAAATAAATAAATAAATAAATAAAATAAAATAATAAAAGTACTAATTATGAAAAATCGAGAAATTAATAAGCAGACAAGTAAGTTAGACTTAAAGCCTAAGTTTTGTAACAAAGTGTTTGTGATGCACCAACAAGAAATGACTTCCTGCTTGTATGTGTTTGCAAATGATATGACACATGAAAATGTCTCTCTCCTTCTAGGCACTGGTGTGTAACCTTGAGGAAGGGAGCTAACTGACACCTTTGAGAATCAAAGGAAAGTTAAAAGAATAATATCCTCCTCACCTGCAAAAGGAATGAAACACACACAAACTTAAGAAATAAACTTCAGTGCTCCTGGTCCCCAAAGCCTACTCTTTTCCCACTCCTGGATCCCAAGAAGCATAGATAACTCAACTCTTTCCCATGAATTTTCCTCCTTCACCCCCTTTCCAACTTTTGTTATGAAGCATGTCAGTTGCAGAGAGCAATGGAAAACACAGAACAGCAGACAGACAGACACTTAGCAAATCTCATCTGGACATAGTACTGCTTTACCTGTTTGCCCTTTTGGTTCCTTCATTGCTGTTTCTATGATTTGAGATAAGGTTTTGCTGTGTAGCCCAGGTTACCTTCAAACTCGAAATTCTCCTCCCTTAATCTCTCAAGTGCTAGGATTAAAAGTGTACACCAACATACCCAACCCTCAATTCTCTATATTTTGTTTTAGGTTTATCTATTATACAGTTGATGAAATATTTAAATATTGTAGACATTAGTAAAACCACCTATAAATATTTTAGTATGTGCTTCTAAAAATAAAAAGTTTTCTTTCAACCAACAAGCCAATGACATTCAGAAGTATCAACAATAATTCCATTATATTCATGGCTGAGAATCTTGTGGCACAACAAACATTGCAAAGAAAGTCAAGTCCTAAGAGAATATGAAGAACTGCAAATGATGCTCTCAAAAACTCTTATCTTATCTCTCCATGGGATTCAGGGGCACTGGTTGACTTCCCTAGCACACTAAAGATCAGACAGATCACTGATGCAAAGCCAAAGAGTTTTCCTTGGTGGGAGACCTTGGTAGGCAGCTGCTCTGGCCTGAGTGTCCTTGCAGGGGTTATTCATGCTCTGACCTGAGAAGGGTGGCAGACATTCGCCACTAGACTTTAAGGCCCACAAATCCTCCTTTTTTTCAGTCCCCACAGCAGAGGAAGCCAATGACCTACTTCATGGCATCCTAGATCACAACCATTTATGGCAGTAGCTATCGTTCCTTGCACCAAGTCTCTAAAACCTCAAGATGACCAACAGGGTTGGCTGAATTCAACCATAAATCTGGCTGGGCCAGGATCAGTCCTTCCTATTCAGGCTGAACTTGTGTTCTAGGAAATTATAGTTTTTAAAGGTGAAAAAGCACACACCCTGTTTCTGCCTCACCACAGTCTCCAAATCAACTCCCAACACAAAGTCGTTGATGATACTCTCAGCCCTCTGAGCATAACTCTGTCTGTGGACATTCTTTTCTTTTAAAATATATACTTTTTAAATATTTTTGTCTTAGTAACTTTTCTATTGCGGTGATTGGACACCCTGACCAAGGTAACAGAAATAGTATATTGGGGCTTACAATTTCAGAGGGTTAGAGTCCATGCCCTTCATCGTGGGGATAATGGCAGCTGGCAAACATGGCACCGGAGCAGTAGTTGAGACCTCACACCCGATGCACAAGCAGAAAACAGAGAGCACACTGGACATGGCACTGAGTCTCTCAAAACCTCA
>NC_022010.1:39187638-39188906 GCF_000317375.1 Microtus ochrogaster
TTGGTCGAACTGCAGACCTGGAAGAGCTAAGCAGGTGGCCGGGCACCTTTTCCATGCCCCACAGAAAGGGAGGCACCCCCCACGGCCGCTGGACTCTGGCTAACAAACACATAAACAGCACGGTTCTGGGTGTCAACTGAACAGTTTGTCCCTTTCGATGAGGTGCCTTTACTTCCCTCCATACTCATTGTCCTTTCCTTCCCTGGTTTTACTGTAAGTGGATGAATTGACTTTTGATGTATTGCCAGAACGCGACAAATTATGAGCCTCTTGCTTTAAGGTTGGAAAGGGGAGGACTTCTACTTCCCTATTCAGTTATTTCAGGCCAGGGTGGGAGCAGGTTTTGTGCCAGCAGCATCCTGATTATGATTCAGGATGTGCAGCCAAAGGCAAACAGTTCCTCTGTAAATTCAATCACATAGGAAGGAGCAAAGGCCCAAACAAGAAAGGCTGGGTTCTCTTTGTGTGCACAGCCAAGGGGTCCTGGGAAGCTGGCAAAGGATGATGCCCTATCTTAAGCAAAAACAAGACTAAGCTCAAGAAATGGTCTTCTAGAAACTTCTGCATATATGCCATATAGGAGTGGAGCAGCTCTAACCTTACGGAACGATATTCTGGACAATTTCAAATGGATCAGCATCTTTTCGTAGCCAGAATTAAAATGTCAATTATTTTATGATTTTTAATTATGTATTTGTGCATGAGTTTGTGTACAGGTTTGTACATGTGAGTCTGGTGCCTACAGAGGCCAGAAGAGGGCATTGACTCCACTGGAGTTGGAGTGCAGGCGTTTCTGAGCTACCTGGTATGGAAACTGGAAACCAAACTTGGGTCCTCTGCAAGAACAGTATGAGCTCTTACCTGCCCAGGCATCTTTCCGGTCCCAAATGCTCTTTTGTTTGTTAGTTAGTTGGTTGTTTTTAATTCTATGCAAAACATTCAGTTTTTAAAAAATTACTCCTCACCCCATCAGTGATGGCACATGTCTTTAATCCCTGCATTCAGGAGGCAGAGGCAGACAGAGTTTGAGGCCAGCCTGGCCTACAAAGCAAGTTCCAGGACAGCCTGGCTACACAGTAAAACCCTATCTTAAACAAACAAACAAATAAAAACAACAAAATCACTTCTCCTTGGGAAAATTTCTATATACAACTTTCATGCTATTGTATCTACAAAGAGCCCAGATGATGACACCTAGAAACATGCTCCTTTATTAATATATAATGCAACTCAAAGTAGGGAGTTTGTGCTCAGTTAGTCATGATTCA
>NC_022010.1:39189151-39191417 GCF_000317375.1 Microtus ochrogaster
AGAAGAAGGAAAATGCCAGAACCTTACCCATAAGCCACAGCCCCATAGTGATACACAGATTAATAGAAATGCATTGATTTAAGATATGAGAGACAGGAATATGCTTGAGCCATTGGCCAGTGTTGTAATTAATATAGTTTTTGTGTGATTTTCGGGTCTAGGTGACGGGAAAATAAAAGTGCAGCCTCCATTTACATTGAGAAATCAATTTCTCAAAAGACACCAGCATTTTTGCTTATTCAGAAGAGAAGAAGAGAATATATATGAGTGAGCACAGCTCACATATTTTGTAGCAGTCTTCCATACATGCCTCTGACTTATGATAGAAAAGGTACCCTCCACTGTGGTAGGATCCAAAATGTCTTGCTGGGACTATCTTAGAAAACTTGCTCTCTAGCCCAGAAAGAAGAGGTGATCTCTGTTTTCTGCTCTAGCTGCCTGCTGCCTTGCTTCCTCTCCGTCCTGTCCCACTCCTATTATGGACTCTCCCTGTGGAACTGTAAGCCCAAATAAACCCTTCTTTCTATAACTTCCTTTGTTAATGGTGTTGTATCATAGCAACAGAAAAATAACTAATACACCAGGTGATTCCAGATGTAATCAAAATTGTCAAAAGTAAGTGTTATACCCTCCCTCCCTATCCCTCTCTTCCTTACCTATCACCCTAGAAACTAATATATCTGCACATATATTAGTATATATATATATTACAATCTATAATGTATAGATAGATGATAGATAGATAGATAGATAGATAGATAGATAGATAGATAGATTTCTCAAAGACAAGGCCTCACTATATAGTTCTGCTTACCTGGAACTCTCTGTGTAGATCAGGCTGGCTTTGAACTCATAAATCCATCTGCCTCTCTAGAGGTAGGGTTAAAGGTGTGGACCACCATATCAGGCTGAGACTTCTGCAGTTTGTGATAAAGACAACATCCATATGTTCCTAAATTTAGTCTTTGAGGAGGGGAGTGAACCACCTCAACTCCTTCCACCACTGATCTTTAGTTTTCCATGCCAACAGTCCAGTGTCCCCTGGTGTCGTTTCACTCAGAGGATGGCCGCCCTGGCCTCATTCAAGATCTTTCTCTCCTTTCCCAGTTTGTTGACGCTCATAGCCTCATGACTCAAGGTTCTATCTAACGTTCCACTTGCTCCCTCTCCGCTGAACAGCTGCCAAGGATTTTTGGGCAGGATTTCTGATCATCGGAAAGCTGCAGCTTTCTAAACACACGACAACAGCTAGGTTAGCGGAGTGCTATCGATTGGAATATGCGCGTGGGCACCAGTGGAACCGGGCCTGAGTTTCGGTGCCAATGCCTTGCTATCTATTGATGCTGAGCAAACTGCTTAGCAGCCAAGCAAAGCAAGCTTTGTAAAATCAGAATGAAGCCAACACCCACCCGAGGCGAATTGTTGGAGTCGTTGTCTTAAAAGTCTGGTAGGCACTGCTGTGATGCTCTGTGGGTATCTCAGGAATGGACTTCAAAGCCCAATTTTGTTCTTTGAAGGCCTTCAGAAATCTGTGTGCCCCAAAGAAGAAGGGTAAAACAGAGGCTTCTGGGAAAATGTAGCAAATCTAATGAACCAAGGGATTCTTAACATTTTAGCATGTCACAAAAGTAAAGAGAGAGGGAGGAAAGCAGGAGGAAATTCTAGCCCCGGATGGGCAGGGGCTGGTCTGCGCTGTGCTGTACAGACTCTCTGTGCATGGGCACAGACATGAGAACACAGTCCCATGCTTCCTGCCAGCAGCACAGTCTGGTTCGCTACAGCTGCGAGTCCATTTCAGTCCAAAGGGCAGATTTAACAGGAAGAGCAAGTGTGCAATAGAGCAGCCGCCCTGTGTATTCTCCGCTACCGGTTATGGTTTGAATCTGAAACATCCCCCGTAGGCTTATGATTTGAGTGCTTGGTCCCTAACTTGTAAACCTCTTTTTTTCAGGGCTGCGGAGCCATTAGGAGTTGGAACCTGGCCAACGGAGTAAGCCTTTGAAAGTTATACCTACCTTTGTTTCTGGCCTGTGTTCTCTGCGTCGTGCACCACCACGCTATTACTTACTTACTGCTGCTGTGATAAAACACCGGGACCAAAGTTTATGTTGGCTTACGGTTCCAGAGGGATAAAAGTTCATGGTGGCCAAGTGGAGGGGGTGATGGCCATAAGCAGCAGGCTAGGCAGGCAGCAGGAACAAGAAGCTGAGAGCAAGCAGAGAGAGAGGGAGAAAGAGAAAGAGAGAGAGGGAGAGAGAGAGAGAGA
>NC_022010.1:39191552-39246972 GCF_000317375.1 Microtus ochrogaster
CTTCTAGTGATGTACTTCCTCCAAAACAAGCCCACAGCTCCTGAACCTGCTCAAGCTCTGCCACCCCCTGTGGACTAAGTATATAAATACATAGGCCAGGGGTGGGGCATTTCTCATTCAGAACGCCCCAACCAGCATGTGACTGCCCCTTAGCTCACATTCCTGTCACATCAACTTCACCAGCTCATCTCCATAGGGCACACTGAACTCCCATTCGGACCCCTGAGCCCCAGTGACTCTCTCCTGCTCTCAGTCATTTCTGCTGGGTGTTTTGGTCACCTGGTCACCACAGCAACACAAAACAACCAGGACACCACCCAAAGAAAGGACACTCAATACCCAACATCACCACAGGTGTGTTTGAAAAGACTCCGTGTTATATGTGCAACTGTCCTTCTGAGGGGGCATCAGAATCATGCCACTGACTGTGTGGTGTATATTATAAACAAACAAGTTTGTCTCAAAGTGATTTTCAAGCCCTTCGCTGGCTTGCTGGTTTTTCTGTAACATTTTAGTAAGAAAAATATTAGCACTGCCATTTTCTACATAGAAATAAATGTAAATATACGACAGATAAATATAAGTAGAAAATCACTAATATCTATATATTATTTATTTATTAATAATCAAGGATATAAGTGAAAACAAAACACACACACTCTGATGACTTTTGTAAGTTGATTACAAAAGGAAAATAGTGAGTTAGGCATTCTTCTCCACTGAAGGGACTTGAAATGAGAAACCTTTTTGAAGGCAATTTGCCAATATAAACTGTTATTTTCCACACCATTCGGATACTAATTTCAATTCTGTGGCTATATCAAAGGTAGATAATGTACATAATCAGATGTATGGACATGTATGTAAAGATTCTCATCACAGTAGGTTTTGTAACTAACAGTAACCTAATCAATTAAACTGAGTATGGACTGATGATGTATCAATACGGTGGATCACTTCGAAATGATGTTTGGAACATTGGTAATGGTCTGTGAAGATACAGGCTATAAAACTAGGCAAGCTCTTAGAAAATCTCAATGTTGGCAGGAGGTGACGAGAGGCCAGGCTGGAGGGAAGAAGGTGACCATGTTATAAAGGAGATGGTTTCCTATGGCCGAAGAAAGATATGTGGAGGGTCACCGTTAGGTGTCGTGATAACTTATGTTAGAGGTGGTCAGTCAGGACAAGAGATAACTCTTACAAAAGTAAACACACACACACACACACACACACACACACACACACACACACACACCTGCAAGACTGTGAATAAAGCCCCAGAAATTCATCGGTATCGATTCTTAGTTAGGATATTTTACATAATTACAGAAGATGCTGCCATTGGAGAAAGCTGAGGGAAGAGTTTATAAGATCTCTCTGTATTGTGTCTTAGAATTACATGCAAATCCACAACTATCTCCAAATAAAACGTTTCTTAAACAAATAAACAAACATGTCATCTAGAATGTTCTAAAGTAGGCACATAGATACATAGATTTAAAAAAAGCTTCAAAAATCAATAAACTAGAATATGGGGCTGTGACTGTAACTCAACGGTCGTGTACTTGCCTGTCAAACATGGGACCCTGGGTTTGACCTCCACCAACAAGGAAAAAGGAAACTAAAATTAGAGAAAGAAAAAGAAAAGTTAACAGTAGCTATTGCTGGCTAATGGGAGTACAGATAATTTTATACTTGCATGTATTTCCAAACTTTTAAACTGGATGTGTAAACCTTTTATAATTGTGCTATGCAGCCACTCTCGTGTGTTCATGCAGGGAATAGAGAGGGGCGGAACCAGGGGCTGCGAACTGAATTGGAGCCGAAAGGCCAGGCCAACTGTCTTAGTTACCACGACCACAGCAACTCTTATAAAGGAAAACATTGAGGTGGGCTTGGCTTACAGTCTCAAAGGTTTAATCCATTATCATCAAGATGGGAAGCAGCATGCAGACAGACATGGTGCTGGAGAAAAAGCTGAAAGTTCTACATCTGGCTCCACAGGCAGCAGGAAGTGAATTGATCTGAGCTTCTGAAACCTCAAAGCCCACCCCCTCAGGACACAGTTTCTCCAACATAGCCACACCTCCTCATAGTGCCACCCCCTATGGACCAAGTCTTCAAACACCTGAGTCTAGACCATTGCTATCAAACCATCACACCAGCTATGCACAAGGACAGAGATGGAGAAAACCTG
This sequence comes from Microtus ochrogaster, assembly GCF_000317375.1. Taxonomy (NCBI): domain Eukaryota; kingdom Metazoa; phylum Chordata; class Mammalia; order Rodentia; family Cricetidae; genus Microtus; species Microtus ochrogaster. The sequence continues at coordinate 39,193,750 of NC_022010.1, forward strand.
CAGCAGATACAAGCATTCCTCCTTTATTTTACTTTGAGACAGGCTCTTGCTAAATTGCCCAGACTGGACCCAAACTCTGAATCCCCCTGCCTCAGCCACCTAAGTATCTGGGATTACAGATGTGCATCCACACATCTAGTGATGGAAATTATTTCTAATAGACATACCAGAGAGCTGTCCCACAGCCTCACTAGCCTAGCGGTTTCTTGCTACTCATTTTGAGATCTAGCAGAACTTCCTTGAATGATACCTTCTCCATGGGTTTATAGAAAAACAAATGGAGACACAGGAATGTCAGGCCAGAGGGCAAATAGCAGTGAGTGTGGCTGCTGGAATCCTGACTGTCCATGCCCCTTCACCTGCATACACCTTGCTGGGCCGCAGCACTCTCTGACAGTCTCGGTCACATCATCTCTCATCCTAAGTCCAATCTTGTGTCCACAATGAAGAAGAGCCGCAGCTGTTTGCAGAGAGATGATGTTTGGATGCAGGAGCAGCCAGTGATAGCAGAGCTTCACCTTAGCCTAGGGCTTTTCCTTTAAGGCGGAGTAGGTTGTGGTATTTCCTGGAGAAATACTCTCCTCTAAAAAAAGTTCAGAAGCCCCTTCCCTTAGGATCAAACCAAACAAATAACCTCTTCCAACCCTGCCCCTGTTCCTTCTGTAAAGTACAATACTGTAAAGTACAATAGCCCTTGAGTCATATAATACTGGTAGAATAGAAAATACAGTAATTGAAGATTTTAAATAGATACATATATGAATGTTTCCTAATGGGCTCCTCATTCCTTCCATCAAATATCCATGAAAGGGACCTGCAAAGATATCTCAGCAGGTAACAGGCACAGGCTGCTCTTCCGGAGGAGCTGAGTTTGGTTTTTAGCACCCTCATCAGACAACTTTCAGGGTTCCAGTGCCTCTGGTCTCCCCGAATGCTCATGAGCACAACCCCCTCCCCCCACAAAATTATATATATATATATACACACACATATATACATATATGTGTGTGTATATATATATATATACATATATATAAAGCTTTTTTAAAGTGTCAGGTCTTGAAGTTACAGACAGTTGTGAGCTGCCTTATGGGTTGTTGGGGACTGAACCTAGGTCCCCTGGAAGAGCAGTCAGTGCTCTTAATTGTTGAGTCATCTCTACAGCCCCAAAAACTAAATTTTTATTTTGTTTTGTTTTTCGAGACGGGGTTTCTCTGTGTAACATCCCTAGCTGTCCCGGAACTAGTGCTGTAGACCAGGCTGTCCTTGAACTCACAGAGATTCGCCTACCTCTGTCTGCATGCGCCACCACTGCTGGGCTAAAGAGAAGAGGTAACCAACACAGCCCCCCCAAAGGGCAATGCACCTGCAGCTCTGCCGGGTGCAGAAGAGCCGCAGAATTTTTTTAAAGCATTTTTTTTTGTGTCAAATTCAGAATGTCAAGAACTTTTTTTTTTTTTTTTTGGTTTTTCGAGACAGGGTTTCTTTGTGGTTTTGGAGCCTGTCCTGGAACTAGCTCTTGTAGACCAGGCTGGTCTCGAACTCACAGAGATCTGCCTGCCTCTGCCTCCCGAGTGCTAGGATTAAACCACCGCCCGGCATGAACTTTCTTTTAGAAAAAAAATCTCTGCCAGTGTTAGCATCCATATAGAAACACACACAAGCACTTCCAAAGAGGACTAGAGGCCCAAACAGAGTGGTTCTCACATAGTTTGTACTACGTTATAACTCAGGGGAAGAACGCATGCTCATCATACACATGACCCTGGGTTTGAGTTTCACTCATCAGTCAGCGGAGGTGGAGAAAGGGCAGAATGTCAAAACCACACACAGCCAACCTTAACTAACTACAAACAGGTAATTAAGAGGTCAGACACCGGGGGGGGGTGTCAAAAAAACCTGAAATTTAGTATTCTAGACAAGTACATATTCACAGAAATTTATAAGGGTGCCCAAGAAATCTAATATACTTCATTTGAAGACACGAAACGTGAAACCAGGAGAAAAGAGGCTTGACCCAAATGAATTTGGAAGCTATTGCTTCAGTGCCTACGCCAGCCTGCTGGGTGAGCTCATAGAGGCTCCTGAGACAGGTTCCTAGGCACGCCATTTGTGTAACTGGAGGATTCCTGGGATTCATGCCTGCATTCCAGGGTCGCGCTTGCTGGGAAGGCAAAGCACGGCTCATTTCCTAGCCAGGTCAAGGTTCTTGTTGCTTCACTTGGTCTAGGATGCTGGGAGCTTCCTGCCTTCCTGGGTGTGTGCTCCTGTGCGCTGATGGATGTGTGACGTGCTCCTGCTCACTGATGGATGAGTGACGGGTTCCTGCACGCTGATGGATGTGTGACGTGCTCCTGCTCACTGATGGATGAGTGACAGGTTCCTGCACACTGATGGATGTGAGAGGAGATGGCTTCAACGTCTGATACCTCACTGGTCACAGGGTGAATTAACAGGACCCTGACAAATAAAAGAGTTTGTTAGTAGAACTGGGTTTGGGTTTTGCTTTTGGTTTTTAATATATGTTTCTCCTTTTCTCACAAAAAAAAAAAAAACAAAAAAAAAAAAAAAAAAAAAAAAAAAAAAAACGAACAAAACCTTGGGTAAAAAGAAGAAAGCCTTTGTGGAGAAGGTCTCATTCATAACCGCCCTGCATTCCTGTCTCCCGCCTCTGGGCCTGTTGGTTTGAAAGTCTGGAGTCCATCAATTCCTCCCCTTGGGGCCTCTGAAATAACTATAATTAGCCTTTCTGTGGGCATGGGGATACAGCAGTATCACACACAGAAGTCAAAGAGCCATAACCTGTCGGGAGGTCTGTCTCTGCACCAAAGACCGCACATCCCTCAAGCAAAGACTGTTTCCTGCTAGCCTCCTCCATAAAGTTGACTGTTCATTGGTCACCACAGCTACCCATCGAGAAGAAGCTTCTGGTTCTGACAGACCTTCCGCAAACAAGTGTCTGCGATTCCTCTGCGAGTGCTGCCTTGAAGGAACACACCAGTCGGTGTCAGGGAGGGGATAAGGACCTGAGGCTGGATAAAAGGTAGCCGAAAAATGGAGAGTGGGGCAAACGGAGAAGCTCAAGGGTTCCTAGTGATGGAGATGTGTAAGTCGGCCTGTCTCTCACAACTTCCCGATGCCATCTTAGGCGCAGTGGCATACCTAGCCTGCCCAGACACTCACTGGCAATACAGTGCTCTGCTCCACAACAACACATGAGTACCTGGATATCCATCATGATGGTGATCTTTCTACCACGGAAAATCAGTAAATGAGTCGTGGTGGTGAATGCGGAGGCAGCATTCGGGAGACAGAGGATCTCTGTGAGTTCGAGGTCAGCCTGGTCTACAGAGCAATTCCAGGAGAACCAAGGCTACATGGAGAAACCCTGTCTCGAACAAACAAAATAAGAAAATCAGTAAAAATCTACAGGTCAGAGCCCTTACCTCTCTGTTGAAAATCCCAGCACATGGTAACATCTGCATACATACGGCACAAGACCATGTTACACTGAGAAGGGCGCTGAGTGTCCCGTCCCACCCCCTCCAGCTGCTGAGTGTGCACAAATCCCTATCCAGGAATTGCCTTAAGCTCCAAGGGACAGTCTCAGCCAGGTCTGCGCCTTACCTGAGGCAACATCCTTACCAACTGGTCAGCTCTCGGGTGGGATAGCAGGACGAATTCCATGTAAGACAACTTTAACCTTACACACACACCACACACACACATAGTCGCGCACACACTCATTCACACTCCTGCCCTGCCCAGTAGAGGGAATTTTGGCTGATTTTTGTATTTTGCAAGCAGCATTCCCTCTGGTTGGAAGGGAGAGAGGGGAGATGTTTTGACACAATCTCCTCTTCCTTTGTGATTATGTTCCCTTGGTGCAGGTTGCATGACCTTCTTTTCACACCTGCTGTTCAACAATATCCTGAATGAGTTTGAGGACATGGTTTTCAGCTCTGGGGATCCTAGGAGCTCTTTGGAGTCTCAGGCCTGGCCTGCGTGATGATCCTAGCATCCAGGGAGCTGGTGCAGAAGGTTGGAGGTCTGCCTGGGCTACAGGGTGAATTCAATGCCAGCTTGGACTATAGGCTGAGCACTAAACAAGCAAATATCAGGGCAAGTCAGGGAGATTATCTTCCCTACTCGCTTTAGTTATTCCCTCTTAACCTGCTCATTTTTCTTTTTCTTCTGTGACTCCATATTGACGTCTTAGGTCCCCTAGAGCCAGTTCCCTGGCTTTGGTCTCTTGAGTTCTATCTCTTTGCGTGTGGCTCCTACGATTTGGATGCTTTTGCATTTGGTTTTCCAACCACTTCTTTTAACTCATCCAGTGCATTATTTTAGTTCATTTCTCACTTGAGTTCTAGGATGCTTTTTATTTATTTGTTTGTTTTTTCTAAAACAAGCTTTCTCTGTTAGCTCTGACTGTCCTGAAACTAGCTCTGCAGATCAGGCTGGCCTCGAACTCACAGAGATCCTTCTGCCTTTGCCTCCAGAGCGCTGGGATTAAAAAGTTGTGTGCTACCATTGCCTGGTATGTTGTTTTCTTGCTAGTTACTCTTCTTCCTTGCTGGCCTGATGAGTCCCATAGATGCATCACTGCCCTGTGCAGCTCAGCCCCTGAGGTTCCGTAGCCATGAAAACCCTGCCAGAATAGAAAGGTATCTTAGTCACTTTTCTGTTCTTGTGATAAAAGGCCATAACCAAGGCAACTTTTTTTTTTAAAAAAAGTTTTTGGATTTATTTTCATTATTTTATGAGTATTTGCCTGCTTGTTCATCTGTGCGCCACATGTGTGCATGACACCCAGGGAGAGGGCCAGCCTCCATGTGACCGCTGGCAGTCCCACCCATGTCTTTCACAATAACAAGGGGCCTCTAAGCACGGAGCAAACCCTCCAGCCCATGAGCAAGACAACTTAGAAGAGAGAGCATTTGACTGGGCTTATGGTTTCAGAGGGTTAGAGCCCACGATGGCTGAGCCCAAGGCAGGGCAGCAAGAACAGCTGAAAGCTCACGCCTTGATCCACAAACAGGGGGCAGAGAGCCCGCTGGGGATGGTGAGAGTCTTTTAAAACTCACAGTTCATCCATGATGACACACCTCCTCCAACAGGGCCTTGCCTTGACCCTTCCCAGGCAGGTCCACCAGTTGGGGGCCAAGTATTCAAACAGATGAGCCCATGGGGGCCATTCTCTTTTAAAACACCACAGCATACAGGACCACAGCACACAGGACCCTCCAGTCCCCGTCGAGACATCAGGATGAGGGGCTCCCCTGACTCTCCACGTTCAGCTTCTCCGCTGAGTTAAGGAAGACGGTCCAGCACAGATGCTGACTGTCCTTTTCTCTAGGGTTATGAATGAGAAGGGGCCACACACAGGTCTCACCACAATGAGCATCAGCCCTAAGCTTGCCAGGCACTGGTACCCAGGGAAGAAAGCTCCACTCCACAGCTCCATCAAAGCCCGGATAGCCTTCTGTAACAGTATAAATATTAAATGCTCCGCTCCCCTGGGCTCATGTGTCGCGTGCTTGGTCCCCAGCTGGTGGCACTCTTTTGGGGAGCTGGGAGAAGCGAATCTGCCTTTGACTGTCATGCCTAATGATCCCATTCTTTCACTCTGCTTCCCGTCTGCCATGAAGTGAGCAGGCTCTGCCACACACTGCCAAGATGTACTGCCTCATCACAGGCCCAGACCCGACAGACCCAGGAACTACGGACCGAAACCTCTGTATCCCTGAACTAAAATTCATCTCCTGCACTTCAATTTTTCTGTCAGGTGTCTTGTCATAGCCACAAAAGCTCCCACACACTCTCGCTTCTCCAGGACCTGCCGCCATCTTTCCATCAGGAGGCCTAACTATCAGGCTCAAGCTGAGGATGAAGGCAGCAAATCTTCTAAGCTAACAAAACCTAGACAGCCCACAATATGTCTTTTACTATAAAGAGCACGCTTGATCTGCTCACCCTGGCTGGCTCCTCATTCACAACTGACATGATTTAACTTCCATTCTCCTCTGGTTTCTTGGGAGAAAAATCTTTAGAGAAATATCCTGGGCTCATTGGATTTACTTTAAAATTGTGTTTATGGGCCAGTAAGATGGCTCAGTGAGGAAAGGGGTGTGCCTCCAAGCCTGACAATCTTAGCTCAGACTTCAGGGCCCACATGGTAGAAGGAAAGGACCAACTCCTACAATCGTTCTCTGACCTCTACATGTATATTGTGCTACGGTTGTGCATGTAAGATGCATGTACACACACACACACACACATAAATGGATGTACATATGTAATTAAAAATCAAAATTGTGTTTATAAGGAAAATAAGTGGTTTAAAAGGCAGTATGTACAGATATGTTCTGTGTGTATGTCTCCCACATCTATAGGTATATTTTTAAAAAAATGCTTGCAAGGATCAACCCCACACTATTATCACTGGGTGCTAAGTTATAAAAACTTACCTTTCTTTTTCTTGTTTACATCATCTAATACTTACTAATAAAAGACGAAAGAGTTATTCTGTCCCATTGTTCACTCAGGGAAGCACATCAGGCATAGACACGTGACTCTCCTAGAAGTTGTCAGAGAGCAGAATGGAGGAGGAGACGGTAAGCAGAGCTTGGCGTTTCCATCTCAGAGTATGTAAAATGAGGCCTCATCTTCTCAGTGGCCTCGCAGGCTGTTGGTAACCTGTGGCGGCCAACGAGGACTAGAGACAGATGCTTCTTACCCAGAGTCACCCAGGGTGGACCCCACTCAGGATGGACCTGGGCTTAGAACAAAATTTGAAGGCAATGATCATCAGCCCAGGTCCCTAGGTCTCCTCCCACCATCCCATGAGATCACAGAACAGAACCACTCTCAGAACAGAACCACTTCCTGTCCATATGGACTCCAGCGCCAGGTCTGTTGCCTAGCACTTAGGAGCTGGTCAACACACGCTGGTTGGCTAAATCCATTCTCTGTTCACTGGACAATACAGTGTGTGATATAGATAGCCCTGCTGCGCTGTGGCCGACCTTGGACTTACAATTTGATCCAGACTGGAGACTGAAGTTCAAGTTGTACGAGATTTCCGCTCAACAGAAGGGCTCACATCTGACGCTCTTTAACGTCTTGGGCCCTGCTGGTTCACACAGCAGTATTTTCTAAGGAAAATACTGGCAAAGGGTGTGGCCCAGAAGGAATTGTCAGTCTCCTGAAAGAAAAGTCTGTGCTGACTATAAAAAGAGTTCAGGGTGTTGTGAGCATCTTTCTGATTCCAACTGTAAGGCAACCTCAGTTGGGCAACATTATGCAAATTTTTCTGTTTCTTTCCAAGTGTTCCTCTGCCCTGAGGTCATCTCCGGGCCTGTTAAAGCTCCCTTCAAGGTTGCCAAGTATGATTCAAGGGAAAGATTGGGTGTGTCCTTGCCGCGCTCCTCAAGAAAGTCTATAGGTGCTGAGGGATTGGTGCAAGACAGTCTTGGGATCTGTGTCGCTGATCTGTCCCACGGGCATCTGGAAGACCCAGCCACAGGAGAACATGCTTGCAGGATGGGTGATATTTAAAGGGCCAGCAAACAATTCTGCAGAGGTACTGCTCTCTCGAGAGGAATGTGGCATTAGAGACACCACGTAGGGCTGGGTGTGCAGGCTCTCTGTATCTGCTGGCTAAATCGTGAGCGTGTCTGGGGAGACCGTTTAGGGCAGCAGGTCAGTTGTCAGGGAAGCTGGGAGCCATAGTTCCTTAACAACGGGCACAGAAGGATTGCAGTTTAAGAACCAGAGTGACCACAGTAGCGCATACCAGCCAGAGAGCAGCTCCAGTCTGAAACCACTTCTGAGCCAAGCTGCCCCTCTGGCAGAAGCTGTAACCCCATTGCTGCAAGCCATGTTTTATGGAGTTCTTTTATTAGTCTCCCATGTAACCCATAGCCACATCATAAAATTAAATACCCCATTCTGTACATCAAGTCCACTGACTTCTTGAGCCCCGATTAACACTGGGCTTTTCCTTCTGGGATTGTATTACAGTAACAGTATAACTGGCAGCGAGGAGCCCTTCGCTGGGAGCAGTCAAATCCTTTGGGCTCACAGGCTTATTCTCAAATCACAGTGTGTCACGGGTGTGGCCCTCTTTCTCTGAAGTCTTTTTGGAAGCTTCCCATTAATCTCTGTATCTTTCATTCCCCCACCCCCACCCCCCACTTCTCCCTCCATTAGACCCCTCAAGCTGCCTGAGAGTCCCCCCCGTGCTTGCCTAGAGTCACAAGTCAGGGAGGCCCCAACTCACCCCTGAGAATAAATTTAGCCTGTGGGTGATATCCCAGATGAAGCGGTTATCTTTAGCCTGGCAGAGGTGGGGAGTCAGTCCAGGCCACGACGCAAACAGCAGAGGGGAGGGGTGAAGAGGGAGGAAGGCAGTTCCTCACCCCCCCCCCCAGACTACAATATAGCATTCAAGTGTGCTCGGATGACAGAGGACTAAATGTCACAGCGTGCTTTCCAAAACACGAGGAACACCAGGGAATAATGGTCTGTTTCTTCCTGTCCTGTGAACCAAGAAGAATTTTAACACATCCTTTAAGAAGGGCAACAAGGCAACGCGATGTCCGTCCTTCCTCATTCATATCTGCTCACCGCTTGCTCGTTAGCTCGGTTGTCTGCAGGGGTAAAGGTTTAAGACAAGGAAAATGTGTGTGTGGCGGAGGGGGAACTACACGGAACTGTTATGTAGCGCGAACTAAGGAAAGGACCAAGAGCTTTCTGTTGTAAAACTGGGCTTCCTCGGTTCACTCCAACAGTTCCAAGGACAAGCAAGACTCTAGATTTCACCCAAGGAAGACACTAAATGAATACCTTGCCTCATTATCGTGCTGATATAGGAAACTCTTTGCCAGGTCAGGGGGCACAAGTCTATAACCCCAGCTACTTGAAAGGCTGATATGGGGGAGAACAAGTTCAGGCCTGTCTGGGCTACAGAGTGGGTTCAAAGCCAACCTGGTGGATCCTGGTGTTAAGACAAAGGGATAGAAGTGAAGGAGGAAGGAGGGAGGAGGGATATACCCCAGCGCCCAGCAGGCATGAGACCTGAGGTTCAATCTCTTTGACCATTCCAAAGAAAAAACAAATACAGGGAGGAAGGGAAGAAAGGGGGGAAAAGGAAAGAAGGGGGAAGGAAGGAAAGAGAGAAAGCCTTTTTCACTGGCTAAAATCCTTCCCTCTGACAGAGCCTCCCATTTGACCTTCGTCGTGGAATAACTCATTAGAATCAATCGTCAGAATATCTGAACACTTGCTGGTTATTATTAGGGCAAATCTAGCGCCTCGGCTGAACCTGAGCTGGGTTCTGACATGTCTGAGCATGTCTGACAGCTGTGTGCGAGGCCCTGGTCTCCTGGGAAGCAGCCTGTGCTGTGGGGCAGGAGACAGAAGCCCTAGTTAATCGAGGAGACAGCCTTAGATGCTGGGGAAGAACGAAGAACAACTTTTTTGAGTATCTTTTGTTCACATAGGCTTTGGACTTCTGAGTCCCATTGGGGAGCAATGAGACCACAGGAAAGAATTGGAAAGACTGCTTAGTGAGGTCTTTTTTTTTTTTTTTTTTTTTTTTGACAGGGTTTCTCTGTGGTTTTGGAGCCCGTCCTGGAACTAGCTCTTGTAGACCAGGCTGGCCTCGAACTCACAGACATCTATCTGCCTCTGCCTCCGAGTGCTGGGATTAAAGGCGTGCGCATCACCACCCTGAAAGTGAGGTCTTGTGTGAAGCACAGCGTGGAGGGGAGGAGCTGGGAGCTCAGATACTGGACCATCACACAACAGGGAAAGAGACAGAGTCTCCAAATGACTGGACAGCCCCATAGGAGCAGGCTGCTGGGGATACTGAGGAAAACTCCTGGACCTAGCCAGCCTTTGCTCTAGGAAGACTGTGGGGTACAGTACCCTCTGGAAGGTCATTGGTCCTTGAGAATGTAAGTGGATTGAACTGACTTTGCTACGCCTCAATCATTAAGCCTCTTTGTATCCTTCCCTTCTCTGGACTGGATGCTCCCGGTTGCACTGTGGCTCTACTACTTTGTCATTGCACAAGGACATTTTGCTTCTCCTCCTCCTCCCCATGACTCCTTCTTCCCCAAATGTGATATGGCAGAATAACTACAGAACATTTATAAATGCTTCAGTGATCATCTACCCACCAAATAATTGCTGTATTGGCATCAGTTATCTTCATGGGAGCCATCCTTGGCCCTTACTAAAATGGCTTAACAGTACCCATCCACATTGTGGCCAACTGTGGTTCCTTAGATCTTCCTTTTGTATGGGAGAGGTTCAGAGCATAGTCGTCCACAATGGCTTAACACTTAGCATCATTCGGAATATGTAAGACTAGGATTTTCAAAACCAATGGACCGTAATCCTCATTTCCAGAACACCAGTGATCATCACATAAACATTGCCTACAAATCTGTTAGCGTCATAATAACCATTTGAGATTGTCATAAAAATACAAAATATTATATATATGCATAGAAAATCTTTGATAAAGAGATTATTATTAGAAAGAGAGAGGCAATAGGAAGGGGTATATGACAGAGCCTACATTTGCCTCAAACTCATTATGGAGCTGAGGACGACCTTGAATTTCCAACCAACTCTCTGCCTCTATCTCCTGAGTGCGAGTGTGACAGGTGTGTGTCACTGTGCCTGGTTTTACACGGACTTCACTCCTGCTAGGAAAATACTCTATAAACTAAGCTACATTCCCAGCTCTGAAAAAGTCCCCAGTGATGGCTGAACCTTGGATACCTTGAAGGGAGATGACTAATTTAGTTGTCCACGATTGGGAGTAGAATTTTCTTTGTATACCTCTTTGACTCTTTCTTTTTTAAAGGCATGGTCTTACTCTGTAGCCTTTGCTGACCTAGAAGTTGCAATGTAGACTAACCAAGCTGTCCTTGAACTCATAGAGAACACAGAGATCTGCCCCTGCCTCCCAAGTGCTGGAATTATTTTAACTTTATTTTACTTCATTAGTGGCTTGACTCCTATCAAATCAAAACTTTTTTTTAATGAATCTTTTCTCTGCGTGTATGTCTGTATGCCTTGTTCATGCCTGATACACACAGAGGCCAAAACAGGGTATAAAAAGTCTTGGAAATGGAGTTACAGACAATTATGAGCTACCACGTGGATGCTGGTAATTCATTCCCCAGTCCTCTAAGAGAGCAGCCACTGCTCTGAACGGCTGAGCCATCTCTCCAGCCTCTCATTCTACTTTTAAAAGTATATTTATATATTACTTTTCCAATTAATCTTCTAAAAAATCTAGTTTAAAAAAATTTAAAACAAAGAACAAAACAAAACCCCTTAGTGATGGAGCTGGAAAGTGCCCATCGCTGGTGCTGTACCCTGTAGAGTCAAATGTCCAACATGCCCTGGCTCCGTGGAATGCTTTGCTGCATGCAGGGTGGATTGCACAATGACTGGCCTGGCTCAGAGCCCTCACAACACTCTCCCCCCTAACTAGGGCAACATGACTTCCGTTTGTTGACTCGTCGCTAGGTCCAGGCCCCGCAACTAATCCTGCTTCATGTCTGGAGGGATTTTTAGGGGCTAGCAGCTTGGGTTACTTAGCCTCAGCCAGCCTGGTTGCTAGGCCTGTTCTAGTCTTTGTGTTCTCTTGGCAGAGCCGTCCAGGTTTCCCCTGGTGGAGACACAAATGACTGTTCTGAGGCTGCCTGGTTTTGAAATTCATGAAGGGATAATAATAAATAAGATCCCTGTGAGATGAGACGCCCCCCTCCTGCCACCACCACACACGCCCCTGTGTGTTCACTAACCACAGTTATCAAGCACCTCTTGTGTACAGAATAAAAAACCAGGTCTGGGGTGAAAGAAAGTGGCAAGAGAAGGATTGGGACAGAGTAGTCTAGCAACACAGGCAGGTGGAGCCCAACCCCACAGGACTCTCGGGCAGAGAGGCAGACTTGGCATGAGGAAGGTAAAAGGAAGGACTGACTTTAGTCTCTGTCAGGGGGAGAAGGAGGAAATCAGGTTGTTACCAGATGATTGAGGTGGTGGGATTTCAGTAGCTGTGTGCAGAACATTCAAGATCAAGGTTGTAGGCTATGACGACAACCCCACTGGCCCTTCTGCCCTCCTACTCCTTGGAGAAGTGGAAGGTGAACGAACTGGCTCTGAGAGCCAGTACTGTGCAGGGTTTGCTCTGTTTGAAACTCCTCCCTTCCCACCACTGTGTCTAGTGAACATCTACTTGTGTTTGTTAGAAATACCAAAACAAAAAACACTCATCACACAACAACAACAACAAAAAAAATATTAACAAAGCCAAGGTTTGGTTTTGGCTCGTGGTTTGACGGAATATCATCACAGCAAGAAAGACATGACTCCTGGAGGGCAAAGCAGCAGGTAGCCTTGCGTCTCCATCTCCGGCAAGAAACAGAGAACCAGAGCACTGTAGGACTTAGCTTACTTCCTCCTTCTTTAGTCCAGGCCCCCAGCCCATTGGGTGCTCAAGTGATGCTCACATTCAGGGGTCTTCCTTCCTGAGTTGTCTCCCTGGAAACATCCCCACAAGTCACAGCCATCGTATCTCATGGGCGATTCTAAACCAGTCACAGGACAGTGAAAGCATGCCCCCCCTTTTCAAGACCATGACACCTCAGTGACCTTCCAGGGCAGGATGGCAGTGAGAGGCCGGGATATTCAGAAGTTAGGTTGAGTGGGCTCTGCTACTGTTTGCTGAAGTTCGGGTTACTTTTTCGTGTGTCGTACTGGGGGATCAAACCCTGAGCCAGGACTCTACCACTGAGCCACATCCCGTCTCTAAGGTCCAACGTAAGTTCAGCGGCTGCCTTTCTGAGTCATCTTATATCACTTGCTGAAAGGTTCTGACTAGGAATGGCACCTCCCTGAGGTCACCATAGATTAAAGAAGTCAGAGAGGATAAGGCACTCGTCAGACTCAGAGCCTGCTTTGGGGCCTTATAATCCTAGGCTGTGGTTACTCTGTAATCCACCCTCTGTGACTTTGAGAGGGGCCAGACCGGAGCTAGTAATCCTGAATTTATCTCTGCAAGCGATTAAAGGCGTTCTCGCTGTGGAGTCTAGAGTCTTCCGATGGGATGAGCCCCAAAGGCATCAGGAAAAGAACCGGTGGGTGGAAAAGTAAACCCACGGGACCAGAGTTGCTGCATTCAGAGGACAAATGGCGCCTGAGTCCCGTTCCACGTCTTCAGCTGGGATCTGGGCGCTGGATTTCCAGGCTGCCCTGCGTCCGCCCCGTGCCGGGTCACAGCGCGGACCTCCCACCCACGCGGGCCAGCAGCCGGCCTGGCTGGGCGCGGCAGGAAGGAGAGCCAGCTCCCAGCACCCTGATCCTTAACTGCCGCTTCCAAAGCCCCGGCTGATCCTAATCAGTGTGGGAAAGGAGCGCCCGGGCCCAACCCGCCGCCGGAGACGCAGCCTCTTTTCATAAACTTTATCGCCCTGGTGCACAGCCCCTGATAAAGCACCATAAATAAACGAGCAGGCCCGAGTGTGCGGCTGGCCGGAGGCTGCCGGAGCGCACGCCCTGCCTCGGCCCGCTGCTCCCGGGGGTGGAGGGTGGGGGTGGGGGAAATGAATCATGTGCCAAGCTCAAGAAGGATCGAGCTCTTCTGCAAGCCCCCCCCTTCTGCAAGCGCAATGCTATAAATAAGAATGCAAGCCTCCCCTCCTTGGCGGCATCCAGAAGGGCTAGGAGTTTCCTTGTGGCTGCTGGCCACCCTTCTGGCCTGGGAGCTAGGAGTGTTCTTGCTTACCCTCCTGCTTCAGGTCAAGTTCCTTGGGCCTGGGTTGGGCCTGGGCATGTGGCTCCATTATCACAAATTCCTCTGGCTCTTGCACAACACCCAGGCTGGAGCCGGGAAGGGAGGGGCAAGGGAAAGCTTGAAGGTCTCTAGTGGCAGGTGATTAGGAGAACTCTGGGCCACAAGAGTGGCAGTGGTCCCTTCTTCCTGGCTAGCCTGTCACTGTCACCTCACAGCAGAAGCCCCCGGGTGTCAGGTAGGCCTGTGCTCAGTTGACACAAACGAAGGGAGCATGAAAGCTCTGAGGGAAAGGAAAGGGAGGCGTCCATCACCTCATCCCCCCCCACCACCACCACCACCACCACTACCACCACCAGGAGAGTGTGCTCAAAATTCCCTGAGGAGTTACTCAACATCTTTCATTCGGTCCTTAGAAATTATGTTTATGACTACGTGTCTGTGCGCACACATGTGTATATGGTAAAGGTGTCCCAGGCTAGAGCATCAGCTCCCCTGGTGCTGGAGTTAGAGATGGCAGCCTCTGCGGATGCTGGGAATCAGACTCAGGTCCTCTGCAGGAGCGGTGTGAGCTCTTCAGCCCTGAGCCATCTCTCCAGCCCTCGGTCTTGGACAACCCTCCCTCATCCCTTCCCGCCCCTTGGGACATCTCTACATTAACCAACAGTCCAATTGAAAGACAAGTATGCAGGCTCCAAAGCCCCAGAGAAACCCTGTCTCGAAAAACCAAAAAAAAAAAAAAAAAAAAAAAAAAAAAAAAAAAAAAAAAAAAAGACAAGTATGCTCTCACTGAAAAAGCATGGGATAAAACCGGACTTGCTGAACATAGCGGACAATGAGGACTACTGAGAACTCAAGAACAATGGCAATGGGTTTTTGATCCTACTGCACGTGCTGGCTTTGGGGGGGCCTGGGCAGTTTGGATGCTCAACTTACTGAACCTGGATGGAGGTGGGTGGTCCTCGGACTTCCCACAGGTCAGGGAGCCCTGATGGCTCTTCGGGCTGATGGGGGAGAGGGACTTGATCGGGGGGCGGGGGCGGGGAGGAGGCGGAAATCCTCAATAAATAAATAAATTAAAAAAAAAAGAAAGACAAGTATGTGGTCTACATCAGGAGCATGAGGACATCTCGAAAGACAGGTGTGGCACCCCGAGGACACCAGCTCGGCTCTAAGGCCCAGCTTCCAGTCTTGGTAGTCCAGCTGCGGCCACCTGGCTTCCGTGGCCTCACAGCCTTTGCCTCTCAGGGCCACAGTCTCTGCGTGCACACGCACGCACGCATGCACGCACATGTCTGACGCTCTCTAAGAGCGCCCCCAGCTTTCCTACTCTCTGGAAAGCACTATCCTCCTTATAAACGCCTCCATTTCTGGACTGTCTCACAGCAAGTCACTCTGGTGAAACCCTGTTGTGGCTAATTGAAAGAAGCCAGAGCCAGGAGAGTTTCCATCACTGACCCTTGCTTCATGAGGCTAGCACAAAGCCGGTCCCTCACAGGAACCACCCGGGTGGAGGGCACTCCAGTCAGGATGAAGTCATCCTGTAAGGGGGAAAAGGAGCTAAAAAATAAAACCCAATAAACTCTAACAGCACCAACTCAGCACTTCTCCCGGCCGAAAATCTAAGGGCCATTATGGCAAATGGCTCTGCTTTTTATGGGAGGGAGGAACCAATTGGCCAGAAACCTCTCTTCCAGAGAGTGTAAATGCTGCCTTGTGGGGGAGGGGGGGCAAAGTTGAGAGGGACGGATTCTCGGCTGGCAGTTCTACAGAGAACACAACCTAAGTGTTCTCATGAGATTCTCTGGTTGACGCTGGGGGTATGGGTTGGGTGCCAATCCCGCTAGCCATGGCTGGGGAGAGGAGCTGAGTGAAGACAGCCGTGAACAAAGGCCTGGTTCTTCCAGAGACCCCTTGCGACACTGTATGTCCCTGGGAACATGCGGCCCCAGACAGCCTTCATTTCCTGCTCTCTGGACAGAAGGGCACTCAGTCTTGTTTCCTTCATTTGCATAATGTCACAAAATGAGTCACATTGTACTGTCATTTGTTGAGAAATATTGGCAAGAGGTTCCAATTGTGGCTGGAGTCGAGTCTTTAAAAGGGTGCAAGCCTGGTGCCTGACTCGGTCACTGACTTCTTACCTGGACACTGCCACTCTCTGGGCCTTAGTTTCCCTGTCTGCACAGCCTGAAGATTTTAGAGCTGTTTTCCTACAGCTCTAAAATTACAGCAACTCCGCTATACACAGGGGGTATTTGAGGTGAAAGAAGATTTTCAACTTTGCAGAACAAAGTTCTGAAAGGGAAACATGTAGACATATCTACTCCAAACACTGTTCTTAGGTCCAGTTTTGCCCGCTATTATAAAGGTTGTCCGCCAGAGAAAACACATCAAAATGCAGGCTTGGACATCAAAAAGGGCCCACTTGCTGCATTAGCCTCTTCAGCACTATGATAAAAATGCTTGGCAGGAACCATTGAAAAGGAGGAAAACGTTTGTCTTGTTTTGGATAGGTTGTTTTGTTTGGGGCTCATGGATTCAGAGATTTCAGACCACGGTCAGCTGACTGCCTTGCTGTGAGCTTATGGCAAGGCAGAGGCATCGTGGCTGAAAGGCACGGTGAAGGAAAGTCAGGCAATGCCCATCAGGAAGCAAAGAGAAACAGGAAGCGTTATGGAAACAGACTTTCTGGAGTGCGTGTTTCCTCCAACAAGGCTGCATCTCCCAATAATGCCATCATAGTAGGAATCCATCAAAGGATTAATCCACCAATTTAGTTAGAGCCCTTAGGATCCAATAATTTCTCAAATGATGAGGGCCACCAAACTGGGTACCAAGGTTTCCATACTTGAGCCCCTGGAAGATATGTATGCGTGTGTTTATCTCCAAACCATGATACTTACTAACTAGTGCACGAGAGTGGACGCTCTACCATAGTGGTTCTGACTCAGTGGTAGGCACAGAGTTCTGCAGAATGTAAGGAAAATCGCACCCACCCTGCACCCGTGAACAAATCAATTATTTACCTGCCTTTGCAGATGGCCTCAGGGATCCCCAATCATGCTCTCTGGGAGACCTTGCTAAGAATTTCTGCTCTGGAGGACAACAAAATGCTGAGCCTGTGTTTTTCCTAATCTGTAAAGAGGAAATACCACTGTCTCCCCAACCGGGCTTCCCGGTGGGGGAGGTGATAAATAGGCCTTTGCCATTAGAACCCATTGGTTCTCTGCCTAGCAGGCATCATTTAATATTAATGTGGTCCTATTATCATCATCTAACACAATCATTCCCTATTCTGCTATGTGGGATGTAAATTCCTTTAAGACAGAAGCAGTCCTGCCTGTGAAATTCCCGTAGCAAACCCTTCTGGTAAGCCAGCACTGTACGATTTCATACTGGCCTGCTAGAAACATAATGAGTCCCCACGGAGACCAAAGGGAAGGCAGGAGGCAGCTCGGCAGGCTCTCAGAAGGTAATAATTGCTGGGGCAGGAATGCACCAAACGATACCCCTGTGGCTTTAAAAGGCTATGGAACTTTCCCAAGCATTCTCCTGTCTCCCAGAGTAGACGGTAATAGGGGAGAAATTAGTTCACCGAAAGAAAGCAAGATTCAGAAGAAAGCTTCGGATGGAGTTGTATTAAATATCGTCAGTCCATCTGGCACAAGGGACCGCACATACCTCAATTCTGGTATCAAGAGTTAAATGAAGAGGTCCCATTAGACACCCTGGTCCTTAATCTCCCTGGGCTCATAAGGCCTTTGGGATCCCAGCATAAGATATGGTTCCTGGCTCCAGAAGGTGCACAGGTGCTGGACACGAACCTGACGTCATTTTCCCTGCAATTTAGGGACTCCACAGGGTCCTTTGTTGTGGACCCACAGAGCCAAAGGGGCTGAACTTGCCTCTCTCCAGAGCCCCTTCTGCGTAATTGGCTTCAAGCAATTGAGAGACCTTGACCGCTCTGCAAAGCCTCTGTAAGTCAATGAAGAAGTCAAGTGTTCTTCCCATGGGCTCTGTCGACATGACGGATTCAGACAGCCAGTTGAGGCTCTGTTTGGAGAGCAGCACTCCCCCAAAGCAGTTCTGTAGGTTGGCAGCATGAAACTCAGTTGTTTTCTTTCCTGGGATGGGGGAAGAGGGAACATGGGAGGCCTCAAAAGTGTGAGGAGAAAGCCAGGGGTATGGCAGGACTTGAAACTTGCCTGGGACACATGGGAGAAGAAGCAGAAGAGGAGCCAGACGGCATCTCAGCAGGTAGGCAAGCTCCTGTGCAGGTTTTACTGAGAGCTTGTGTTGGTTTGTTAGTTTTGTCAACTTGGCACAAGCTAGAGTCCTCTGAGAAGGAGCCTCGATTGACAAAATGCCCCATTAGATTGGCCTCTGGGATATTTTCTTGATGGATGATTGATGTGGGCAAGCCCAGCCCACCATAGGCAGTACCAAACCTGGGCAGTGGTTCCGAGGTGTGTAAAAAAGCAAACTGAGCAAACCATGAGGAGGAAGTCAGTAAGCAGCGCTCCCCCATGGCTTCTGGATCAGCTCCTGTCTCCAGGCTCCTGCCCTGACTTCCTGCAGAGAGAGACAGTAAATTGTAAAGTGAAATAAACCCTTTCCTTCCCAACTTAATTTTGATCATGGTGTTTCTACAGCAACAGAAACCCAAGACAGAGCCCTTCTTCCTGCCCCAAGGTTGGCCTGACCCCAGCTCCATCTCTCTATCAGCCAGATGGTACAATGCAGGAGACCTAGAGCAGTGCTGTAGTCGTGAGCCTGGAGGACCTCAGGCAAGAAAGCCTTCTCAGCGCTATGAATCCTGGGATTTGGAAACTTCTTTGTTACCACAGCAGAGCCAAACCTAACTTACTAATACATCTTTGCCCCTGGGAAAAAGCGTGATGTGGGTGTTCAGAGCTGTCTTCACTAACTTGTACAGTCACAGATTCTAGGATGAGCAAAAGTCAGTAGAGTCACGTGGACTCTTCCTACATCTCCTTGAAACTTCATCTCTTGCTGGCGCTGTCCACGGAGGGCCCTCTAGCCACTATCCCCAGGGTTTCCTACAGCTCAGGGAAGACCAAGGGGCCCATCAGTCATGTCACCTGGAGTGGATTAAATGGTGGCCTCTCAAAACACATGTCCAAGTACATACAGGTAGACTTTTATTTGGAAAGGGGTACTTGGATACGTAATTAAATAAGGCGATATCCATGAGATCATCCTGGATCACTAGACGCAGCCTACACTCAGTGACAAGTGTCCTTACAAGACAGGAAGTGAGGAGGCAAGGCAGGAATGATTCCATTATGAAAGCAAGAGAGCCTCTAGCCAGAAGAGCACAAAGAAGCAGAAGAAGGTTCTCTACGACAGCCTTTGAAGAGAACCTGTCACCCTAGTCAAGTCTGACAACTTGACTTCCAGATTATGGGACTATTTGAGAATAAAGTTCTGCTGGGCTGAGTTGTCTAGATTGTAGTCATTTCTTATAGTAACCATAGAAAAGCAATGCCCTGCCTTAGCAAAAACACCTTTTCCTCCAGTGTTCCGCTCTTGGATAGAAATCTTAAAGGTACAGGCTACCGACTGGCTCACTAATGGACTGGGAAGGAAGCCTGCCTTTCTTTCCATCTGGTCCCCAGGGCAGGGCCTCAGTTATGTTTCAGGGGGGAGAATGCCAGCTCACAAAACCTGACTGGCCCGCTTCCTCTCAGAGGACACACCAGCCACGAGAGAGGCTGAGTCCTTGATTATGGACCATGCAGAAAGTATTGCTCTCCAGAAATCCTACGTGGAATCCATGCCCTGGGACGTGCACAGCCTCAGACCCTAAGGTGGAGCAAGATCCTGGGGTCTGCCATCCTCAGACAGGGTTTCCACCATTGTACAAGAGCCAGAAGGTTTGCTTTGTTTGGTCTTTTGTTTTGCTGTGGTGGTTTTTTGTTTGTTGATAACTTTAGTCTTAGAGGGGACCAACTAGGGCCTGATTCCACATCTACGGTTCAGGAGAGGGCTTTTTGCCCCCCTGCAGAACTCTGATATATTCCACCTCTTTAGTTTTGCCCTCCAGGATATGAGCTTACTGCACAAGTGTGGCTAGGTTCACACAAAGCCCTTGAAAGATGTGAGGAACCACACCTCACTCCCTTTTCATTTACGTATTGCATCTTATTTTGAGGTAGGGT
The DNA here is from genome assembly GCF_000317375.1 of Microtus ochrogaster. Classification (NCBI taxonomy): domain Eukaryota; kingdom Metazoa; phylum Chordata; class Mammalia; order Rodentia; family Cricetidae; genus Microtus; species Microtus ochrogaster. The sequence goes on from NC_022010.1 coordinate 39,213,754, forward strand.
TTCATTACATAGGCCCATCTGACTTCAAATTTACTGTGTAATCCAGGTTGGACTCAAACGAGACATCTCATTGCTCCAGTCATCCCCCTGAGTTATAGAATTGTAGATATGTACAACCAAGCCGGGCTCCATGCCATTCTAATAATTTTTTTTTTAAAAAAATTTATAGCTGGGCAGTGTGGTGGCACATGCCTTAATTTCCAGCACTCAGGGAGGCAGAGGCAGAGGCAGGTGGATCCCTGGGAGTTCGAGGTCAGCCTGGTCTACAGAGTAAGACCCAGGACAGCAAGGGCTACACAGAGAAACGTGTCTTGAAAAACAAAACAAAAGAAAGAACTTTTACATGAACTTACTGTATGTGTGTAGAGGTCAAAGGACAACTTTTGGAAGCCTGTTCTTGCTACCTACAATGTGTCTGTGGGTTCTGAGGATTGAACTCATGTCACCAGGCTTGGTGACAGATATTTTCATCTGCTAAGACAACTGCCCAGGCCTCTATATCATTTTAAACACCTCAAATGTGTATTGACACCAAATCCCACTTTTTATTTTTAATATCTTCGTGGTTCTTTTTAGATATATTGTTCCTGAATGAAGTTGCCTGGGAATAAATTGTTTGACTTTAATTTTTTTCTACAGTGCTTTCAATAATCATGGGAGAAATCTACGGAAAGTTAACCATGGGTTGTTTTCTAAGCAAATACATTGTTTGGTTGTTTCTCATGGGTAAGATTTCCATCATGCTTCCGCTGGATGGGTTTAATTCACATGTTGCTCACTTCAAGCTTACCTTTCAACTCTGCTTTGGGAGGACCGGAGGAAACGGTCACGTGACCGACAGTCGGCAGGTGAGGTGAGTAGATGGGACAGTGAAAACAAAATCAAAGGTTTTGACTGCGGGAGATGAGATGGGGGTGGCCACAGCAGACACTAGGCCAGCCGATGTGGCCATATTCCTTTAAGGCTTGACAACCAAGCTGGGGGGAAGCCAGATTACAAAGGAATTTGACTTTGTGTGTCCACCTGCCACCTGCACCTGGGAAAAGCCACAAGGACATTCCTGACTAAATCCTTGCCTCTGCACAACTCCCTTGCCGTGGCTCGGAGTCCTATGACTAGCCATACCTTTCTCCATCTGTGTTTGTAAGGCTCAGAGTCAGTTGCTGATGGGGCTTCTCAAGGGAGGAAAAATAACACAGACATCATCCCAGAGCCAGAGGGACTGGGGAGTCACCCTCCCACAAAGTGACTTGGCTATCTTGATCTCAGCATCCCCCAGCCCAGAGCACCTCTGTGGAAAACATTGCAGGGCTCACCACACCAGACACCAGGACATGAAGGACCATTCAAGAACATACCGGATGGAAATAAACTCGGGCTACCAACAAGGTAAGTAGACAGGTGATTCACATGGTCTCTCCTCAACTGTTGAGGCCATCATGAAACACCAGTGCATGCAAGGATTCTAGAAGTTTCTAGGAATTAGAGTTAGGCATATTATAACCTCCCCCTTTAGGCTGAATTTCACAACAGCCGCTCCAGATGGTTATAGGCACTAATTACCTCTATTTTAAGCTGTAAAGCAGAAGGGCCACTCCCTCCAGGAGATTCAGCAAGGAGCGAAAGAGTCCATAACACAGGTCTCCAGACTCTGTGAAGAACCCCCTAATCTACTAAGCTAGCAGAGTGCCACCCTAAAGACCCACAGTGGGGCTGTATAAACAAACAAGCAAACAAACAAGAGTTTAAAAGGGTCTCCAGGTCAAAAATCATTGACAAACTATCAAAATAAACAATAACATTAACAGATTAGGATATCAGTGGATTATAATCATCATAATAATGCATTGTAGGCATTGACTAAAATGGGAATGCAGGCCTGTGCTAGTGTGACTGAGGACAGTAAAATGGAAAAGAGAGCTTTTCCTCACAGTATAGTTCCGACCCTCAAATGAAGAAAGGATGAAACTTTAAAAAGGATCGTTCAGTTACCAGTAGAGAAACAAGCGTTTCAATCCAGAGTGTCTGCAGACAGCAAGCCCGTCGGGGGAAGTCAATTAGAAGTGCGGAACCTGCATGGTTTCCAAATTCTTACAAACATCAAAGGGAAACGTAGCAACTTCACAATGAAACACATCCACAAGCACCATCTTAATTGCACGGTCAAAATGAATCTCCACATAAGGTCACGCTTGAATCACTCACCACCGGCTAGTCACAGACATAACGAGGATACCACAGCACCTCCGTGCCTAAGACGCGTGACCTACATCTAGTCAGGAGGGAGTACCAGACAAATCCAAACGGAGGGCCATTTGCATAAAATCCATATGCAGTAGTCGGAACGTCAAAGTTAACAGGAGCTGGCGGGGACAACTCTTCAGAGCGAAGGAGACTAAGGCAGGAGGGGTACGCGTATCTGAGGATCTGGACCCCACCTTCAAAGAAAACATGACTTGATTGACTGACAGGACAGAAATAACAACTGAAGATTATCGGTAATGATATCATATGTGAGTTGTCTTACTTTGGTGGCTGCGTTACCATTGGAAAGGAGCATGTGTATCCTCCAACCCTGGAGCCTCGAGCATAGATACTACACAGCAGGGTATCCAGGAGGGTGCTTGGGGGCCAGGCGGCAGCGGGCGGGGGGGGGGAGGGGGTAATCTTACTTTTGCAAGTCTTCAAAGTGGCAAATTTCAAACATACGTTAGTCACATCCTGCAGGAAATGGCTGCCTAAGCCTCCCCTTGAGCAGCTCCTCCATTCTGCCTTCAGAAAGCTTAAAGATACGAGAATAGCATCCATCCAAAATGGCACTTTAATAAATGCTTTTAATCAATACATTTAAAATCCGCTCCGCAGTGTGAATGTTGCGTGTCTTAAGAGGGGACCAGCGGACACACATGTCCGTGCGTGTGGGGTCCACCAAGCCAACACCAGTGACACGCCTTCGTCTGTCCCAGCCCACTGCCCTGTCTGCTGCTCGCTGATGCACAGTGAAGCATTGCACAGCGCATGCCTCTTGTCTGTCGGTGTTAGGCGTCCTCCCTTACCACCCCCACCCCCAACTCCTCTCCCTCCCTTCCTCCTTGTCTTAATGCACTTAGGATTGCCTGGTTCAAAAAGCCCACTTTTCTTGATGCCTGGAGAAATTCTACACCTACTGAATCTGTGCCTGAGCCGAATATAGCCCGACGAAGGCAGAAGAGGAGGGGAATGAAGGCTGTGCACAAGACGACGCATGCTCCCACCACAAGCTCCTTCCTTCTGCGAAAGGCATGAAGGGCTTGGAGATGCTCCAAGTGCTCTATATAGCTGGCCCTAATATGGATGGCGGCTACTTCGACCATTCTTTCTCAAAGAAATCCCGGCCTGGGTGATGCTTGGCGCATTTCTACAGCATCCCACAAGGACCACGGAGGCCTCCTGCTCTCTCTAAGTAAAGCAGGCTGTGTCCCCAGTTTAAAGCTCTGCTGTGTTCTGAAAGTTCTCGTTAAAATTATTAGTTAGATCCTGGAAACATCACAAATTAGAGCTTGATTTCCCAATCAGGAACCAACTCCTCATAATCAGTATTAAACAATATACACCATACATATACAAACAATGGGGATTCTGAATATAGAGTAGGTTTCCTATATTAATGTTAATCAACATCATTTATTATATTTATTTTATTATATCATTTATTGTATTTCCTATATAAAGGTTAATCAACAACCTTTTTCAAAATATTTTATATTATTTTTCAGTATGCATGTGTGTGTGCCTGTGTGTGGGTATGTCCATGTATGTGCAGGTGTCTGTGGAGGTCAGAGGCATCAGGTCCCCTGAAGTTAGAGTGACAGGTGATTCTGAGCTCCTTGGGAACCAAATGCAGGTCTTCTAGAGAAATAGCATTCTGCTCTTAACTGCCAAGACACCTCTCTAGCCCATCCACAGACTTTTACGGGGCTGGCCTAAAAATCTAATTCTTACATTGTTTAACCAGGGAAAAAAAAGCCAGTAGCATCCAAATCAGAGCTTAGGCCTCTGAACACATCACTGCCCTGGTGAGCTCCCTCCCCTGTCAAATCCACTTTTGCCTCTGCATGCAAGGCCTCACAAGTGTGCTATATTCCCCTCAGCTTCCCAGGCCAGAGCTCCTACCAAAGAGTAACTCTCGTCACACAAAGACCCTCCCTGTGTCAACTACACTAGTGCTCAGATGGGCGATAGTCACACATCAAACGCGGCAAGAGCTCAGAGTTCACGGACCTTGTTGCTGTAAGTGCTCCGTGATGATATATGACTTCCCTCCCCTGGAATTCTGGTGTGAACAAGACCATGGTGAGGGGGCCTTGCTATGCCCAGCTGGCCCTTTCCAACAGCTTCTACCCTAGGCCTGTATCAAATTATTATATTCTGATCATTGTTTTCTTGTAATTTAATATCCCATCTCTCCCTACACATATCACACAGGAGCACATGCACGCGCACATGTGCACACACACATCAACTGTGTGACTACATACAGAAAAGATGCCTTTGTATGAAGCCTGAAAGGAAATTTAGTGATATAAATATTTATTTACCACAAATATATGTTTTACGGTTTCACATAAATTCTCATTCAGACCCTTAATGACACATGATAAAACTCTTTTATTTAAGACATCTTTGGAAACCAAGCATGATGGTGCAAACCTGTAATCCCAGTACTAGGGAGGCCGAATCAGACAGATCATGAATTCAAGGCCAGTCTGGGCTACATAGTGAGTTCCAGGCCAGCCTTGGCTACATAGTGAGTTCTAGGCCAGCTTGGGCTACATAGTGAGTTCCAGGCTAGCCTGGGTTACATAGTGAATTCTAGGCCAGCCTATGCAACACAGAGATGCTGTCTCAAAATGAATAAACAAAACGTGGAATAGTCTCATTTTCTTTACAGTGAAGAGGAAAAGGAGATAGACTGCTTGTGGGTATCAACTCACGGCAGTGATGGAAACTGATAAGGCCACCTCCAGGACGACCTCACTAAAAGCAAAATCATCCTTAAAATTCTTATTCTGTGACCAAAAAAGTGAGGGCAGATCTGTCTGGTATTTCCCCTATGGGTTCTTCGAAACAAAATGTCTCCAATAGTCCGGGTCTTGGCATAACATCTGCCAGACAGCTGTTATAAAGAATGCCAAAAAGATAATCTTTGCGTCTACCATAATCTTTGCTTTCTTCTCTCTCCTCATCAAATTCCGGGTCCAAGCCAGTAGGTAGAAGCATGTTCCCAAATTCAAAAAGTCTCCCTTGGTTGCCAAGATGTTGCCCGAGGCCATCTAAGATCTCCCTGAACTAGTTAAGAAGACAGGCGTTTGACTTCTTGGCTATGGTGTTGATTTTAACTCTGTTCTAGAGATAAAACCCAGACAGGAAGGAGTTGACCACCACCAGAACGCACTGGGCCTGACTCTGCAATCCACTCCTGAGAGAGCACCCCTAGAGCGTATGAAACTCTGGACCTCTGTACGTGTAGATTTGCCGATCTTGGAGTCTGCAGAAAACGCTGGAGGTCAAGTGACTTATTCTCCACCCTTCTGATCCCCTGATCAGCCCCACTGTCCAGTAGAAGTGAGTTGCTGGAAAACTAATATAATATGCTCTGATAATAACATTCACAAACTCTCATGGGCATTTAATACACTAAGTGAAAGGCTTTGGATGGTGAGAAGGAGGATTTTCTGTGTATAGATATAAAATCTTTACAATGTCTGTTTTCTTGAGCTATTGCTTCTTAAATCATCATCCTACAGAGGGCCGAGAGGATCACAACAGACCTGGAGACAGGGGACTATCCAACATAGGAGCAGGAAAGAGAGCTCTGACCCAAGGCAGAGGAACAACAAGAAGTAGCCCAAGTTATCTTTGTGTTTCTAACAGATGAAGACAGGAAACCAGCTTTCCGGCCATGGAAAATTGGTTTCTTCTGTCACCAGACTTCCTGCAACTCTGCATTGGTCTATTAGGACTAATGCACAGCACCCCACAGCCTGAATGGGTTAAACAATAGGAATGTAGGCTGGAGCAATGGCTCAGAGGTTAAGAGCTCTGACTGTTCTTCCAGAGGTCCCGAGTTCAGTTCCCAGCAACCACATGGTGGCTTACAACCGCCTCTAGTGGGATCCAATGCCCTCTTCTGTCATGCAGGCATACATGCAAGTAGAGCACCCATAAACATAAAATACACAAATAAATAAATAAATAAATAAATAAATAAATAAATAAATAAATCTTTAAAAAAGCAATAGGAATACATTGTCTCCCAGCCGCGGAGGCTACAAAGCTATCAAGGATGCCATTAGGCTTGGCCCCTTCTCAGGCCCGCCTCTTTGGTTTGCTGGTGACAGACTCCTCCCCGTGGCCTCATATGCTCTTTGTCCTATGTGTCTCCCTGTGGATCCAGATTGCTTCTCCTTATAAAGAAGAATACCAGTCAAACTAGCTTATGCTCCACCTAAAGGGCTTGCTCATCCAAACAAAATAACGTTCAGCAATCTGGGTTAGGGCTTCAATGTATGATTTTGTGTGTGTGTGTGTGTCTGTGTGTGTGTGTGTGTGTGTACAATTCAGCCCATAACAGTTAAAAGAGTTCTTGTCAGAAATGTGATGTTAATAACCAAAATATTAGTAGGGTTCCAGGGTTTTTAAAAAATAAGCTGATTAGACGTGTGACTGAGTTACACATTGTCCTAGGTCTTGAACTAACAGGGAGTGACAGATGGCCCTGTTTAGTTAAACCTGTTCTCAGGATCTAGATACAGACAGTCTCCAGATAGCAGCCTGAGAATGATGACCAGCACCCACCAATAGGAACAAAATGTGAGCCACTTGGTCATTTACATTTTTCTAGCAGCCATATTAGAGAAAAAATTCGAGGCTAGAAAGATAACTCAGTGGTTGAGAATGTTTTCTGCTCTTGAAGAGAACCCCAGATCAGTTCCCAGGATCCATGTTGAGTGGATCACAGCCACCTGTAACTCCAATTCCAGGAGATCCAAACCCCACTTAGCACCTCTCTGGCCATCCTGGCATGCAGAACACATGCATGCTTACACATATATACACAAACAACAAAAAACAAATCTTAAAGGAAATATTAAAAATAGGTGCAATTAATATTCAAATGTATTTAATCTAACTCAATATATTCAGTCTATTTCAATGGTATGAAGTGTCATGAGATAGCCCCTTTTCCTCCTGTGGCGCTGTCTTTAGGCTCTGTCAACTACTCTGACTTACGACAGCTCAGTACGGACTGTCTAGTGTTCATCATATGGAGGTCATTGGCTGCCACATTCCATTGTGCAGATCTAAGGACTCAGCAGATTCACAGTGACCCCATTAACCAGCCCAGGATCTCTCAAAATGAGGCAGAGGGCCTTAATAAATGAGAAAGGGCTGAATTTAGAGAGAGCTTCATGGGTTCTCGGGAACTGCCTTCCCAGATGTCCACGAAACTCTTCAAGCTGCCTAGTGCATGGCACCCCATATGGAGGGCGTGTTCCCAAACCCAAGACCTTATGAACATAAGAAAGAGCCCAGTAGCCTATAAAGGACACTAACCTTCCCTATGCCACTCAGCCTGAGACCAAGAAAGAATTCTTACTTTAACCCTTAATTTTGCCACCAATTTGTCAAACTATTTGCCTACCAAGAAACAAACAAGCCTACTACGAACTGTCTCCCATGTCTCCTCTCTGTCCCTCTTTTCTTTCAGTCCAGACTTTTCAAGACATCAACACTAGAGGAATGGAAAGATGGACATTTTATATTTTATTTTATTTGGTTCGTTGAGACAGGGTTCTCTATATAACAGTCCTAGCTGTCCTGGAACTAACTCTTGTAGACCAGACTGGCCTCAAACTCACAGAGATCTTCCTGCCTCTACCTCCTAAGTGCTGGGATTAAAGGCATGTACCACCACCACACAGAAAGATGGACTTTTTAATATGGAGGCCAAACTGTGTGTTGTGATGGTGTGAGCTGAAGAAATAGTTCTTGGGACAGGAAATGAGGGAGCTATCACAACTGACAGAAAAACTCTGGAAGCCGGTAGCCTTGAGGGATGACCAAGTGGGGATAGTTTGGTAAGAGAAGTGTTCCCAGTTCCCCAAAGGGTTTCGTCCAGGTTGGTAAGTACAACAAGCTACCAAACAGACAGGCAGGACCTGCTCTCCACCATAGCAGGACAGGCTTTCCTTTCTCCTTCCCCAACGCAAGTCACCTGAATGTCTTTTTTGAGTCAGAAAGAAGTCTAGAGCTGTCTGTACTTAAGACTTTTGCAAACAGAACATTCCCTGCAGACATCTCCATGTGCACATGTCCTACTACAATGTATATCAAGTCATGATCCCCCAGGAAGCTCCCTATGAGGTAGGAGAGAAAGCTGTTGGAAAACAGTGGATACAGAGAATTTTAAATTGGTCTTATAACCTCCAATCTACAAAATGATACCCAGGGCCACTGGCATGACAGTGTAGTAAACACAGCCTTAATGCTGGGTGAATAAACAAATGAATATAAATAAAAAATTGAATTTCCGTGAAGTTCCTCATAGGACACTGCTTATAAACTTAAGTATGGGATCACAAACTCTCAGGAAATGAACACAAACATTGTTTCCTGGTTACTATTGCTTAGGAACTTCAGAATGCTGTTCTTTCAGTACAGCTCAGTGAGACAGCATTTGCCAGTGTGTGAGAACTTCTGGGTCTGTTTCTCCTAAATCATTATGTAGAAGACGTTTGACAGCACACATCTCTGTGTCTTGCAGCAACACACAGACAGTCCAGTAGCATGTGTTCACCATCAGGCAAAGCAGCCTCCGTTGGGAAACCATGTGAACCATGTAAGATTTTGCACACTCAACAGAGGCGGCCAACTACTCCTAGAGGGCTGGCCTTTGCAGCTGAGCGTGGAGTGAGAATTCCCAGAGCTGGTGCGAGGGAAAGGGATAAGGGAGTTCGCTGATGGGAAGAATTCTTGAATGATAATGATCTACCTACAGACAGACCACGTTTTCATTCAAGTTATAGCCACTTTCCCTGCTAGATCCATGAATCATTCAAAGGAGCTAAGACATCGTGTTCAAATTTAAAGAGACCTAAAGGGAACAACAATAATAACCAATACTCACATGTCCAGGGCATGACCTAAATGCCGTCTCTGTAAGTACTCTTCAAATCCTTTACCAGATACTCCTGTCAGACACACCTCCACGTGACAGGCCCAGGTATCATTTTTCCTCTATCTTTTTGAGAAAGACTCCTAGGATTCTCTGAGTGGATCTTGTAGATCCACATCAGAAGAGACATTGCCAGTTCTGATGGAGAAACTGCTGTCTGATATCTCACCATACAGCAAGCTATTGATGGAGATAAGTCTAGGAACTGGACCCCCTAGCTCTAGATCTGGAGCCATCTGGCATGAACTGCTTGTGAAATGGGGTGGTTTGAATGATGACGACCCCTAGAGGCTTGTCTATTTAAGGTCCGCAGTCAGTGAACTGCTTAGGAAGGATTAGGAGGTGTGGCCTTGTTAGAGGAGCTGTGTTTCCAAGGGAAACATAATGAGAGTTTGTCTCTGCCAAGAACAAGAAAAAGTCTAATAACTAAGTAGCCTCGTCACTTTGTTCTCCTTCAATATCAAAATACTTTTTACTGAAACTACAGTCTTGTCGTTTGTTTTTTTGTTTGTTTGTTTGTTTTTTTTTTTTGAAGTCAGAGTTTCTCTGTGTAACAGCTCTGGCTGTTCTGGAACTTGTTTTGTAGACTAGGCTGGACTCAAACTCACAGAGATAAACCTGCATCTGCCTCCTGAATGCTGGGATTAAAGGCATGTGCCACCACCACCCAGCAAAAAAAGCCATGCCACCACTGCCTGGCAAACAAATTCTGTCTCTAAAATATAAATAAATAAACGTTTAAAAATAGTGCTTTCCACCTGCAAGACTCCAAGATAAGAATTCCCTGGGGTGCTGCCTGGGGCCGGGTAGGGGAGCATGACAGAAACTGGGTGAGCCATTCCCTGTGTTCTGGTTTAGGTATATGGTAAAGTTCCAAAATCTGTACTTTGAACACTATGTGTTATGATGCTATCGTCTGAAGAAGACAGGCTCCCTGGACAAGTCTGTTTTAACACGGCATGCAGTGATCTTGCTCATCCTGCCCACCACTCCTAACCTCTTCTCTCAAAACCCTGTGACCTACTCCTATGGGGCAGACCATCTTCAGGAAAAGTAAAAAGCCACATCAAGTCAAGCAGACGCTCTTCTCCCTGGAACTGTTGTGTCGCCGGGGGTGGGGTGGGGAACCGAACTCATACTCAGCAAAGTATGGCCATGCTGGAGGGTCTCCATGGGAACCACATCTCTGCGATTTAGCCTACAGGGAGCTTAAATGCTGAGAGGGACAAAACACCCAGAGTTCCCGGCCCTTTCCGGAGTCTCCCTTAGAGACCAGACGCCTTGTTGGCTTCTCCGAGGAACTCAAGGGAGGTCAGTTCTGTAACTGAGGAGAGGAAGTTGAGAAGGGGAGATCCGGAAACAGAAGTGGGCCTGCAGTCAGGGGAGCAGCATGCATGCTGGCTGAAGTCACAGGACTTTGAAAGTCTGGGCACGCCCTCCTCCAAACCCATTAGCTGATCAAAAGAAAAAAAAAGTGGTTTTTTTTTTTGTTGTTGTTGTTGTTTTGTTTGTCTTGTTTTTTTCCTCATAACAGAGCAAACTTAACTGACTCCTTTAGAAACCAAGTCTGGACTTACCATACCACCACGGCCTGGATGAGAACCGCACACCTTACTTACCCAGTTGTGAAGTCTAAGCACCTCTAAAAGGTGTATGGAGCCAGAAGAAGAAAAAAGTCCCAATAAACTTCACTGAGGGAGGCTTCCCTTGATGAAAACCATGACCAAATCTGTGGAAAATTTTATGTTTGGTTTTTTTTTTTCTTTAATTGACTTCCTCCAGCACCAGGGAAGAAAGCTCCACTTTCTATCATCATTGGGTTTATCTACTATTGGTCCCTACGGAGAATGCCTGTCTAAAAATAGAGTATTTGTAGATGTAAACTGACACCTGCTAAAATTCACTCCTAGCATGTCATAGTGGGCCCTTAATCTGGTTGTAATATCCTTTGTTTTTTTGTTTGTTTGTCTTTAAGATCAGGGGGTTTCTTTGTATATAGGCCTGGATGTCCTGGAAATCTCTCAGTAAACCAGGTTGGCTTGAACTCACAGAACTCCACCTGCCTCTGCCTCTGCCTCCCAAATGCTGGGATTAAAGGCCTGAGTCACCATTTCCAGGCTCTGATATCCTTTAAGAAGAGGAAAAATACAGAGAAAGGAAAAAGCCTTGTGGGGTTTCAGATACACGTGGAAGCAGCCACGTGGGTAAGGAAAGCAGAATGTGGAATAACACAGTAGGAATCTAAGGCCGGCAGACTTCCCCGAAACCGAGGCTGAAGGAAGTGTAGATAGGTTCTCTCCAGGGCCCTCGGAAAGAACATAACCCTGCTATGCCGTTCCTAGCCGCTGGTCCCCACACTGTAAAGCACATTCATTGCTGTTATCTGAAGTCACCTCTTTTGTGGTCATTCGTCCGCAGCAGCCCTGAGAAACTAAGACCCTGGCTCCCTTATTGCTAATGGATCACCCGGCAATCGTCACATCGGTTAACCATGAAACACCCCCAAGACAATGAAAACCTGCAGAAAGCAGTCTCTGGTGTTGAATCCAGGAGTTTCTTAAAGCAGCCTAGGCTGGCACTGGATTCCGGCTGGCACTCAATCTTCTTTCCATAGGGTCTTCTCACTCTGTTTAGGGCTCCTCTCTCCCAGCTGAGTAAAGTTAGGAAGGGTAAACTTCCTTCCATCCCCTGGCCATCAGTTCTCAATCTGTGGGCCGCGACCCCTTCAAGGTAACTTCAGCTTTTTACATTGTGATTTATGACAGTAGCCGAGGTACAGCTATGAAGTAGCGATGAAATAATTTTATGGTTGGGGTCACCACAACATGAGGAGTTTAAAGGACCACAGTACTAGGAAGGTTGAGAACCACTGAGCTAAGCAAAGAGCTGTCACGGACCATGAGCTTTGACACTTGGGACCTTCTGGGTGTTTTGTTCTGAGTACAGGGACGGCACAGGGAAGGGCAACATGCCACCCAAGTTACTACTGAGCTCAGAAAGTCCTGTCCACCAGAACCGAAAGCTGTGGCTCTGCCCAAGCGCTGGCCATTAACCAGGAACCGGTCCACTACTCCACCCTTTGCAAGGCTTAGCTCTCCGCTTGCACTGCTAGGAGCAGTTTTTACCATCAACAACCAAAACCAGGCGGAGACAGCTGCCTCTATCCGGTGCATCTTCCCCTAACCCCCAACTGTCCTCAAGCACAGGTGGAGGATAAAGAAATTCCTAGGGGCATCGAATACCACAGTTTCCTCTACACACACACACACACACACACACACACACACACACGTCAGTTCCTGCAAAAGTCCTTTGTCTTCCAGTGTGCTTTGTATACAGATTTTTTTAAAAGGTTGTTTTTTGGTTTTTTTCCCAGAAATCAAAACAGTGCTGGATAAAAGTTCTCTCACCCGAGGAATTGGTGAAAGTTATTTCTTCCTACCAGACAAATCACACGCTTTAACCTGCCGCTTTGCTTCAGCTTTGGGGTTTTGGTTTAGAGTAACCACGGCGACTCCAGCTTAGCCACCGCCACGTGAGTGACGCCCTCGAGTGTTCTCTCCTCTCCTCTGCTCCATTTCTTTTCTTTCATTTCTGTTTCAAACATTTTTTTTTCTCTTATTCCCCTAGCCATCCTGTGGAAACAATAGAGATGTACATTATAAATACGGAGACATGCAGGAAGCTCGTGTGACCTCCACAGAGGTTATCAAGTGAGATTCCCATAAGGAATCCAGAAACATTTGCTGTATTCCATGAATTTCATTAAGACTGAGAAGAGCATGGACCACCAAACAACCCTCCCACGCCCTCTTCATGACTGCTGTTGACATTGTCACATTGTCCCTAAGCTCTGGCACTGTTGCTCCTGGACATCTGCTTGGATCCTGAAATACGTCCCTGCAAGAGTTCAGCTGTATTCGCAAAATAAACCAGAAGAATTCCTAAGATGAGTGTTGATGCTCCCAGGGGCCAAGCCAGGCTGCACCCTCAGAAACCTCGGAAAGCGCATGCGGCCTCGTTTGCTTTCGCTTCCCCTTTTTCTTTGCTTTTTTCAAAAAAATTTTAACTGAATCGGTGTGCTTACCTGAAAAAGCCAGTCCATGGGAAGGTGTTTCACTGGGTGACCATTTGGCTAGAGAACAGTGAGCTTTGTTTCCCAAACCCTTGTCCTGTCCCCAGGGCTGCAAATAACACCAGTGCCAACGTCTCTCAAGTCTGAGGCACCATTGTACCAAACTGAAGAAAGTCAGTTGTTCTTTCTTTGCCTGGGGAAATAGAAAACACACACACACACACACACACACGTATATACATACACATACAAAAATATGACTGTCGTATAAAGCGGACCACGAGACTGAAAAGATTAATATTTTCCATGGTCAGATGAAATTTGCTACGTCATGTAAAGGGCTCTGAATACAGTATTACATTACTATTGCACCTGAATTAGTTATGGGTGACATTTTGACTGTTTCCTGTGTAATTCTCATAACTCCACCTGTCTGACATTTCCTTCCTCTCTGGGGTACATGTACAACAGGTCCCACTTTGTGGAGGGAGGCCACCCTGCAGAATCTAAGGGACACATTCCAGAGTGAGCTGCAGCAGCAAGCACTTGCAGGAAGTCTCCAATGCCCGCCCACAGACAGCAAGAGGTTAACTGCCTCAGGACCTGCTTAGGAAGAACAGAGAAAGCTCCTCATAAAAGAGAAAAAGAATCTGAAATCCTTTCGTTGCCTTGTAGCCCTCAGGGACAAAACTGACTGAATCACCAAGCGGACCCCCTCCTCCCTGATTTGAGTGGCCATTCAGAGAAAAATCACAATGGCCAAAGGCTTAGCATGCATTGTCCAGAAGAAATGCAGACAGCATTAAAAGTACCGAGAAGAGGAATCTGGAGGCCGGGCAAAGGAGGCCGGTGCAGAGATGAGCCAAACAAGTACCATCACTGCACTGAACCAGCCACAGGCAGAAAGAACATCTATGAGGTGCCCCCCCCAAGCTCCCACTTTTTCCTTGACTCACTTTTTCTACCAGTCAGATGCTGGGGTCTCACTATGTAATCACTAGCTGAAGCGCAGGCCTCATATGGAGGCAAATTTTTCTGTTGGGTAAATTCAAGGGGGATTAACTTCCCAAAGTTCCTGAGGACCCTGTCATGACATGATGGGAGGAGAAGCACTGGTCCCAAAAACCAACATTAGGAGGTGACAGGGCCTCTGGGAGGTGATTGGGTCATACAAAGCCTGCGTTTGTGAGGAAATTGCTCCCAGGAGTAGGGTCTTCAGTTTCTAGACATTGGATTAGTTGCCCTGAGTCCTGGGTGTTAGAAGGTAAGGTGGCCCTGGATTTTGTCTCTCAGGTACTGGAACACATTCCTGTTTCCTGCCATGAACTGATTCTGCACAAGGCCTTCATCCAACGTGACTGTCCGATCTTGGGCTTCCACCCCACCCAACTCCCATCCCCCCCAAATCCCCAGGATCACGAGTCAAGATGAATCTCTTCCCTTTATGAGTCACTCGGCCTCAAGTATTCTGTTAGAGCAACCTTGAAAATGTTTAAAGATAGCCACCAAATCTAAGCTCGCACTGTAGGAAAAGACTGGTGGCTGGAGGCAGGACGCCTACGATGGAGGAGAGAAAAGAGAAGATGTGAGGGTCAGAAGAGATGTCTCAGTAGATGAAGGCCAGAGTTCAGATCTCCAGCGGCTACTTAAGTAGGCTGTGCAGCCTACACATGAAACTGTGCGCATCACAGGTACACACACCAACACTCGCATCCACAGGCACACTGCTCACACATGAACACACACAGATACATTTAATAATACTACTAATACTAATAAAAGAGGGAGGAATATACAGATCCCCCCACAAGAGGATTCGTGAAAAGACTTGAGTGAAGGCAGACATCGTGCAGTCACGCAACTCAGAACGTTCTCGTGCTGGGTCAGGTCTAAAACGGGCCACTGAAAACCTGGATAAGCGTCATCCTGCTGGCTTCCATTACTTTTAAATTAATCACTGTCTCATGGAGAGAGGTGGTTTTGCATAAACAGTGTAAGCATAAGCGACAGGGACAGACACACTAGGAGCCACACACACATGGCCTCCACAACCACTCCACACCAGCACCCCCTTCATTCATCGGTTTCCAAAGTTCCTAACCAAGCCTGAACTTACATACATAGACATCAAGACAGAGGCCTCTGCTGTGGGCCAGGGAAACCCAGCCTCACAACTTCTGGGCTCCAGATTCCTGGATTCACACCTTTGTACTTCAAAACCAATACTCACAGATTCTAAACCCACATTAGAATGCAGGGCCCCAGCCGGGCAGTGGTGGCGCATGCCTTTAATCCCAGCACTGGGGAGGCAGAGACAGGTGGATCTTTGTGAGTTCGAGGCCAGCCTGGTCTACAAGAGCTACAGAAAAGCTCTGTCCTAAAAAACAAAAAACAACAAACAAACAAAAAAGAATGCAGGGCCCTGGGACTGTCGACCCAAAGCTTACTACTTCTGTATGATCATAAATGATAAATGCACTGCTCTAGAAAATGGGGGTCAAAATTCCCAAGAATTTAAATATGACATTTATTTCTGGTTCATATATTACTTTGGAGCAGGTCTGAGTCTGCTCAGTGGCCCTTGACTGTCCCACGAGCAACCAGCCTGCCTGGCTACTCTCATTCAACACATGGTTTTGAGTGGTGAACCGGCTATTACTTTTATTCGGCCAAAAGGGGAAAGAAACTTATGGGTATGTACCTGCGATAGTTGGTGGGGTCAGGGAGGGCATACTGGCACTCCTGCATACTTGCTATTGGCTGTAACCCAACGGCATGGCCATGCCCAGCTGCAAGGGCGTATGGGGATTGTAGTATGGCTGGGGTTCAAGAAGAAGAAAGCAAGTCTGCCTTGCCTCTCCCAGTCTCTGCCATGGCATGATGGTTACATAGAGTCAGGTCAGGCCAAGACCACTGCCTGCCCCATGAAGAATCGACACCTGCTTCCCCTTTCAAGTTGTCTTCAAATATTTGTGTTAAGTGGATTTTAAAGTACAGCTGAGGTCCTCAGGGGATAGGAAGTGAAAGCCACTGTACCTTGGCCTGTGGGAATCCTGCTCAAGCCCCTGCAACTGATTCCTGATCCACTCCCAGATCTGATGGAGAGTCGTGACCCTTTCTCAGGGTGCCTCAAAGTGCAGCGCTTTCTTAACCTTCCTGTGAGTCACGGCCTATGGGCACAATGCAACCCAAAGGCCAAAGAAGGGTCCCCAGGCTCCGAGGAGGAACTCATGGGATCAAGAATCTTGCCCGGAGTAACCGGTCTGGCTTAGCAAGCTCATGCCCTCAGAGAGAGGTCACCAGGCTCCAGGTAGCAAGTTCGGAGACATTAGCACCTGCCAAAGTCACGGGGTAAGGTCACATCTGGTCAGACGAGGCTTTAAGCCAGTTCTGACTTTGTCAGCTGTCATACCCTTGTGGTACCATGAAGAATATAAAGAATTTGGGGGCAAGAACGGCCTGAACAAGAGCAGGGAATGGGGAGGACCTCATTTCCAGCCTACATCCTAAGAAGGAGGCAGCCTCTCCGTAGTTTGGAAACATGTGGAAATATTCATGCAGCTACATGTCACCTCCTGGGTCTCACTGTCCCCACACACTGAAGTCAAAGGAGACAAAGACAGGTGATGTCTCACAGAAAGGAGCTGTGGACTCTTTTTCCTGCTCTGGCCTCTCTCCTCGGTACCAGGAAAAAAAGGTCTAAACCAGCACTTCAAAGCATCTAGAATTAATCTCTGCAAGAAAAGGCAACGCTGATCATTTTACATGGTGTATCAGATACCCTGGCAAACATTGGTAGCAATGCCGTGTTAAAACCCCTTGATGACCTGTGAGCTGATATTCTAATCCCTGTCCTACCAATAAGGAAACTAAAGCCCGACTAGTTAAGTAACTTGCCTGTGTTCACACAGATGGAAAGAGGTTGAGTCAGTACCTGCCCATGTGCTTAATGCCAAGCTGCTAAGAGGGCCAGGGGACTCCTCACCTGCCTGCCTTGTTTCACCTCCAACCCCCCACCTCCACCGGTGGGGCCTATCTCGTCTGTGTCGCCTCTTTCAGCCCCATAGTTGTTGGGTCTCCCCCTCATGAGTGCCCTGTTGGGTCCCAGGAGCACTGCTCATGCCGGCTGGGTGTACCGCCTGAGCTCCCACACTGAAAGGGAAATATCTCTAAGACAGTGAGTACCTCCAGTGCCAGAGGTAACATATATCCGCTCTTCCGCCATCCCCACCCCTTGCTCACTTTATTTCAGGAGATTTGGAGTTGTGCCCACATCTACCTGGTAGCTTCCTTTCGCCTCTACCCTGGAGCCCAACTGGTAGGGAAGGGAGTTCATTCCTAGCCTGCTATCAGGCCAAGGTCTGCTCTGTGCTGTCACCGGGCAGGCTGCCAAGGTGCCTGCTTGAGCAACACAGAGGTGCAGCCTTGATCTTCACCCAGGCAAACAGCCACATGGTGAGGCTAAGCCCTAGACAGGCAGGAAAAACCAGGGGTTACTCTTGACCCTGCCACTACCTCTTGTCAGCCTTTCTCCATGCCCACATCTTCCCTTCGGATGGAAGGGGAACAGGCCTTGTAAGAGGGGCTGCCACTTCTAGAACTCTCTGGGGGAAAGAGCATTCAAAAGCAAGTTTTTCAGTGTTTTTTTCCGGAAGCCTTCCTTGATGCAGTTAGTAATAACACACTAATTTCCTGGCCTGTCCTCTTCAAGGGTGGTCAATAGCTCTGGCTGATCTGTTTGAATCCTTCCTTCTTCCTACTTTTTCCTGGAAGTTAATCTACAGATGGGTGTGGGAAGGAGACCGTGAGGGTCTTTTAGTACATTTCTCCTTAGCATGTGTTTCTGGTCAGGGCTCAGGCCAAACCTTTGTCAAGGTGTCCATAAACCTCCTCAAACCTTTTGTAACCATTTCTTCCTGAGCGGTAGAAAACTTAGCAGAACAGGGCCAGTAGGTGTCATGGCTGGCTTCCCAACTAGGCTGGGGCAAATGGCAGCACATTCAAGAGATTTGTCAAAAATCACAGAGCTGGGTAGCCCTCCGGGAGTATAGGGGCAGGAAGAGTAGACCAAAGGGCACGGAATTAAATCCAGAAGCTGAAAGCAAGCAGGGAGCCAGGGGAAGTACATCGTGTGGACTTTGTTGACTGACTCCCAGGAAGATGAGAATGCGTTACCATATCTCCAAAGGCCCTGTTTCTCTAACTGTAAACCTGGCACGCTGGATTTTCTGAGGTTGAGCAAATGTCGACCTGAGGGAAGATCCCTTCCAACTTTGGGATTCTACAACTGTTTTGCAATTTGAACTCTGAAAATGCCTCTCTACCCTCCCACTGCGCAGAGTGCTGAGTGCAGAGGAAAGCCAGCCTCTAACACAGCCCCTGGCCTGCCTCCTCTAATCCAGCTGCTCCCCCTCCCTGCCCTCCTGCTCCCTCCCAGCCTGGCCTCCACCAAGAGAAATGGAATTCAACTTTGAATTCCATTCAAGGGAGACCACGATGAAATGGTTTTGCATGAGGGGAGGAGTGACTGTCATCAAAGCCACAAGGAGCCTTCAGGGTGGGGGATTTCCAAGACTTATCTCTCTTTGGGGAAAGCTTTGGCTGCCCAGTGCTCAGGCTCAGAAAATTGAAGTGTACTTCCGATGAGCCTAGGAGCCTCAATCTTGAAGACGCATCTAATGTCAGCTGTCACCACACGTCTCCCAGGGAAATGGTGTAGGGAACACAAGTCACACCCATTGCCCTGTGACACTCTCATCCTCCCAGAAGGGAGAGCCAACCGGTTCCACAGGTGTCAAAAAGTCAGAAGAGACAGCTCAGCACGTACTGCTTTTAGGACCCAAGTTCAGTCCCCCAGCACCCATGTCCAGTGGTTCCAGGGAATTCAGTCTTCTGACCTCCACAGGTACCTGTACTCACATGTATGTATGCGCACACACACATATGTGCATGTATGTGTGGGTATGAATAGAAGTACTTTTTTTTAAGTCTAAGAAGAGCTCCTTTTGCACATACTTCTTTTCTCTCTGACTCAGACTGTAGATATCGCCAGGAAGCACACACTAGTGCCATACAGACAGCCTGACCTCTGTCCCGAAGACCTAGACAGTTGTGGAATAGGGGTGGCAGGCAGTGAGAGTGTGGGGGAGTGTCTTTTCCACTATACTCAAGGTACTTGGCTTATACGGTTTGCAAGGGGAGGGTCTGCTGGGTACATAAGCAGCTGCCTTTGCGGACTGCTAACCGGTGTCTAGGGGCTCAGTGACACCTTCCTCGGAAGGGTTTCCACAAACAGTCTCTTTTTCCTTCCGTTTCCTGCCCCACCCTTCTGAAAACTGTCTCCTGGGAGCCAGAAGCTCCTGGAGGCCAGGACTGGGGAGGTGGTGGGGAGCGGGGCGGGGGTGTGTGTGCATGCACCTACCTCAGGCAACAGGCCAAGACTAGCTTCGGAACTCAGCTGGTACACCTGCCTTCTGCGGCTGTGCCTGCCTGTTCCATGTGATGCAGAGCCTCACCAGAGAGGCAATGCTTGTCCCCCACTCCATCCCCAGCCCGTGTTGCTAAAACAAGAACTTTTGGAACTCAGATGCATGAGGTGAGACCTGGAGGAAGAATGGGCCCCTCTGTGCATCAGCTCCTCCATCCACCTCCTCCCACCCCGGCCAAGTCAACTGGGAAGGTGGCCCGTGTGAGGGTCACAATGTCCGTGGCTCTGTGCTACCGGGGAAAGAAGGAGACTTTGCTCCCCAGTCTGCCTGGTTGTAACAGGGAGTCTTCGTTCTTAGGGGAGGA
This sequence comes from Microtus ochrogaster, assembly GCF_000317375.1. Taxonomy (NCBI): domain Eukaryota; kingdom Metazoa; phylum Chordata; class Mammalia; order Rodentia; family Cricetidae; genus Microtus; species Microtus ochrogaster. The sequence goes on from NC_022010.1 coordinate 39,233,838, forward strand.
AAGGATGACAAGGTTGCATGGAGGAGAGAAGCTCACCTGTTTGTAGACAGACCTCCTTTGCTTTCATTAGACACAAGCTGCATGGCTTCAGACAGGAGGCAGGCACCTTTAGATGCCTGCTAGAATGCTGGCTGGTCCCCAGACACAGAACATGGGGATCCCTACAGATGGGATGGGATGGGATGGGATAACTCTGAGAGCCACTCACCATCTCGAAACCCGAAAAACTAGCAGGCAACAAAGAGAAGGGGTTTGCTCAACAACACTGACCACCTGGGAAAGAGTCTCAGGCAGCACCCAGGTCTGCTAACTTGACAACCATATCTCTTTCCATTGCCATTTTCTGTCTGGTAGCTTTGGGACAGAGGGTCTTAATTTCTGTACATGTCAGTGTAATCTGGGGGAACTTTGAAAATTTGCTTGGTCAGTCTTAAACCCAAAGTTCTAAACTGCTTGGACAATTATTATTTCTCCTTTTTCCGTGCTTTTCGTGTGCGTATGTATGGTGTGTGTGTGTGTGTGTGTATGTATGTATGTGTGTGTGTATGTGTGCTAGTGTTTATTCACATTTTGTATGTATGTGTGTGGGACTATACTTGCATGTGGGTATGACTGCACATGGAAGCCAATGTCCAGAACCACCCTCCATGGCTTTTCCACCTTATCCATCAAAGTGTGCTTTCTTAATGAAACCTAGCACTCACACATACGGCTCGTCTTGCCCTGTTTCTACCTTCTGAGGCTGGAATTACAGGTGGTCCACCATATCTGGTATTTACGAAGGTTCTGGGGACCCTAACTCCAGTCTCCACCCTTGAGTTGTGAATAATTTACCCCTGAGCATCTGTCCAACCCCCAAGTGTCATTGTGTAAGTTCCTGGAGTGATTCTGATACACAGCCAAGAGCAAGAAAAGACGTGCAAACTAGACGGAGAGGAAGGAAGGACAGGAGAGGGGTCAGGAGAGAGGGAAAGAGAGGAAATGGGGAGGAGGAGAGGAAAGACAGCGAGCGGGCGCACAGAATGTGGGGTCCACTGGATTTGAAATGCAGTAGAGGCAAAGTTCAGGTAGGGGGGGGTACGCTTGAGAACTACTGCTAAGAGGGGCAGTTCCACGATTGAGGAGGCAAGAGAAGAGGGCTGCACCAGAAGCTGAAACAGGAACACTGACCCTGGCCTCAAAATCTTGGAAAGAACCCAACCTGCCTCATAACAAGTGTGTTCCCAATGAAGACTTAGCCCTGATCCCCTAATAGTTATTGTGCGTGTCCTCAGACTTCTGCCATCCTTGAGGTGGAAACAGGTGGTGGGAAGGGGCAGGGTGAGCCGTATTCACCTGGCAACGTCCTGGGCTGTGTTTCACCCAGGTTACAGGAACAGAGGTCAGGCAGGGAGCTGTATGGTCAGGTTCAAAAACACCCCAGGCCTTTCACTCCAGAGCAATAGGTCTCCTCCCTGACCATCTGGGAAGCTTTAACCGAATCACCTCCAGGTCCACACCCATGCCAGTTACAACCACCTCTGGGTGGGACCCAGGCCTTGAGCTCCCCAAGGAACTCCAAAGCACAGAGCCGCCGAGAATTGAGCCTGTAGGGTGTGTAAAGAGGCCTTCAAATAGCACATTATGAAAATGGCATTTCCTCTCGCAGAATATGGTTTGAATGTATCACTCTGACTACTCCATCCCACTGCACCCTACCCTACCCCACCTTGCCCTACCCCACCCCACCCTTCCTCCCACACCAGCGACCAGATCAAGGACATGTCTGGCCTCTGTGGCCCACAGGCCTGCTCTGCAGCTGGGGCAGGGCCTGTTTCCCACAGCTGTGGTTTGTGGGACTGGAGGCCATGTCTTGGAAGGGAGAGGCTTGAAGGCCCCAATTTCAGGCAGAACTTCATTCCAGGAGGCCGGACAGAAAAGAACAGAGGGGGTGGGTGCTGTGTGAGGGGAGGCAAGGGGTGTGGCTCAAAGCCCAAACCGAGAAGGTAATTTTGAGGACTCAAGAAACCCTGTGGGAGGGACAAAGGGTATGGGCAGTGGGAGGGTTCTTCGTGCCTTTCGGCCAAGGCTGGCCTCACCTCACAAAGGGCAGCTTCCTAGGCAGGCGCTGGTGAGTGAGAAGCCAGGAGAGGGTAGAATATGGCAGCCCTCTTCTTTGGGTCCCAGAAGGGAAATGGAGAGAATGAGGAAGTTCACCCTGGGGACAAGTGGCACCAGAGCTGTGCGTGGACTTAGCGAGCCAGAGCTCTACAGTTTGGGGGGGCTGTGTTGTTGCTGTTGTGTTGGGGGTGAGGAGTGGTGGTCGCAGAATACAATGAGAGATAAAGGCCCCCGAAGGAGTTGAGGCACACGAGGGGTCCTGAGGTGAACCGGATCTGGTCAACAGGCTCGCGGTTTGTTAGGCTTCATTTTTCTTGGTGTTTCGTTTCTAAGTCTTGTCATGCCATAAACCCGGCAACACCCGGCCAGACAAGGCAGTCCAACCACCCAGTTTATTTCTGGAACATAGAGGAGTAAAGGAGTTTGTGACGATGGACAGTCACCCCACATGTGAGGGCCATGCCTCGGCTGAAGTCTTGCACACTGGACACCCCACATCTTTAACAGACCTATTGTGTGTATTGGTTGGACTTGGCAAGCTTCACAATGATTTGGGCACGGACAGCATGTCTTTTTTTGTGTGTGTGGCAGGTCATCCCAATGTGAGAAGACAGGGAGGAAGAGTGTTTGTCCCCTTTGAAGGTGTGACAAAAGAGGGTGGTGCCTGCTTGGACAGTTAGAGCAGGCTCCCCATGAGCAGAAGTGGGGCAAAGGAGCCAGGAAATCTGTGTTGATGTCCCAGATGAGGCAGGTTGATCCTGGAGGGGAAATAGCCAGATTTTAAAAAAGATTTTCATTTAATTTTATTTTATGTGCATTGGTGGTTTTTTTCCACTTTCATGTCTACATGAGAGTGTGGGATCACCTGGAACTGGAGTTACAGACAGTTGTGAGCTGCTATGTGGGTACTGGGAATTGAACCCAGGTCCTCTGGAAGAGCAGCCAGAGCTCTTAACCACTGAACCATCTCTCCAGCCCCAATAGCCATGTTTTTGAAGTGCCTACCAGGTGCCAGGCCTTGGCCTAAGCCGTACTTATATGAAACTGAGTCTTCACAAGAAGAACACCCAATGGGCCCTCTCAGACCTGTACAAATAAGAAAATAGAGTCACTGGGGGGGGGGGAGATTAAGGGACAGCTCAAGTTATACAAGCGTCTGCACGTTCAGGCAAAAGTGGTCCCACCAAGTCCACCTGGGCACAGAGCATATTGATAACAGCAGGGCGTTTGCTGTCTTACCCGGAAGAAGCACAAATAAGGCCAACAAAAAAGTAAGCTGGGGAGGTGACATTCAGGATAGATTCTAAGGGTTGAGACTTTCGGTCAAGGACCCACCCTTGAGAGGCAAGGCAGCTGCTGAAGGCGGTCAAGCAGGTGCAGGGTTGAGAATGGTGGCCTGTGTTTTGTAGACCTTTCCCGCGTGAACCACTTTTCACCAGAGACATTCTTCCTTGATCTCCAGGACACAGGTATGTAAAACACTTATGCAAAACAAACGTTTATGGATAATAATAAATCACAAAGAAATTCATTTTAAAACAATTCTTTGGGGCTGGTGAACTGGCTCAGTGATTAAGCGATTAAGAGCTCTGGCTGCTCTTCCAGAGGATCCAAGTTCAATTCCCAGCACCCACAACTGTCTGTAACTCCAATTCCAGACGATCTGACACCCTCGCACAGGTATGCATGCAGGCAAAACACCAATTAGTGCTCAAAAAATAAAAATAAATAAATTATAAAAACAAAACAAAAAAATGAGATCTTTCCCAAATATTTGATATTGTAGGACATAGAATGCCTTCAGCAACTTTAGAGTTATCAATGGTTTTGATTTCATAATAATCAGTGCTGAGAACACAACTTTACATAAATACATCGCACCAAATGGTAGACGTACATGTAGGGCCGTTTGTGAAATTATTGGAAATTCTCTTCTAATTCCAAGTCAAAATTTATGGAATTGTATTTTATGGAACTCAAGTCAACAACTCAAACAGCAAGTTTAAAAATCAAACATTCTCAATACAAGGAATACTGGAAGTGTCATGTATAAGTTATACCCCCCCCAAAATTTGGGAGTGGCTACAGCATCCAAGGTCAACAAAATCCAGTGCTCAGGAAATAAGGGATCTATCTATGTTGACTTCCAGACATTTCTTTATCCACAATTCTTCTAGAAGGATCCAGGCAATGAACTCTATTCCCTGTGCCCAGCTGTTTGTTTAAAAGGATGTGGTTTGAGGGTGTTTCGGAGTATCACCTCCACTTGGCTGGGCCAGCTGGGAGAAGACAGAAGAAACCCCAAGCCTTGACGTGGGGACAGAGGAGACATAGATCCACACAGACTGAATTCTGTTCCCTGCATTCTTCCTGCTGACATTTGAAAAGTGCTCCCAGTGGAAATGGCTACCTGGTGTGGGAGGGCGGAGCCCGCATCATAATGGTAGGATGAGGGACTGTCAATCCCACCAAAGCTTGCGACAGTCCTGCCACTGCCTCAGAAGCCGGAGAAGACATGAAACAGATGAAGAGCAGGCTGCGAAGCAACACAACGTGTAACCAGCCGTGTCTGCAGAATACAGTCATTGCTGGTTGGCTACTTTTAGATCCATTCCCCCATCCCCCCCCCAATTTCTTTTAAATCAAGTTGCCACCTGCCCCTATTTTATCCAGGAAGTTCAAAATGAGTCCCTGGGAGCTGACCTCTTTGCGGTTTCCCTCCCTGTGGGTGCTGGTGGAATGGGCATGCCCACTGCTATAGTGGATCTGGGATCTTGGGTCCCAAGGTGATTCCTGCCCGGAAAAACCATTTGTCTCCCCAACAGTCAGGGTGTCCTGATTCTAGTCTATTGTTACCTTTCTAGAGAGGCAGTCAGGCATACGGAAGCATTTCATGTCACTTTCCTTGACACCCAGCTCAGATCTGGAATTGACTCTCATAAGATCAGATCTCAGTTCTTCTCTGACTCACAAGGACAGTTGGGGGTAGGGTGGGGTGTGTGAGAACCGTACCATCAGAAGTACAGGCGCCTGTGCGAGCCAAGGAAGGGACACATGTACCAATACTTACATGTTGATTTAGGAATTAACACCCACTTGGTCGTTTTTCTCAAGCTGAGGAGCTTGGCCAGGTTCCCTGTCTATAAAATGCACATTACAACCGGTGTCCCATTTTCCCGAGTGTCAGAGGAGACAGCAGAAACAATGTTAGCAAAGTTGTAGGAGAGTCACTTTCCATTTCACCGACACCCAAACCCCCAACACCATGCCTAAGCCGTGGTTAGCTCTGCCAATAGCTCTGTCCTGAGGTGAGGCACCAAAGAGTCAGTCATAGCCTCCTTGCTGGCAGGTTCTTTTTTGTTTTGGTTTGTTTTGGCTTTGGTTTTTTGAGACAGGATTTCTCTGTAGCTTTGGAGCCTATCCTGAAACTAGCTCTTGTAAACCAGAGTAGCCTCTACTTACAGAGATTCGCCTGCCTCTGCCCCCCGAGTGCCGGGATTAAAGGTGTGCATGACCACCGCCTGGCTGTCTGCAAGTTTCTATCATTTACATCCAGCTTAGCCTGAAGATACTTAACTAAAGCAACCCTATTTCCAGCGGCCGTTCTGAAAACTCTAGAAACTGGGAGGTGGGGTGTCTCATGGCATTTTAGCAATACTAGTGATGCCTTGGGAGACACTTCCGAATACTAAGGCTGGAAGAACACCAACCTGGAAGCTCCACTATGCTTTGCCAATCAATCACCAATACCTGCTCTCCTGGTGACCCTTATCATCCATTCTACGGACCCTGAGAAAAGTAGAGTCAGGGTCGCAGAAGACTCCTATAGCTCAAGCCATGTGACCCCCAACCTTCCAATCCCACACCATCGCTCTACTAGTGGCAAAGCTTGCAGTAGAGAGTGGGTGCAAACTTCCAGGGGCCCCTTCAGCCCCACATGTAGGCCACAGTAGATTCCCACAGGGTAGCACAGTTAGAGCGTAAGAGAGAGAAGGGACAGTGGCCAACAGATGACGTCAGAGTCCAGGTTTCCGGGGGGGGGGGGGGCCTGACCCAGAGCAGCGGAACCATGCTGCCTTTGAGCAAGTCACTACCAAGTCTTGAAATACAAGTCTTCAAACAATTTGTGGGTTTCATCTTAATCAGGCATAGCTGCCTCTGAGTTTCTGGGTTTCCCTTAGGTCTTGGGGTCCAGGAAAGGGAGTGATGTGTTCTTAGGTGAGGTTGACCTATCATTTGACAAGGCCCGTGACTCCTACTACGTGGTATTGTTGCGTCCCCACGAAGCTGGCTTACTTACCAGGTGATCTGGAGTTTAGCATCTTCAGAGACAACTATTCCGGTCACCGTTCGTCATTCTTCAGGAATGCAGTGGACACCTGCAAAGGAATACATTTTAATTCCATTCTAACACTTGACAGGAGCCATTGTTCCTGCAGAACAGAAACGGCTCCCACCTTTGCTTCTCAGGTGGGACATGGAAGGCTCACAGAGACCATAATCGTTTCCAGAGCCGCACACACCTAAAGCACACACAGGACTCCAGGCCCTGTGGCTCCTTCCACTCAACTTTCCACTCAGCCTCAAGAACATGGCCTTGGAAAGAGGTGTAGAAGTTGCTAGGAGCTTCGTTTGGTTTTTAGCACCTTGAAAACCGGTTCTTCTTTCTTGCTTTCTATTTAAAAATAACATCATCATTTGGAAATAGGACTCAGGGTGACCAACCATCATGAGTCCCCCGGGACTGTTCTGAGAAGCTTTGCCTCCAATGAAAGCCCTCAGTCCTGAGTCAACTGATGCCACGGTCATCCACACTGTGAGCCTCTAGTTGCAGAAGGACCCATGTCTGTGACCTGCTCCCATTCAGTCCCTAACTCACTCATCTTCATCTTCAGGCTCTTCAAGAATACACTCTTCAGAGCCATGGTAGCTCCAGGTGAAGTACCCATATGTATGCATGTATATATGTATGTGTGTGTATGCATGTACACATGTATGTATGCATGTATAAGCTATATAATACATTATATATAGCTACTATATAATTCCTGTCATATATTAACATTACATATAATATTATATATTAGCAATATATTAGCTATATAAAGACAAGGAAACAGAGAGCTTGAATTCTAACAAGCAACCATTCCAAAAAGGACTAAATGTATTTTATAGTGAAATAAATATTAGAAGCCAGATGTGGTAGTGCATGATATACTCTCAGCATTTAAGAACCTGAGGCAAGAGGATTATGAGTTTTAGGCAAGCATGGCTACAAAGTGGGACTCTGTTTTAAAAAGCACACATACAAAGGCCAGAATGTGTGTGGTGGGGGTGGGGGGTGACTAGAAATTGAAGTTGAATTTGGAAACACCAAATGGTAAAATTGGAAATGATTTCTTAGGCCTTCTAGTTTAATACTCGCATCGTTAATTTTCCCACGAAGCTGTCACTTAGTCATCAGTGTGACCTAGACCTTACATCTTCCACGGCAATTATTCAGTGCAGCTTTTAGTCACCTTACAGGAACTTATTTTAATAATGTTCCAGAATTGGGTGTGGCGGTGAGCACCTGCAATCCCAACATTTGGGAGGTGGAGGCAGGAGTTCAAGGCCAGCCTCATCATAATGGGTTGAGGGCATGTGAACCCCTGTGTCGATAAAATAAAATAATAAAACACAATCCCGGGCTGGTGGTCAGTTTCACCTGATGAATAACTAAGTGGCTAGAATGACCTTGCTTGTCCAGATGACTTATCTGTTACTTCTCTTACACAAAGGTGTTTCAACCCATTGTTGTAAATTTGGGGTTCCCAGCAGAGTGCTGGCCCTTTCCGTTCGGTAAGCCTCCCTACAGTCACAACACTCAGGAACCACGGGGTCATTTGTGCCTCTCTACTGCACATTCACACTTTTCTTTCAGCTGTCTGGGAATCCTTGTTGCTGGGAAACACTCCCCTTGGACAATATTCCTCCTGTAATGAGGCCTGGCTGTGGTTAGGAGGATGAATTTCTTCCAAAGGCCCAGGCGGTACAGGCTTGGTCCCCAGTGCAATGCTACTCAGAAATGGGGTCTAGTGAGACTCCAGGCCCTTGGGAGTTTGCCCTTGAGAGGATCATGAACCCCTCCCCTTCTTCTCCCTTTCTGCCTCCTAGCATGAAGTCTGTGTTTTGGCTTTGCCACGTCTTCCCGCCACAGTGTGCAGCCTTACCACAGGCCCACTGGTGACAGGGCCAAGTGACATGGGCTCCAGAACCGTGGGTCAAAGCAAACCTCTGCTAAGTATAGGTTGGTTATCTCGGACTTGTTTGCTGACTAAGTTGGGCACCTGCGGTGGATGCTATGGTTTGGGGATGTTCATTTGCCTTGTTCTTTTCCACGTTTATGTCTGAATTCAGAAAGCTGCTGGTCTTGGTGACTGGCCAATGTAACCCCAGCATTTAAGAGGCTGAGGCAGGAGGATTAGGTAGATTTTGAGGCCAGCCTGGGCTATGGAATAAAACCTTGTTTCTAACACAAACAAATAAAAGAACAATAACAAGGAGCCAGATTAGGAAATGCCTATGAATAGTTTAATGCTTATATTTTGATTTTGTTAAAAAAAATAAGAAACTCATCCATTTCAAATATATAATTTCACAGGTTTTAGTATAGTCCCAGTCATGTAACATTACCACTGTCCTTTAGAATAGTTTTCTCACCACAAAACAAAAGCCTGCTCTGCCAGGCAATAGAGGCACATGTCTTTAACCCCAGTACTGGAAGCAGAGGCAGGTGGATCTCTGTGAGTTCGAGGCCAGCCTGGTCTTCGGAGCAAGTTCCAGGACTGGTTCCATAGCTACTGAGAAACCCTTGTCTCAAAAAACAAAAACAAAAACAAAAAGAAAGAAAGAAAGAAAGAAAGAAAGAAAGAAAGAAAGAAAGAAAGAAAGAAAGAAAAGAAAAACAAACCCAGCTCCTTCAAAGTGAAGGCTCACCCTTCCCCCCCCCCACACCTCACCATTGAAAGCCCATAACCACTGTTGACTGATGTCTCTGTCTCACCATGTCCCACAACCATTTAGTCTACCCCCCCTTAAAAAAAATCAAGAACTCTGAATCGCATCTCCTTTGACTAGTTTTTCTCCTGAAGACTATCCATAACAACTTGTAACCATATTTCTAGAGAAATAATCCAGTTTTGGGGAATATTTGTGTAGTTTTCCGAGCTACTTCCTACTGATTGGGGATACTGATAATCTAATGGGGACCTAAAGAAAATTTAAGATTATGGTCAAGTCCTGACTGGAAAATTCTGTGAGGCTTGATCATCTCAGCCAACAGTCTTGAAATTGGTCTGGATGAAGAACTCAGAGGAAACTCCAACAGAGGTCCTCTGAAATGTTGAATCATCTGGACCATCTGTTCCTATTGGAGATTCTTCAGGGGGTCTTTCTTGATCAAACCTGATTTTTCCTATCCCAGAATGAATCCACAGCCTATCATTTCCTGTAGAAACAAAAACAGAACCTTTTCTCCAAAGTAACATACCTTTTGAAGTCAAAGCATTTCCAAAATATATATGCTGTATGAATCCATTAGCATTTGTAACCAAATGTCTTCTGGCAGCTGTTGCTCCTTCCTCAGCAGTCAGACAATTTAAAGAGAACACAATAACATAGAGTATCCAGACTCTCTGTGTATTTTTCATCTTTATGTGGCTTTATTTTAAACTCTATGTTATTTTTATTTTTTATTTTTGGCTGTTTGAGATAGGCTTTCTCTGTGTATCTTTGACTGTCCTTTAACGCACAGAGATCCGCCTGCCTCTGCCTCCCAAGTGCTGGGATTAAAGGTGTGTGCCACCATACCCAACTACTCTTTTTCATTCTTTTTTTATTTTAAGGACTTTATTCTTTTTCTTTTCTCTCCCAATCTTATATATATTTTTAAACTGTAAACCATTTAGAGACTTTTTTTTTTTTGGTCTGAATCTATCTTTACTGTATATCTCTCTTTTTCTGACCACATGAGTGTTTAATTTGCTAAGCGATATGGCTAGGATTAAAGCCGTAGCTTCAACAGCTGGACCCAGCCCATTTCTCAGCTTTCTGAGAGTCTAGCCTCATAGCAGAGGTACCAGCCAGAGCCATGTTTATTGTCACAACTCTATGGCTTTTCAAGGTCCCTGACAACACCAAGAAGCATGCTGTCAGCAATGCATAAGCACCTGTTTGGTGGCAGGGCCTCTTAAAAGAACTGCAAAGTTTCACAACTAAAGCTGAGTCAGGAAGCCTCTCTTAAATGAGATGTCCTTGCCTCTAGCAAAGAGAGAAAACCTGAGAAATTGCTGCTACCAAGAAGCCATGTTTAGCGCTGTTCTTTTTCTTTTTCTTTTTTTTTTTGTCTAGAATTATTTTCCAAACTCAGGTTTTTAAGTGGATTTAGTCAGCCCCATGTTGGCACCATTTGTTGACTGATGTTTCTCTCCCACCAGGTCCCACAGCCATTTAGTCCCAAATAAACACACAGAGGTCTATATTAGTTATAAATGGATTGACCTATTAGCTCAGGCTTCTTATTAACTCTTATAACTTATATTAGCCCATAATTCTTGTCTGTGTTAGCCACATGGCTTGGTACCCTTTTTGGCAAGGCAGTCACATCTTGCTTCCTCTGTGTCTGGGTGACGACCACAGACTGAGTCTTTACTCTTCCCAGAATTCTCCTGTTCTCATTGCCCCACCTCTACTTCCTGCCTGGCTACTGGCCAATTAGCATTTTATTAAAATACAATTGACAGGGTACAGACCATTGTCCCACAGTAAACCACAAACACTCTCTTTCTAGGCTTTGGATGTGCTATCTTTCCCAGTATCAGAGTTGAATATCTCTTTTAAATGGAGTATGTAACTAATGTTTTACAACTAGGCATACACTAATATTTTGTTTGTTTGTTTGTTTGTTTGTTTGTTTGTTTGACACAGGGTCTGACTATGTAGCCCTGGCTGTCCTAGAACTCTGTAGACCAGGCTGGCTTCAGACTCACAGAGATCCTCCTGCCTCTGCCTCTGGTGTGCTGGGATTGGTTTTGTTTTATTTTTTGTTTTCTGGTTTCTTAATTTGGTTGGTTGGTTGGTTGGTTGGTTGGTTGGTTGGTTGGTTGGTTGGTTGGTTTTTTGTTTGTTTTTTGAGACAGGATCTCTCTACTTAGCTTTGGTTGGCCTGGAACTCACTATCTAGCTGGGTTGGAACTCACTAAGAAGACTACTCTGGCCTCAAACTCACAGTGATCTGCCTGTTTCTGCTTCCCAAGCGCTGGGTTTAAAGGTGTGCGCCACCACCACCCAGCTACAAATACTTTCTTTACTGGACACTGGTGCTGAAAGGGGAAAATCTAACTTCTGGCACAGACATCACACTGTACATTTACTTCAGAAAAATATAAGCAATAAATGTAGCCACCATCACGACCGCTGGAGCAGACATGGGCTGAAATCCTGGTTCTGCCTCTTAACTGTTTAGTGAGACCTAACCCCAGGCTAGCCCCAGTGTTCTCTGCCTTCTGTTACCATCTGTAAAATGAAAATGCTAACTATCTTCCTTCCCAGAATTCTTCTCTCAGAATGAAGCCTCAGTTTCTCAAGGGTACCTGACTGGATAACAACCCCTTTGCTGGTCCTCTTCATTGCCCTGGTCTCTGTCCACTCAGCCCTCTGGGCCTCTTCTCCCTTTCCAATGAGTTCCCTGCACTCACAGCCTCTCTCAGGGGCCACTTCTGACCCAGCACCTGAGACATCCTCAATTGCTTGTGAAATGGACTTAAGACTGAACCCATTTGACTGATGAGAAAACAGACTCGGAGGAAATCAACTTTTTGCATTCTTTGTGCATGTTGAAATAATTAGACTCACACATACAGCACTCTGATTGCCAAGATTCTGCCCAATCGTATCCTCACCCCAACCTAGTTGGGGAGTTTCCTTAAATCAAGGCTAAAAATTAGGTCAAGGCGTGGTCTCAACTCTGAATAATTTCCTATTGGTTTTAAAAAAAACCTCTTCAAAATAAGGAGAGCGATGATGTGACTACGAGGAGTGGGGGTGGAGGTGGGGGTGGGGGGGGGGGATCCAGACATTGCAGCATGGGCCTGTAATCCCAGCACTTGAGACTGAAGAAGGAAGATCACAAGTTCAAGACCAGCCTAGGCTACACGCTAAGACCCTACCTCACAACAAGAGTAACAAATCAAGCAGCCTATGCTTCACCGGCAAGGAAAACAAGCCAAGAAATGGGAAGACACCATTTTGGTATACGGAGTTGCTGGAGAAATGCCCAGTGTAGTAGGTTCCTCCCGCAGGAACTATGAGAAGGATGTCTGACTGCAGGCTGCATTCTAACTTGCGGCCATTTCCATAAAGCACTGGATGGAGGATGGAGGTGGCGTTCAGCTGCTATGTCTGATGAGTTTGAGTGAGGCTGGGTGTGCCGTTTTGTTAACAGCCAAGTGGCAGGTGAGACGTCTGAAAGCCTCTCCGAGGCTCAAGGAACTGTTCTGAAACTCAGGTGAGGATTTGGCTCGGCGAAGCGGTAACTTAATCCAAGCTTCGAGCAGAATGGAATGATGCTGGACAAGAGCAGATGGCCGGGGGAAATCATATGAAATCAGCCTAAATTTATCTAAAGCAGACAGCCAGCTTCCTTCTATTTCTGTCGGGCGTTCTAGTTAGCTCCTGCTGCATAATCAACTCCCTCCACCCAAGCTTAGGGCATTAAAATCCTTGCCTGCTTCTCACATCTCCTGATTTTGTGGGTCAGGAATCCAGCAGGACTTGGCTGAGAGATCCTGTTCTGTACGGCATCACCTAAGGCCACTCAGAAGGATTTGGACACGTGGGTCTGAGGTGGGTCACTCACTTGTCTGGAAGGCTGGGCTCCTTGAGGGACTATTGATTAGAGGACTGTACATAGCCTGGTGGCCTTGGGGTGATTGAAACTGTACATAGCCTGGTGGCCTTGGGGTGATTGAAACTGTACATAGCCTGGTGGCCTTGG
>NC_022010.1:39247072-39254364 GCF_000317375.1 Microtus ochrogaster
TGGTGGCCTTGGGGTGATTGAAACTGTACATAGCCTGGTGGCCTTGGGGTGATTGAAACTGTACATAGCCTGGTGGCCTTGGGGTGATTGAAACTTCCTTCACAGTGACTCATACACCAAAAGTAAGCATCTAATGAACAAGGGGAACCTGACTTTGAGGTCATATAGGGTCGCTTCTGCCAAAAGTACTTACTAAAGTAGTCACAGGCCTACCCAGCTTCACAGGGAAAGCTAGAAGCTAGCTGTCCAAGAGGAGAGTAAACACAACATTCACTTTTGTTCAGAACCCTGCAGCTCTGGCTTCCTCTGAATCTCAGACGGCGGCAACTAACCAAGGGGTCTGTGGCCCAAAGGGCAGAAAGAGAATTGGAACAAGAGGCATCTAGGGAGGCCAAGGTCACTGGCAACCAAACCAAGCTCACACTGTGCTCTGTCAAAGATCATTTGTTCCTCAGAGCTCATAGCAACCTCCCAGTTCCTGGCTTAGTGCCATCCCACTCATGGGGTGCTTCTGGTTGGCCACATGGGGTCACAATGCTGTGCTTGGCGCTAGATGCCAGTGGAGTGAGGCCTGCAATGCATGGGAACATTGCTCCCTTGGAAGAGAGAGAGGGAGGTAAAGAGTCTGGCAGGCAAGGGTCCATTAAACCAGATCTCTCCACCAAGGGTGCTCTGTGGCCCTCAGAGAGGTGTATCCAGTCACAGACTCTCACGGCTGAGCTTTAGTGTCCGGCACAGGTATGTCCTTGGAACAGTGAACTCAATAAATACAGACATGAATTCAGTCGAGGATGTTACATCATGTTTAGAGATTTTTAGGTGGTGTTGTGTGGCAAAACTTTTCTTGAGGAGACACAGCACACACATACACCACACACACACACACACACACACACACACACACACACACACATACACACACACACCTACTCAACCGCAGATAGGGAGCCCATGACAGACCAAAGTATAGATACCACCAAAATCCAACTTGGTGAACTAATGAGTTTCATTGAAGTTACATACAGGAGTATGGCAGAGGGAATACTTACAAGAGCAGAAATGACTCAAAGACAGCTCCATCATCAAAGCCTGCCCCAGCATGAATGACAGCTCCCAAAGCTGGAGCACACTGCACAGCCAGCAGGCAGCTCAGCAGGTTGGCGGGGATCCTTTCCAGGTGCCTCAGTTGGTCTAAAGCTCTTCCAGGAAGCTCAGCTGGTTTCTGCTACTTCCAGACAGCTGGACTGGTCTCAGAGTCTACTTCACAATTTGGCTTGTCTGGGAGGGACTCACAGCAGCTTTATTGATTACTCTGACAGAGAGAAGACTAATGAATCTGGTCAGTTTCACGGACTTCCTGAAGCTCTTTGCCTTTCTCCTTAAAGAGTTTTCTCCTTACAGGACATGTTCCAATCTAAGAGGAAACTGTTATGTAACCAGGGCTAGGGGGTTGGACAGATGCGCTCTTTCTCTGTCTCTCTCTGTCTCTCTCTGTCTCTGTCTCTCTCTCCTCACCCCTCCTTCCTCCCTCTCTCGTTGTCCTTTACTGCATTAGAGCTCCTGACATGACCTACAGGTGATGGGGATGGGAAGGAAAAGAAGGGGGAGAAGAGGATCCTGATGTTTCTGGAACTGTCATGTTCTCTTTACTCCAGTATTGCCCACCTGTTTAGCTGTTGGACTATTCATAGCCCTCTAGATGTGCATGGAATTGACAAATAGGATAAATAAAGTGAGCATTTACCAGGAGCTGACTGCCCTAGCCCCTTTCACAAAATATAACTCGTTGGTTCTTAGAAAATTCAAGGAGCAGCTTTATTTACTTCTCCCCAAGGAAAGGCCAGATTCCTCCCCAGGCTGCCTCCTGCTTCTGCTCAGTATCTGAGGGGATTCTTCAGTGGGCACAATGGCTAGAAACCTGAGCGATGAGGCTGTATATGGGCTCCATGTGGCTCCTCCCTTCCTGCCATGCCCATTCTTCAGTTTGTGTCCTTGTCTGGTTTTTGGTTGTTTGAGACTGGGTCTCTCTGTGTAACCCTGGCTATCCTGGAACTCACTTCATAGACCAGGCCGGCCTCGAATTCACAGAGATCCACCCTGCCTCTGCCTCCCGAGGGCTGGGATTAAAGCTGTGAGGTCTTTATATCCCGTGCTTCAATCTCACCCTGTAACAGAGGACTCAAGCATGCTTACTCGCAGTCTACAGACTGTCGCTGTCCTCCAGTCAGGTGTTCAAGGCAAGTGGTGATCTCCCAGCCAGCATTGCCCATCTCATCTTCCACTCTGCCCTTCCGCCATGGGCTTCACAAACCAGAGCCTGGGAAGCTCTGAGTTCTGGGGCAGGAAAGGAGCTCTATATGAAAATTTTGGAATGATCTGTCTTTGGTTCAGCAGCAATTAGGGGAAATATATATATATACATATATATATGTATGTATATATATATATATATATGCCATCCACGTTCTGCTTAGTCCTGCCTCTCTATTTTCATCTCTATCATTTATACTTGCATTTACAATCTCTAATATTAATTTTTAACTTTCAATGTGAAGTCTCCCAAACTTCAGCGACATAGTGTTGTAGATCCAATAATACCCACTGCTACCATCGATGCTCTGGGGACCCAGGGAGAAGGTTGTACTAGGTTAGCTTGTACTTGGGTCAGATCACACATTCTATGTTGGTCATACCCCTGCTTCATCACCTGTACTGATGTGGCCCCTTTGGCTTAGACTGCTCTTCCACATCCTCCACACTCAGCTCCCACCCGGCACCGTTTGCACGCTTGCCCATGTAGGACCCTAGGACAGCTCTGCCGTAGAGCTCTGATGTCAAGATCTTCCCAGCATCGAAGGACACTGTAGGTCATCGAAATGGACATACTGAATAATTTGCTCAGGGTTTTATTGTCCGCTTTGCAGTGGGTCCCCAAAAAGAGTGCATGCAGAGTGAATCCTTAGCTTTCCTCTGGCCGTGTCTGACAGAAGCACTGTAATTACTGGACGTGTTCATATGTCTGAAGCACTGTAACGAAATATTCCATGGGGTCTATTTCACATGCCTGTGTTGAGCAGGTGTGTGTGTGTGTGTGTGTGACTCCAATTAATACTAATTGGCCTCATCTACTTGAAAGAAATCCAAAATTACATACTGACTTATTGAACTTACTCTAATGTTCCAAAATCAATTCTTTTTTTTAAACATGTCCGAAAACCGAGATAATATGGCAATTACTTCAGTGCTGCAAACCCAGTGGGTGTCCAGTAAATGTAACCTGAATGCATGGATACTCCATGGGCGGGAGTTGAGATATGTTGGTTCTAGCTTCATTCTCCCCCAAGAGCATTATGAGGTACTGGTAAAAATCACCTCTATCCCCCAAGCCTCTGCCTGTTCATCTGTGAAATGAAGGATTTGGAAAACCCCAAAGATTTGGGTTTTGTCATTGCTGTTGTTGAGACAGGGTTTCTCTATGTAGCCCTGGCTGTCCTGGAGCTCGCTTTGTAGACCAGGCTGCAACTCACAGAGATCCACCTGCCTCTGCCTCCCGAGTGCTGGGATTGAAGGTGTGTACTGCTTTGCTTTGGCGAAACCCAAGTTTATCTTTCTGGGATAAATCCCCTGCAGCCTTAAAACTCAACAATTGCTTGAAACATTTTTAATGCATCTACATCACTAGTATCAAATCAAAGGAAAAGAAAGAAAAAGATCTAGTTTTTAACGAACCTCTCTCTCTGACCCGTGGCTTGTTCTATGCATCATTGTAGGAGGCGTTACACCTATGACATGCTTCAGTGAGCAGAGCTGATTTTTGAGGAAGATCATTCATGTTCTGCTTCTTCACATAAGGCAACTGGTACTTTATCAACTTGGGAAGAGTTTGCCTTCCCATCTTGACAGCATGACTGTTTTTGGATGCTCAGAAAAGGTGTTGCCAGACTGAGGTTAGTAGGCAGAAGAAATGAGAAGGAAAAGCATGTATGTGTGGTGGGATGGAGAGTGAGCTCAACAACCCAGAGCTCTCACAAGGTGGGGGAATGATTGTGCCCTTCAGTCAATGGTGAGAGGCCTTGGGAAAGGCCCAGTGGAGAGACTAGCATAGTCTAGAGAATAAGATGTGAAGCTCCTCTGCCGTAAAAGCTGCTCTAGACCTTTCTAGACAAGACTCAAGGAGATCAGTCAATTCCTGTGTGAATTAGCTGAGGATGAAAATGAAGCTTAACCCTCTTTAAGGGAAGACATCAAAGTCCAACTTCTTCACACTAAAGAGCGGTAGACATATGAAGAAGCAGGAAAACACTGACCTGTGACTAAGAGAAAAATCAGCCAGTAGAAACAGACCTACGGATGACAGGGGCGAGATATAAACATCTGGATAACTGGGGCAAAACCTGACAGTAGAGAGTCCAGATTCAAACCCAGCTCTCCTGATGCTTCATATAGTCCTCCCTTCTTTGCTAGTGCCAATCTGTCCTATATTTGTGTAAAAATGTATAGAACTTAGCCACAACACCACCCCCATGCAACTTTCCTGTGCTGCTGGCCCACACATGGGGAAGCACATCCAAGAAGCCTGCAGGGGCAGCTGCAGACTGAAACCTATGCCAGCCAGATTCACAGATGAAATTTAAGTGGACTCTCTTGTACTTTGCCTTCCTCACTACAGAACTTACCCAGGGCCACTCCTTAGCGATATCTGTAGCCAGAGGGCCTCTCTGCTCCTTAGGGGTCAAGGCTTCTGGGAGTGCAGTAATTCCTCTGTGCACTGTGAGGGTGTGTGCACCAGGAAACCAAGCCTCCTGCTCCAGGTCCAAGCTGGCAAAAATTTAAGCAAGACTTGACACAGAAAGCATCACAGCACAAGTCTCACCTTATCGCCAGGTGTGTGTGTGTGTGTGTGTGTGTGTGTGTGTGTGTGTGTGGTGTTGCCTACAACAGTGTGAGAAGGCATGATACAGGGAGTCTAGACCTAAGGTCACTTCCCAGACTGGGGGCGCAGTTTTCCTCCCTGCAATTCGCTACACACGTTGTTACCAAAGCAAATATCAAAGCCCTGCAATTTGCTAATTATAGGCGGGGTCCTGGGCTTGTGGGCCCAATTAACCACTTGTTCCTCATTTTCTCTGTGTGACCCGTCAGCTGCACCCACAATTAGCCACTTGTCTTTTAACTGCCCCATGAGTTGGCTGACTCACCTCTAATCCACTCCAGCTATCGCCTCCAGATGGCCTTTGGTGTCTCCCTGCCTTCCAGGCTGCTCTGCTCAGCAGCTCATCTAGGCCGGCTCTCATCACAGGCCAGTGTCAGCTCTCCCATGGTGCAGGGAGGGGGAACCTGGGGGGGGACCTATGAGATTTCCTGGATTTACTCCTTGTCTCTGCACAGTGTCTGTGAGGCCGGAAGCAGCTCCTGTTGGTCTGGGCATCTTGCCTGGCTCCCTAAAGATGTACAGGGGGCTGTGGCCACATCAGCCTCTGCTCCCAGACAGTCTCCACAGAAGAAAAAGGGAAATTATGGCTTCTCTGGAGCCAGGCTGCTGCCAGAGCTCCTGCCTACGTCCTGGTCAATGTCTCCTCAGTTCCCTGCACAGTGTAGCCAGCTAGGGCTAGAGCAAGAAGTGCTGCCAGCCTGAGAGAGGAAAACCAGAAACTGTCAGGAGAGAGCTCCAGAGTCATAAATTGGGGAAGGAAGAAAACCCTGCACGACCTTTGTTAGGCAGACAATTCAACAAGCAGAGGGTCCGCACCCAACTTCTGATGGGTAATTAAGTCAATGTCCCTTACCCTCTTTCTTTTTGCTCCATTTTTTTAAACTACAGACACCTTGGAAAATCTGGTGAAAGCTCCAGAACTTTAACAAAAAATGGTTAGGTTCAGCCAGCCCTGAGGGTGTATGTACCTGCAATCCCAGTTACTCAGGAGGCTGAGGCAGGAAGATCACAAAGGCTTACATGGGCTATAATTAAAGTATGAACAATTTAGCAAGATCCTGACCCAAAATAAACATTGTGAAAAAGGACTGAGGATCTGTCTTAGTGGTACAGCACTTTCTAGCATGTGTGAGACCCTATATGCAATCCCCAACCCAGCGGGAAGGAGGGACGGAGGGAGGGACGGAGGGAGGGACGGAGGGAGGGACGGAGGGAGGGACGGAGGAAAGGAAAAGAGTGGCTTCAGTTCATAATCCACTTACTTGTTTAATCATTCAGTAAATAATTTAGCACACCTATGTGCTAGGTAGGCATCACTGAGGGGAACGTAAGCGCACAAATTTTACAAAAACTCCTTCTCTCAGAGAGCTTCCATTATAACCAGAAGAAATAGTTGATTGATAATCAATGCAATAAATAAGTAAAGCGCACAACTTGGTAGAGAGTAAGTACTGCGGAAAAAGAACAAATAAGACCTAGGTGGCGGAAAGAGAGACTGGAGCACAGGTCATTTTTCAATAGCGTGTGCCAGGCGGGCCTTAGGGAGCTGTGAAATACGGGCGGAGAACTGAGCAGAAGCATCTAGAGAAAGGGTATGGCTGTCCAGGGAGCAGCCTGAGGCCTTGTCTGGGAGCCTGAGGAAAAGTGAGGAAGGCTACTCAGAGGGACGGAGGCGGAACAGTGTCTTGGAGTGGAGACGGAAAGCACAGAGGACTGAAGGGCTTGGAGAGGCCAGCAGGCCCCAAGGACTCGAATTTTATTGTGACCTAAATCAGAGGCCATTAGTGGAATTTGAACAGCAGGCTCACATAGTCTGACTGATTTAAGACCCTCGGTGGCTGCTGAAGAAGAACAAATGGCCCAAGTGTGAGGTGATGGCAGCACAGAGGAGAAAGGCTGGGTCTAGGGTTCCGGAAGGATGCTGGGGAGAGAGGAGCACATGCATAGGGAATCCCCGAGTTTGCCGGTCCTCAGAGTCTCACCCACACATGCAGGTAAGGGGACTTTGTCCAGGTGACAAAGGAAAGAGGCGACCCCAGGGGGATAAAGGGACGAGAGCTCAGTGGGTACAAAGTGCGGGTCTCAGCTGTGTCTAGAGTTCATTGACTTTGAAAACAGGGAACTGTGGTAAGACGTCCAGTGTTAGGTGAGTATCTGTTAGGATTTTTAAAATAATTCATACTTGGAGAAAAACAACTGCCCCTCTACTTGTTAGTCAGCACAGTAGATCCTGCCAGTTTTGCCAGCTTCAAAGGTAGTCAGGCCGCCAGGAGGTAATGGCGCACGCCTTTAATCCCAGCACTTGAGAGGCAGAGGCAGGCAAATCTCTGTGAGTCTGAGTTTAGCCTGGTCTACAGAG
>NC_022010.1:39254545-39299135 GCF_000317375.1 Microtus ochrogaster
GGAGGGGAGGGAAGGAGAGAAGCCAAAGCAAAATCCACCCTGTAGCAAACCCAGAACTGAGAAGGGAAGTTAGTGCTAGAGCTGGGAAGCCTGGGAAGCTTTGCAGCCTCCAGAAGGGGCTGACTGGCCCAGGAGGAAGGAAGGAAGCAGTCCAGAAAGAGGCCAGCATGCAACAAAGGCAAGCTGAGGCCCCAGCACCCACTGCCTGATGACCACATTCAGGAGGGCTCCGTGGCCCAGGGACTGGGCCTGCTGTCACCCAGAGGGCTGAGGACCCTGTGAAGAAGCTTGGTTCTAGGACTTTGAGCAGCTACAACCTGCAGATACTAGTGACTTAGAGGGCCCAGAGTGAAGGCTGACACGGCCCAGCAGTCTCTGCTGACCCAAGTGGAGAGCTTTCCTGTGGACCAGAACAAGGAGGTTTCCTGGCCCTAGCTCTGCATCAGCCACCTCCAGACCTGTGCCCCAGATTGCAAATTCCTCTTTGTATAGGGATCTGTCTCTGAGCCTGGGGCAAGGTCCCCTGCTGCCACATTTGGCCAAACCATGTGCTGTATCACAGTTCTGATCAGGTGCCAAGAAAACTATTTCCCAGGCCACAGCTTTAACAAGCCCATGCTTCCTAATTACCAGTTTTCTCCTAATTAAATAAGGGGGGGGGCGCTCACCCCTGATTACTCCACCTTACAGTACCACCTTCCGTTTATAGGCGTCTCTCTTCAGAGGGGCCCAACGTGCTTTGTGTATTACTGTATACGTTTCCCTCGTAACCATCCCCGAGATTCCTAGGGATGGTTATTATCCTGCCGGTTTACAGGTGGGAAAAGGGACACCGGCTGGGGTTAAGCAAAGTGTCTGTCAACCTCGCCGGTGGGGCCCAGGATTCCGAAGCTCTCCTCTTTAGAAATAAAGTCATCCCCCGGGAGCAAAACTGGGCTAAAGCAACAGAGAGCGAATGGTCATTTATTGCGTGCTTGTGATGGAGATAATTAGCACAGTTTAGTTCCCACAGCAATCCCATAAAGCAGCTAGGATGGCCAGCCTTCCCTGTGAGGACAATGAGTGTCTGGAGGAACAGCACCCTTCACCTTAATAGCAGGTAGCAGAGGCCGGCAGACACGGGGCATTTAGCCCTGTACCAGCAGTCTTACATTTATTAACTCATTTGAATGCTTAAAACCATCTTGAAGGTGATTATTAGAACGACTGCCATTTTTTCCTATGATATCACAGAAAAGGAAGTGGCATGATCCATGTCACATAAAAGTAATAGTAGAGCCAGGAAGAGCTCAGAGGGTTCCATTCCTCCAGTCAGGTGACAATCAGAGTGCAGCCCCAAGACAGCGCTGGCCTCTCTTCCTGAAACTCTGGTTTGTGCATCTGGGTGCATGGGAGTTCCAGGAGACACTTCCTGCCCACACGGAGGCAAATGTGTCCATTAGCAAACGACACTGTGGGAGCTGGTAGGACATGGGCAGTAGAATCCAAGAGTTGCAATATTCCAAGAGAGATAGCCAGCTATACGCTGAAACTGGCTGTGTGGTAGTGGCATCTTGCTCTCCCAGTGAATACGTGCAAGCTTGTGCGCCCCCCCCCCCACAGCACCAGGAAGGGATGTCCTATATAGGAACACAACTTCTGGCTCCTTGACAGTCCAGGCTACCTTGTCCATCAGTAAAGTGTCCTGCCAGGCTCAGGCCTCAGGGCAGCAGAGTGAAGGGCCTTCAATGGCCTGACATGGAAGAAACCCAGCCCCTGCATCCAGTCTCGGGTCAAGAGTCCTTTGGGGGGCAGGTAGTACTCCCCTCACACCCATCTCTTTCCAGACCCCACCCACAGCAATTGGTTGACAACAGCCCTCATCTGTTGCTGCCTGTCCTGTGCCTTCATCAGTTACTGGGAGCCCTTCCTGAAAACCAGACAGACCTAGTTACCAAGGGAGGCTGGACAGACTAGCCAGTAGCTTCAGTTCTTTCCAACCAAAGCCAAGCAGGTAAGACGGTTCCGGCTTACCAGGTCTGACTCCAGGTTTTCCCTTCTCTCTTCTGCACCTGCTCCAGGCCCCTGCACTGGGAGGGGGAGTCTTCAGTGTAACTTCTACCTGGTGTCACCTGGCCAGAGCACAGGCGTTAGCCCAACCTCACAGCCCAGCCAGACCTACCGTTTACTGTGTCATCCTGGAAAATAAGAATTCTACTCGACAGGATTGCTGTGGGTGGATGTGTAGCTGTATTCAAGGGCTGAGAACTATGTGAAGCATTGACCCTGCACTCGGAAATCTCTACTAGTATGTGAGCCATCCCCACGCACCCCAAGAATCAGTATTGACCCAAGTCTGGCTTACATGACAGTTTCTCCAGTAGACAGAGGCAGCTAAGGCCTGGGGGAAGTCAGTTTGGGGGAAGAAGCATGAATACAGGAAAGAGCTTTCCTTGTGAAGGCCTGAATATGTAGCCTTAGTCCTGGTTGGTTACAGAACATCAACAGAAAAGGGATTGAGGTGGGGAGGGGGCAACAATGTCCAGCACACTGCCCAGGAGGCAACCCCACTCCCTGGCCTCACTGGTAGATGTGCTAAGTCCAGTCCAGGGCCAGAATCGCTTCCAGTGTTGCTCTCCAGCAGCTACGCACATGGCTTGGGTCCCCACCCGCCTTGAGCTTTAAATCCCACAGGACTTGGGGATGACAGAACTGTTTTGTTGAGCACTTGTTTCTCCCACTGCCAGGCTGGGCAGGTGGTACAGCTGCTTAGAGGTCAGGAAGAAACAAGCCTGTACAGCTACCCCACCAGGGTCCTCTTCCTGTCGCAAAGAGCCACCCTCCTGGGAGGTGGCTCTGCTCTGCCAAGGAACTGGAAAGACAGACAGACAGACAGACAGACAGGCTACAGCCTGAAGGAAAAGCGAGGCCCTAAATTCAAAGAACTGCTTCTTTGTAAACACCAGCCACTTGCTGTGGCCTTGGAATTCAGTCACTACTGGGGGCCCCCAAGTTCTGCTTCAATGGGCAGGTCAGAAGAGAACAAGCATCATCTGAGCAGGAAACCCGGAGCCATTTAATCTTGCAAGTCAGTCTTCGTTTTCTGTTAAGTAATATATTTGAGCTTACGCTGGAGCCCGCTGCGCACGACAAAAATAGAGGCCGAGCACAACACTTCCACCACCTGTGTTTGCCTTGGATTGCACATTTTCCATGACAAACAAGAAAGCCCAGATTGGAAATCCATTCATCCCTTCAGAAGAAGTGCTCCAGTTGGGGGCTATGTGTGTTTTCAATCAGAGGAGGCTAAAAACAGCCTTTGCAGGACGGCCATATCCCATGCCTCAAAGCCCCAAGACTCAAAACATCTTTTTATCTTCTCTGCAGATAATTTTGTATAAAACCCATGATTTTTTAAAAATGCAATTGCTAATTAAAATTGCCACTTAATTTCCACTATGTCTCCCCATTGTCTCATTTGTAACCATAACAAGGGTTCTGTTGGTTGAGACAGTCTCACAGGGTAGGCCAGGTTTGCCATTCTCCTGCCTCAGATTCCCCAAAACTAGGATTGAAAGCATGGACCACCACATCCAGCATCATGAGACTTATTTATTCATTTATTTATTTATTTGTTTGTTTGGTTTGGAGACAGGGTCTCATTATGGAGTCCTGGCTGGCCTTGAACTCTTAGATATCTGTCTACCTAAGTCTCCCCAGTGCTCAGACTAAAGGCATGAGCCACTGACACCAGACTGAGACGAACTTGTTTTTAACTCCTGGTTTGCAGATGAGAAAGAACCAGAGAGAATGAGTGAGTGGTGGCTAATAAGCTGCACTGCTTTTCTGACCGTGCCGAGAGCCACAAAGCTGTACCCTGCTCACCTCTGCAAACCTCGGTGTTCTTAATCCCAGCTACTACTGCTGTTGCCGTTTCTTCTTCTCCTCCCCTTCTCACTCTTCCTTCCTCTTTTCTGGTGTCCGCCCCCCTCCCTGTCCCACACCGAGTCAGGGTTTCTCTATGTAGCCCTAGCTGTCCTGGAACTCACTCTGTAGACCAGGCTGCCTGCCAAATCACAGAGATCTGCCTACCTCTGCCTCCTGAGTGCTGGGATTAAAGGGGTGCACCAACCACTGCTGTCTAGCTGAATCCCAGCTTCTTAAACCCATGGGACATGTCCATGTATGTGGGGATTGCAAAAAACTTGGCAACAGTAGAAGTTCTGAATGCACCATGGTAAAAACTTAATTCAATATCACTCAACTCTGCTTGGAATACCTCGGCTCAGATGTGAGACTATTTGAGGTTACATTTGTTTGTTTGTTTTTTTCATTCTAAAGCTTGTATTTATTTAAATTTTCTTCTTTAAGTCCGTGTGTGTGTGTGTGTGTGTGTGTGTGTGTGTGTGTGTGCAAATGTACGAGGGTGACAGAGTTGTTGGATCATCTTGGAGCTGGAACCAGCCATCATGAGTGCTGGGAATGAACTGGGGTATCTTCAAGACAG
The DNA here is from genome assembly GCF_000317375.1 of Microtus ochrogaster. Taxonomy (NCBI): domain Eukaryota; kingdom Metazoa; phylum Chordata; class Mammalia; order Rodentia; family Cricetidae; genus Microtus; species Microtus ochrogaster. The sequence goes on from NC_022010.1 coordinate 39,259,032, forward strand.
CTCTCCGTCCCCTACATTTTTCAATTATTTGTATGTAGGAGCATGTGCATGCTACAGCACACTTGTGAAGGTCAGAGGACATTTTGAAGGTCAGTTCTCTCTACCCTCATGTTGGGTGGATCACAGGAATAGAAATCAGGTCATCAAACTTGGTGGCAAATGCCTCTATCTGCTGAGCTATCTCGCCAACTTCTTCCCCCCTGACCTAAGGTCTCACTATGTATCCTTGAATGGCTTGGAATTCCGTACGTAGACCAGGCTGCCTTTGTCTCCCGAGAGCTGGAGCTCCAAGTGTGCACTATCATACCTGGTTTATGTGGTGCTGAGGATGCTAGAAGCTTCAGGGTTTTGAAATTATTTAATTTTATTTTATGAGCACTGGTGTGAAGATATCAGATCTCCTGGAACTGGAGTTACAGACAGTTGTAAGCTGCCATGTGGGGGCTGGGAATTGAACTCGGGTCCTCTGTAAGAGCAGCCAGTGCTTTTAACCACTTATCCATCTCTCCAGACCTGAGTTCAGTGTTTTCACTGGACAAAGCTTTCTAGTCTTATGGAAATGCAATTGTTTAGTTAAAATAAAGACTTTTTCTTTTTTTCTCTTTTGAGACAGGAGGAGGAGGGAGGGAAGAAAAGAGAGAGGGAGGGAGGGAAGAGAAAGGAAGGAAGGAGAGAAGATGGGAGGGAAGAGAAAGGAAGAAAACTGTTCCATTTTCTCCTCTTTGTGAGCCTTCAAGATCCATCACACAATCCTACACACAAGGAGAAAAGAGAGAAATTATATATACTTATACTAAAGTTTTTGGTTTTGTAAATGGAGACTGCTTTTTGTTTCGCAGCTACCCAGACCTAAATAATCACACAGAAACTGTATTAATTCCAACAGTGTTTCACCTATTAGCTCAGGCTTCTTATTAACTAACTCTTACGTCTTAAATTAACCCATTTCTATTAATCTATCTATCACCATGAGGCTGTGGCCTACCAGCAAGTTTCTGGTGTCTTTCTTCTTTGGCAGCTACATAGTGTCTCCCTGACTATGCCTTCTTTCTCTCTGCATTCAGTTTAGTTTTTCTGCCTAACTCTATTCTGTGCTGCCAAAGTAGCTTCCTTATTAACAAATGGTAATAAAACAGCATACAGAGGGGAATCTCACATCACAAATGTGTTATTGTTTGGATACAGTTACTACCCTCAACTGCCAGAGTTGACTTCCTAAAGTCACATGTTAATGTTATTTAAAGGGTGGATGTGATCTCATGATAGCGTGTAGAAGTCAAAGCCTTCAGTTTAGATGAGAAGTTCTTAGGGTGAAGCCCCAATAATTAAATCATGGTGACTTTTTAAGAAGCTGGATGGTTGTAACATGAGGGCCAGGCTTGTTGGGGTTTCTGTCCTGCCCTGTTCCCACAGCTGGCAAGTCCCAAAGAAAATCACACAGAGGTCTCCATAAGATTATAAACTGATTGGCCCATTATCTCAGACTTCTTATTAGCTCTTGTAGCTTATATTAACCCATTATTTTTATCTATGTTAGTCATATGGCTCAGTATCTTTTTCTGCCAGGCAGGTTACATCCTGCTTCTTCCATGATCTGGGCAGGACTGGGGAGGAATGGGCTTCCTCCTTCCCAGCATTCTCCTGTTCTCATTGCCCCACCTTTATTTCCTGTCTGGTTGTCCCACCTATACTTCCTGCCTGGCCAATCAGCGTTTATTTAAAACATGATTGACAGAATACAGACAATTGTCCTGCACCAGGTGGTGACAGCGCATGCCTTTAATCCCAGCACTCGGGAGGCAGAGACAGGTGAATCTCTGTGAGTTCAAGCCCAGTCTACAGAGTGAGTTCCAGGCTCCAAAACTACAAAGAAACCCTTTCTTGAAAAATTAAAAAAGATAGAGAGCGAGCACATGACACAGGTCAGGACACAAGCCCTACCTGTATTGTCCTGTGGTGTTGTGTGCTACCTCAGGACTGCCAGCGACTCTACACTAGTACTGAGCAGATGACAGACAACACAACGCCCATAACATAAAATCTAGCTGCTTTTCATGTAAAATTAGCTTGTCCCAGATATTCCAACATAGTAGAAACTGCTGAGTTCACACACACACACGCACACACACACGCACACACCACATACACGCCCACACACACACATGCCCATGCACACACACACCACCCACACACTCACACACATGCACACACACACACTCAGCCTCTGATGACATAATTCAGGCAGGTGAAACTGTGCTTTCAGAATCGTGTGCTGCTCTAATCAGGGCAGCAATTCTAACATCCAACCATGAGCAACTATCAGTTCTGTGCTCCTTTGTCTTCACCTGCTTTTTGTAAACAATCTCAATCCACAAACTAAATATCGGTTCTACTTAACATGAAATTGTTACACTTGCCTTCCATGCTCAACTTCTGTGCTCTCTGTTTGGCGGCAGAGAGGGAGCCCAGTTGCTCTCTAAACTCCGTTTTGAAGTCATCTTTCAGGCATAGCATTACCTGAATATATAAGTAATATATTCAGTGCTAGGAAACCCAAACTCGTGTCCTTTAATAGAATTTTCATCCAAAGGATGGGGGTGGGCTTGTTCCAGTAAACTAAAGGTGAAAATCTGGAGATGGGGAGGGGGAAAGGGAGAAAGGGAAGAGGAGAGGTGTAGGGATTGCCCCTGACAGGAATTTCTGCATTAAAAAAAAATAAAGCACAACCAAAACCACACAGAGACAAACTGATTATACTCTGCTCATCAACCCAGAAACACTGCCACAGTTGGGTCTATGCTTTAAAAAAAAAAAATCAGGTTTTGAAGTAGACATTGTTTCTGACCGTGTCTCTTACATGTAACCCTTGGAGAAGCTACGGGTTGATAATAGAGCAAACTGGTAAGCAGAGGCATAGGACTAGACTGTGTTCCTGTGTCTAATCCTCACAGGACCTGAGCTGTCTCGCTGGATCTCACATCCCAGCCAGATCTGACTGGACCTTCTTTGGACAGCTTGTTGTTCTTCCTGTATGGTCTTCCTTGTGAGTCTGGAGGTTCTAACCCTGACCGGCACACCCCCACGTCCTGCTCGCTCTCGCTCTCTCTTCCTCCTCCCTCTCTTCGAATCCTCTAGGGCTCCTCATCTAGGGTGTTTATACGGTGGGCTGAGCCCTGCCTTAACAGTGCCCATCTTGAACTCTGATTGGAAGATTTGGAGACCAGGCCCAGAGTGGCCACTGATGAATCTTGCGTTCCGTGAACAGGAAGAAGAGCGTGGTATGTGTGTTGCGAGAATAAGCCCTAATTCTGTGTGATCCTATGGCTTCTGGTACATGCTAGGATCCCCCCAACTACATATGCACCCCACTTTTTCTTTCATCTCTCTGTATTTTAACTACCAAAGTAATGGCACCATTTTGTTTTGTTTTGCAAGACAGGGGTTTCTCTGTGTAGCCATGGCTGTCCTGAAACTTGCTCTCTCTGCAAACCAGGCTGGCCTCAAATTCATAGATTTCCACTTGCCTCTGCCTCTAGAGTGCTGGGATTAAATGTTCCACCACTGCCTGGCTCAATGGTACCATTTTAAATAAGCCAAACACCTAACTTCAGACATACAAACTCCAAATTTCTGCTGTTACACCTCTCTGGGGAAATGATCCAAAGCCAGAGATTTTATTCCAACAGTTTCAACATGAAATTGATGCTAATTCTAACAGAATATAATACAATTTCTGGGACACTTTTACATCTGACTCCCTGTAATTTTACTGTAATCCATCAACTCACGGCCCATTGAACAGAAGTTGGTTCAGTGCAATCACCCAGCTAGTGGACGAATGGTACCCATGCCACAAAGACCAGCAGTTCTCGCAAAGGAGGATGGAGGAGGAAGAGAGAGGAGGGGGAAGGAGGGGGAGAGAAAGGGAGGGCAGAGGGGAAGGAGGGAAAGCAGGAGGAGGATGAAGGGGGAGGAGGAGGGAAGTTTTCAGTAGACAGAGGCAGGAAAAGCATTGTGGAAAGAGGCTTGGGGGCAGGAAGGCTCACTCCTGGGACCTTAGATCTGGTACCCAGGGCTTCGGCTTTTAGCTCTGAACTGCTGTTGTTTCCCTGCCCTCTCCTGCCCTTTCCCCTCCTAAGGCTTCCCTAAAAAAGAACATCCTGTCCATTGCAATCGCTCTCCAGCTGCTGGGTCTTTTTAAATGCCTCTCACTTGTCTGTGGCATGTCCTCCAACAAGAAAATAGACCTCGGGCGTCCAGGGTGGAAAGAAGTATTAAATGGCTAAATGCTGCCCCGGGTCAGGGTGTAGGCAGCACCCCCACCCCAAAATGGTGGTGCTCACTGAAGGGCGTGGAGTTTCTAGGGTGGTCCCAATCTAAAAGTTTCCTCTCTTCTTCCCACCATGACTGTCACAGATGTGAGACCAGGGACATGGAAAATATAGCTCTCACATTGGCTTTCTGACTGGGTGTCAGCATCATGGGGTGGACAGAGCACAGATATTGAAGCCAGAAGTTGAGTGACTGTCTCTTACTGTGTGAAGTTTCTGTTCCTTTCGGGCCTCGGTTTCTTCATCTAGGAACTTACTTCCCTAGACGTTGATTTCAACTTTTCGGAAGAACCACTGCTCCCAGATAGTTTGTATCTTCCAATCAGTCTGTCCATAGCTTCACATGGCTTCGAGTTCCTGGTTCGATCAAATCTGAGTCATTACTATTGAAAACCCTCACTTGAGTGTATAGTCAGGGTACCATCTTTAACAGTCAGAGACACAGCATCCAGAATACCCAGATAGATGTAAAAAACACCCTGACTTCCCATTCAGCACCCTCTCTATTCTCAGAAGTTAGTCTGCGTCCACTAGCCAGTTTCACATGGGGTGACCTTGCCCCAGCCATGCTAGAGTATGTGGGAGATGGGTGTCTCACCAGGATCACTGTTAGAAGCTCCAGTGACGTCTGTCTCTGCTCTCACTCTCTGTCCCCCTCTGGCCACAGTCTAGCATGTAGATTTAGGACTTAGGTTCCAGAGGTGGGCCCAGAAGAAACATCATCCACCCTGGAGTCAGACAAGTGCCACATCTGACCGTGTTTGCCCTACAAACCTGCTAGGTAACCCCTGGCAGATCACCTGACTTTACCCAGCCTCGGTTTTCCCATCTGTGAAATGGAATTGGACTTCCTGTGTCTTGTGCCCTTGGAAGCATTTTCACAGATTCACTGTGGTCACACCATTGAAAGCATTTTCTTCCACCTTCCGACCCTCAATGTCACACTTACAAATCCAGCATCCAAAGTTCACCAGAATCTGCTGCAGCCCAAGTTGCTTGAATCGACTTCCCACCCAGCGAAACACTAAAACGAGCCAGGCTTGCTCCCTGACGCTTGCTTCTGTTTATGCTCCTATTTCTGTCACCAGGCAGGCCAGCCAGGCAGGCACTCACTCCGTGGAGGCCACCTATGTCTACTGTTGTGGGCTGAATTATCTCCTCAAACATAAGCCAAAGTCTAACCCCCCAATGTAATCGTATCTGGAAATAGGTCTTTGTAGAAATCATTTGAGGCCACAAGGATGGCACCCCAACCTATAAGGACTGGTGTCCTTGCAAAAAGAGACATGATAGATCTCTCTGCCACGGAAGGGACAGACAGAAAGTAGCTGCCTGCTAGCTGAGAAGCAAGAATTCACGAACAAGTGACTCGTGTCTTGTTCTTTGACTTCAGCATCCAGAACTATGCCTCAATCCACGTCTGCCGCCAGTCTATGGTACTTTAGCAGTTGTGTATGGATTAATGACAGGGATAGGTCGCTGATGTTATCATTATGGGGACTTCATAGAGTGTACTTATACAAAGTAAGATGGCTAAGGTGTCACTAGTCTAATACCTCTTAGGGAACCACTGCAGTGTATGCACCCAGTGCTAACTGGAGTCTCATTACTCAGAGCTTGTGGCAAATATGAGGACTAAGGCCGCACCATCTTTTTCTTCTCTTTTTTTCCTGCTCCTCCCTCTCTTCCTCAATAGATCGCAATATAAAATAAATACTGGCCTCAAACTTGTGATCCTCCTGCCTCGGCTTCCTAAGTGCTGGCATCATGGGCATATGGCACTACACTCTACTCAAATTTACGTTTTACAGGGAGGAGATTTGAGACTGCAAGATCAGCCTGCCCACGGTCACACACATCCGGGCAATGAGGTTCTGAACCCATGATAAATGGTATTGACAAGCATGTATGTGCCGGTGCACTCAGCCGGCAGCGCGGTTGTCATGAGCATTAGCAGAATCGCGTGATGTTGGCGGGGGATACATAAAAGGGTAACACTTCCGTGGGTGAGAAGTTGCAGGAGAAAGAAAGGATGAACAGACCGTGAGTGATCCCTTGATCCCTGAAGGGGGCTTCGGGAGAGACGCTGGGAAGACCCACAGAGGAGAGACCTCAGCACCTATAGTGAAGGATAAGCAGGAGGAGAAAGAAACAGAAAATAGCGCTGGAAGAGAACTGGGTACAACAGAGACCCCACCCACCAGGACCTGAGCCTCATGAGTGATGTGCCCCATCTCTACTCCTCAGAAAGACAGCAGGAGGCTGATGTTAGGCTAACCAGCTGGATCCCAGGACCTGAAGTTTGCCCCCATTTCCATCTCCTCGGGTCTCAACTGCCTTGGAAGGTGAACACCACCAGGAGCCTTGGCTGCCCCGAAGAGGCACTTGGCCTAGGCCAGGAGAACTGGGCTTGGCACAAGGTCCACTGTGCTGTCTCCAGTCCTGGATGGCTGCCACCCAGAGTGTGACTTTGCCTACATCTCCCTGCATGGCTAGGCAGAGGAGACCTTGGCCTGGGTAACTTCTAGATACATGTGACTCTCACCCGAGGGCTGGAGGAGAGGTTGACCCCGCACGATAGTGCAAGGTTCTTGCCTAGCTCCAGGGGAAGGGGCAGGCAGAGTGGAACATCCTGCTCAGAGCTGGCGGGGACCAGACTTGAGCCGTCACACAAGCCTAGTGAGGCCAGTGCCCTGCTTAGCCCTCTGTTCCCTGGCCCTTCACCGAAAGAGGTCACCGCCTGGGAGCGATCAGAACAGGGCCTCTCTGTGGCTAAAGCCGGCTTGGTGGAGAAGGAGGACACAGAGGGCCAGCAGGGGCAGGGGAAGGGCGCGCTGGGCGGCTCGCTGCGGGTGGCGCCGCGGCCCCGGGTCGCAAGCAGGGCCGGCGTGTGGGCGGAGAGGCGGCGCGCGCTCGGAAGTGGCCCCGGGCGGCCTCCCGGGCGGGCGGCTCCTGTTTCCCGGCTCCCGGGCGGGCGGGCGCGGGCCAGCTGCTGGGAGGTGAGCGGAGCAGCGTTTTCCCACAGTCTGGGGCGGTGACACATGGCGCTCACACATTCCACAGCCGGCGGCCGCGCCAGGCCTGGCGGTGAGTCAAGGCAGCGCGGGGAGCTGCCGAGAGCAGGTTCCGACTTTGGCACCCGGCGCGCCGCCTTCCCTCCTTGCCCAGCCGGGCGGGGGCGGAGGGGACGCCGTTTAACCCTTGGCTGGCTAGGCGTGCCGCAGCTGAGGCTCTGAAGGATACCCAGTGAGTTGATAAATGAATGTACCACCACTGGGGAACCAACTCACGCGTGCCGTACACATATCGTCGGCCACCGTGTTTCTTATGAGTTCCTTTTTTTAATTTTTATTATTTATTTGTTTATTTATTTATTTTGAGATGGGGTCTCACTCTGTAATACAAACTAGTTTGAATGCACTGTGGCCTCCAACTTGTGGCGATGCTCCTGGCTACAAAGCAGAAAGTTAGACTCCGGAGAAGTTGCTCTTTGGGGAGGTGCCACTCCTGCCACTTCAGACAAGAATGGCCAGGGAGATTAGAGGAATAGGGGAAGGCTTACCATCACTGTCCCGCCATCAAGACTTTCCTGTCTGAGTTTGACCACTGTGACCAGGACCGGCTCCCATATGCTTTTACTGACCAACTCCAAAATGTAAATCGCAGCTCCTTTGGCAACAGTTGTACAGACAGAAGAAATGGCTGGAAGCCCGTGGAAGCGAATGCACACCCACATACCCACACGCAAAAGAGGGAGGGCTGTGACTGGTGGGTGTTGTCCCCATGGGAAGGCTGAGCACTCCAAACGTGGCTTCCCCTGGGCGTGTGTAAACTCTTCATGACTCCTGCAGCTGTTGCTGCATCCGTCTGCACCCTGAACAGCACCTATCTATCCTGAGACCACACAAGCTCGCAGCTTTCACTCCAACTTTAAGATCCCACAGACCCAAGGTTTCTCCCCCGCCCTTAACACGGGATCCTGCTGTGTAGTCCAGGCTGGCCCTGAAAGGTACAGGGACATGCCACCACATTCCACATCTGGTTTATACTGAAAGAGACTTAGGTAAAATCATCCGAGGAAGGTCTAAATCTTGGGTGGGTGACCTGTCAACTTCATCTCAGGGTGTAGATGCAGTTCAGATTATTTCACACGCAGCCTTTCCCGCTCCCCTCCCTGTAGCGCGCACTTGTAAGGCCCCACGTAGACCTGCCTCGTGACCGTGAAGTGCGTCTTCACTGGCTCAGATTTTTGAAGCACCTGGTAGGACTTTCCCAACTCTTTCAGCCTCTGATTGCAGTTACAGTACATTCTCAGTTATGCTAATGGGGCCAGAGGACCCAGATGTCCCCTCTGGAGATCCATAATCAACTGGATACACCCTAGTTAGTTCACTCAGTCAACATCCACCGCCACAGGACAGGGCAGGGTGCTGATGACGACAGTGGGCTCTGAGAGCGGAGGAGGAAGGGTATTCTGAAGTTCCACCATCTCCAGCTGGGGCTTTCAATCAAGCCATTGGAAAGTCTCCTAAGGGAATAATTCTATTCTAGTGGGATAAGGGATGCTCGGACCAAGGGGCTGTCGGGAGGTCCTGCCCTAGCCGTCATGCTCCCATTGCCGTCATGATTGGTTAGTTTCCATTCATCTGCAGGTAAGCAGAGCCACACAGGGCACCCTGCTCCAATCTGCCTTATTCCACACAGTCTGATATTTTTTTTTGTTTTGTTTTTTTGTTTTTCGAGACAGGGTTTCTCTGTGGTTTTGGAGCCTGTCCTGGAACTAGCTCTTGTAGACCAGGCTGGTCTCGAACTCACAGAGATCCGCCTGCCTCTGCCTCCCGAGTGCTGGGATTAAAGGCGTGCGCCACCATGGCCCGGCCCACAGTCTGATATTTTAAAGATGTGGCCACATTGCTGCATGTCTCACTAGATCATTTGGCGTCATCCCTGAGTAGTATTCTAGCGTGGGGCTAGTGCAGCTCACTTATTGCCTTGCATTTAAGGAACAAAGTTGCTCGTTCAGGTAGAGAGCTTTCATGGACATATATTTTTCTTTCTCTTTAAAAATATATAAATCAGGGGGTAGGGTTGCTAGGTCATGTCACAGACACCTGTTGGGCTGAGGTAGACAGGGACCAGCTAGCAGATGCCGGTTGCACTGATCCTGTCTCATCTCTGCTTCCGGTGATGTTGGGTTGTCATCTTCAAACTCTCAAAAGAGAATTTACACCAGGAAGCTGTCAATCCTGCTGATAAGGCTTGCTCTCCTTCTGAACCATCCATGACTAAACTCGTAACATATGCTACCTAGTAACTGTGTTCGACTTTTTAAAAAATGGTTTTTGAGGCAGGGTCTCCCTACATAGCAGGGCTATCCTGGAACTAACTACGTAGACCAGGCTGGCTTCAAACTCAGAGAGATCTGCCTGCCTCTTGCCTCCTAAAAGGGATTAAAGGTGTGTGTCACGGTCATCCAGCGTGTTCAACTTTTGCAGAAAATGCAGCATTTCCAAGCATCTGCTCCATTTCTGATCACTGTTAGTGAAGTTGAGGCCCCATTGCTCCACCTCCTCTCCAGCATCTGGAATCCTGAATTCATTCATTTATTTATTTATTTATTTATTTATTTATTTATCTTTTTTGCCATTGTGCTCTGACTTGCATTCTCTAGTGCTTGACTGGATGTGGTGACACCATAGCCATTTGCACATCTTCTGTTGTAAGGGCCATTTAAAAACTTGGCTTTTCTCTGTGTATCCCAGAGTGACGTGACAAGAGTCCCAGTGTGTTTTGTGTATGAGTCCTCTGACAAGTGTATTATATTTGAATATTTTTTCCAGGTCTTTGTTTGCTTGTTTACATTTTGTTTTTGTTTTCAAGATGGACTTTCTCTGTGTTGACAATCCTGGCTGTCCTGGAACTCACTCTGTAGACCAGGCTCAAAGACTCACAGAGATCTGCCTGCCTCTGCCTCCCAAGTGCTGGGATTAAAGGTGTGCGCCACCACCACTCGGCGCCTATTTACATATTTGATGGTGTGTGTATGAACAGACACGTTTACCTTTTGTGACACTACTATTATTTGTTAATGTATGGCTCCTGTTTCCTGTATTTCATCTGAGGCACCAGCCTGGAATGGCCTTTATGGCATCCATCTGGAGAACAGCTCACGGCAGCTGTGCCTTCTGTGAGTCTCCAAAAGCATGTCTGGAAACTTTATGCCCAATAAAGCACTGTTGGGAGGTGTGGCCTAATGAGGTGTCAGGCCATGAGGAAAGAGTGGACCAGCTGCTGCAACTAGCTTGGGAGTGAGTTGGATCTGAGCATAGTTGTCCAGTCTACTTGTAGTGTGTGTGTGTGTGTGTGTGTGTGTGTGTGTGTGTGTGTGTGTTTGTGCGTGCATGCACACACGTGTCTTCTGTTTCTCCTTCATCTCTCCCCTACAAGATGACATAGTAAAGTATTCACCAGATGCAGGTCCCTTCATCTTGGCCTCTCCAGACCCCAGAAACACGAGCCGATAAATTCACGTTCATTATAAATGTCCCAGTCTGTGGTCTTTTGTTACAGAGCACGAAATAGACCAAGACAAAGGTATAACCTAAAAGTCACTTTCGGAAGCATCCCTGGACATACTGGCAGCATTCTCTGAAAGCAGAGATTGGAATAGGATCGGCACAACTGACACTTGCTAGCTGGTCCCTGTCAGTCCGCCATGCATCGATGACATGATTTAGCAGCCCTGTTCCTGGGTATTTTTTTAATATATGTCCATGAGAACACCCTACCTAAATGAGCAGCTCTATTCCTCACAGCCCACACTTCAGTGAAAAAGAGTAGAAGTGGGCTGCACTAGTCACTCGATAGAATACTACTCAGAGATAAAAAGGAAAGAGCTATTGAGACAGTCTTCAGAACGGCCACATCTGTAAAACATCAGACTGGTGGAATAAGGTGGACTTGAGCAGAATACCCTATGTGGTTCTGTTTATATGTCATTTCAGATGATGAAAACTAACCAATCATGGTAGCAATGAGATCATGACTGCTGGGGGAGAAGAAGGGTGGGGAGATAAGGTTGACTGAGAAGAACTTTCTGTAATAACAGAACTATGTGGACCTACTATGTGTTGCTCAGATTGGATTGTAACACACTGGCCTGGCTTATGAAGAGCCCAGGGCCCAATTTCTGACACTGGAGGGAGGAAAACAAAAACAAAAACCTATCGTCAGTGTAGAACCCTTGTGATGGGAGCTTTTATAAAATAAAGTTAGACTGTTTGTTTCTAATTCATCACAAGTGGCAAGCCCTTAGAAGCAGGGGGTCACAGACCAAGGTGGGGGCCATGAGGCAGCTGCCTCACAGTAGGGGCTCCTGGGAGTAAACTGGCTTTCTCTTATTTTCTTTTAGAAAAGCCAACAAAGCATTATTTGCTCTGCCGCTTTCTGTGGTTACTAGTTCCGCTGGCCACAGGGCAGAGCGGGTCCCTTCCAGACTGAGCATCCGGAAGAAGGCAGCAGGGCCAGCTGGACGGCTCTTCCCTCAGCCTGGTTCTTTCTTCTCCTCCTGCCCCCGTTTTTTGAGGAATCCTTTTTTCATACTTGCAAAATGACTCTTAGGTAGGTCTCTCACTCCCTCACGTTTCCCTCCCACTCTCTCCACCCCCATTTGCAAGCTTCTGCCCTCTCCTATGGAAATGAACTTTGAAGCCGACCCAGGGAGATATGGCCATTACTTCACAGCCCAGGTCAGCGAGGAATCTCCGTCTCCCAGAATTCTACTAGCTGTCCAAACACAAAAAGTGACCCTGTTGACGTCAGCCTATGTGCTGAGTTCGAGGAACTGGAGTTCAAGCTTCGTCTTTATAGACTAGGAGCAGTGCTCCTTGGGGTGGGATCTGTTTTCAGGATGAAGTGCGAAGCTGTGAAAGCATAGGCCAGGGAGAGATGTCAGGCTTCGGCTATTTTCTCGTTCATACTCCACTGAGTCCTTACGCTAGCCCTTCGGTGACACTCTCTGAGCAGCCCTGAACGTCACACACTAGTGAGGAGCTAGGTCTAGTTCACACCCAAGCCTCTGGAGTCTGTCAGTGCATCCTCTACACCCCACAGCCCAAGAAGGAAGGCCATTTGACCTGGGCCCCTGCCAGGACCTCCACCTGCCATCAATGTGATTCTAAAAGAGAGGGCAAGGAAGCAAGGCCAGGCTCAGGAATGTAGGCAGGCTTTTTGTCTCCTCCCATGCCTGTCTACTTTCCCCCTTACTTGGTCTCTTAGGAACTTTGTTTCCTATAACATAATAATAACATTCTGTCTTTATAAAGCTTCTTGTAGAACTCTGGAGACGAACAGGAAACCCTGGTAAAACTTCATGTGACGCACAGGGCTTCCATTTATTTCCACCTATTTCCTTGTACTTTTCCATAACAAAATGTGCTATTCATTGTCTTGTCTCTTCAGGACGCCCAACTCTTGACTTCCCTCTTCTTCAAGCCTCCATTGTAAAGATGGCTGGCTGCCTTCCTGCCCTCCGACCCTCTGGAGCACCATCGACTACTCACCTTCACCTGCTCCTCAGAACTAATATTTCCTATCTTTTCATGTCGTTTATGTGTGTGAGTGTTCTACATCTCTGTATGTCTGTGGACCGCATACATACCCGGTGCCTTCAGTGGTCCAGGTGTATTGGAGGTACAGATGGTTGTGAGCATCCTTGTCGGGCTTGGGAACCCAGGTCCCCTGCCAGGGCAGCCAGTGCTCTGAACCACCACTGAGCCATCTCTCCAGCCTTAGAACGAGTCTTGAGTCTTCTTTTTGTGAAACCTTTGCACCACTCATGGTCTCATATGTAAAAAGAAGGACACGTTCCTCTCCCCTGGTCCCCCCATCCCCCACCCAGAGCGTTGGACAGAGCCTGAGCATCTGCACACAAGACACATCTGGAAAGCAGAGAACTGGGGGCCTCCCTTCACACTGTTGGCTCGAACTTCCTTTCTTAGCAGGACTTACTAACGCATGCTAGGACTTGGCAGTGTCCTGAAAAGCTCCCCCACGACCACACAGAGAATTAGCCATGTCCCTGTGCTATGGAAATACGCATTCTCTGTAGTTCTCACTAAAGAACCAGATCGTCAGACGCACTCTGGGTACCACTGAGTTTTGGGACACCCTGACTCCCAGCTCCTTTAAGTCAAAATATGATTTAACAGCACTTGTTGCAGGAGTTTCTCCGACTTGGATCCACAGTTTCCAGAAATGCCTTTAGTTCTGTTTTGGATTATAACTGATGGATGGCTGTAGTTACAAACTTCAGCTCTCCCTGATAAACTACTGCTGCCTCTGCCTCGAACTATGACTAAGAAAGAACACAACCTAAGCGTACACCATAAGGACACCCTGTGACTCTGTGGGTATTCTTTTTGCTTTGTTGTGTTTTATTTTTCAAGATAGGGTTTCTCTGTGTAGCCCTGGCTGTCCTGGAGCTCGATTTGAAGATCTGGCTGGCCTCGAACTCACAGAGATCTGCCTACCTCTCGTCTCTCAAGTGCTGGGATTAAAGGTGTGTGCAGCCACCACCCAGCTCATTTTTTTATTGTCATTTTTTCCTTGGAAAACCCAAAGATAATTGGAAGAAAGTGAAGACAGGTGCCAGGGCGGGGGAGGATGCACCAGAGATGGCTCTCTCAAAGACCGTGGCCTGCTCTCCTGGTGCCCAGGTGGCAATTATGGCAGCTCAGCCAACCTCAAAGATCTCCCGCCTTTATAAATGTACAATCAACTCCCCAAATGGCAGAAGTTTCTTTTCAAATTAAGAAAAAAAAAAGAGTGAGTGGGGAAGAAACTCAAACAGTGGACAAAACCCCACGGGCTGTGGCTCTGCTCTCCAGCAGTGCCAGTGTTGAGAATCAATGGCCAGAACCACAAGGCAGCTTGCAGACACCTCTTGACCCTGTCACTTCCTGAGTAATTAAGAGACACTACAGTTCCCGGCCGCTGTCGGGAGCGGAATGTGTATCGATAGATAGATATATATGTCTTTAAAAGATTCTTTTTCTGTAGCTTTGGTCAGGATCCCAGCAAAGGAAAGTGGGGAGAAGAAAGGCATTTTGTGCACAGTACTGGGCAAGGAGACATGAAAGGGGGAAACCTAAATTTCTCAGTGCAGTCTGCTCCTGACGTGGGAAAACGGCACAGACAAGAATGGATGGCTTGTTCGTGGTTGGGTTTTTTTTTTCCTCCCTCCCTTGACAGATCATCCCAGAGAATGTGCAGCAGGCAGCAGGAACCCCCTCCCTCTTTCCTTCCAATGCTAGAAGAACAAGAATTCAGACACCAGGGTTTTCAGGATAAGCTGAGTCCCTGCTTTGCTTCATGGGGGCTCAAAGGAGGCTGCTTCCCTTCTTCGGGCCTCAGTTTCCCCATATAAGAGAGTCTAGACCAACCTCTTCAGGGCCGTTTTAATGACTGGTATTCACCCGGGCACAAGATACAGTTCTCTCTGCAGACTCCACCCAGGGAACAGGAATATATGAGGCTAGGAGGGCAGAAGTGGGAATCCCCACATGCCGATGAAGTGACAGTTGCCAAGGACACTCAAATCGGTGGGAAGCCTGAGGGAAGAACACCCTTGTGCCACCCTACTGGACAGAGGGGTGTTCTGAAGGTTCTCGGCAAAGTGCCCAACAAGGTTGTGTGTTTCTCCACTGACATATCCGTGAGGCCCCACTTCCAGCATTGACCACACTCTGCATGGCAGACTGGTGTGAGCAGCGGCTCCACCATGGACCTAAAGAGCCTTCCACAGTGCTCTTTAAGAAGCACCAGCTCCTCACAGATTATCATCTCTGTGCCCCTCAGCTCCGAGTCCACCTACCATAGGAAGGCCTCAGAGGATTGATCCAAACTTAAAGATAGAGCCCGAAAGAGAAGCCTGTCAGCCGACTCAGTTGACCACGGCTGCATTAAAAGATTTTTGTTGGTTTGTCATTTGATTTTTCAAGACAGGGTTTCTCAGTATAGCCCTGGCTGTCCTGGAACTCGCTCTGTAGACCAGGCCTCAAACTCACAGAGATCCTCCTGCCCCTGCCTCCCGAGTGCTGGAATTAGAGGTGTGCCCTACAACTGCCCAGCAGCATAAAAAGAGTTTTAATGAAACGGACTTGGCCTAGTCACTTCATTAAGTTCTTGGCAGATTTTATACACAGACAACAAGAACCTGGATCTCTCCTCTCTCCAGGTCTACTACTGTGTGTGCACAGGACAGAAAGATCTGAGGGAAGAAAAGGATGGTGTCCGTGAGAGCTTCCTCCTCCGTCTGCAAACACTGGCCCTTGGCATGGAGACCTGTGTGTGTGGACTGCCCCTGAGATGCCCTGTAATTCACTGGACAGCTGCTGTGGATGACCCAAGGAGGTCTTAGACACAGGCTTTTTCACAGTCCCTCCAGACCAGCATGACTGTTCTGGGGAAGGACGGGCCTCCCAGGAACTGCAGAGATTAGAATTTGGACGCCGTGGCTAATGTTTCTCCTCTTGTACTTAGGCCCCTCTCGTTTGCTCTCAAGGCAGTTTGAGAGCTAAAAGGAACGAGTATCCACAGCCTGGGGTTAGCCCTATGCCTGCTGATCCTCACAGACTTGCCTGATGTGAGGACAGAACTGGGTTGGTTAATTTCATTACCTTTTATTTAATTTAAACAAATGTTAATGACTGTAGGTGTCCAGGAGTGACTGTTGGACATCACAAACCCTGTCTATACCCACCACCACCACCCAGTAGAGGCTTAGGGATTTGCGCACTGGGGGTTTGGAAGATCTGAAGAAGACAGGCTGGGGTGAAGCCTCGCATGCACAGTGGTAGCCCTGGGTTTGTTCCCTAGCACTGTACGGTACAGAACACACCTGTAATCCCAGCTCTGGGGAGGTGGAACAGAAGGATCAGAAGTTCAAGGCCATCCTCAGCTACACAGTGAGTTAGAGGCCAGGATGGAATACTTGAGATTGTTGCAAACCATCAAAATTCAATACAAACCTGAATAAGATCATATCCAGACCAGCTGGAAAGCCGAAGTGGTTTCTTGGTTCTCACCTGGTGACCCCCCCGCAAGACTGTATTTGAAACTTGCCTGGAGTGGGTGACAGGCCTTTACCCAGGGGCAGCTGTCAGTAGCACGACCCTCTCCTGAATAAATCCATCTTGGTTCTGCTGATACACGGTGGCAGCAACTGACAGGGTCTGGGTTACTCATTCCTGACCTCTCCCCATTCCCCAGCTGATGCCTGTCACACAGAATACATTGCAGGAGTGTTCTTTAGCCGATTAGCAGGTGAATCTGGAGGTTATTGCAGTCACAAGCTAGAGGCTTTTAGCAACTGTACACTTCTGCTCCCCTCATAGGCTGAAGCCTGATCCTAGTGTTCTGGCCTGTGTGGAGGCTGAACTGGGTGCAGATGAGGTGATGAAGGGGGATCCCCCATGATGTAAGCGGTACCCTTTCAGAAGAGGAAGCGGCTAGAGTCCCCTTCTCTGTCATGTCAGGACACAGTGAGAAAATGGCTTTCTGCAACCCTAGAAGAGCCCTTACCAGGGGCAATACGGGTTGTCACCTTGAACTTGGCCTCCCCAGCCTCCAGAATCATGAGAAATAGATGTGATTTGAACCACCGGCCTGTGACCATTTTGTTACAATAGACTGAGCTCATGCCAATCTTCAGAAAGAACATTTGATGTTGGCTTTTGTACATACATGAAAGAAACAAAATAGAACCATACATGTCCACGACAACTATGGAGCCAAGACAATGTCATCCCTGGTCTAAGAAGGACCTGCACAATGAAAAGACGTGGCTAAGTAGAGAAGAAACTGTCCCAGACATAATGCGATCCGTTCCATTTGGACAACAGAGGCAGGAGACTTCAGGGGAAGGAGAGGTCACCGGCAAGCCAGCTGTAGACAGTGTCTGAGAGAATTGGGGTATCTGGGCATCCAGGAAGAAGGATGGAAGTATGGGAGAGAGAAAAGGGCAGAAGCTAGTGATCAGAGAATGGGGGCTGGAGAATTACCATCATGCAACTAGTGGGGAGTCCAGCCTTGTACACAGTGCACTGAACAGTAAGGCTTGAACTAAGGGCTGTTCTGGACAAAGTACTAAGGCTAACTCCCTGCTTCCACCAACCTCCGTGGCTCCTTGGAACTCAGGTTTCAATCTGCAATGCCCTGGAGAAGTGTGTGCATTTAGATTCTCCATTCCCTGCCCCCTCCAACACCACTGGACCCCAAAGTCTCAAGTCCTACTCCTTTCACAGGAGTGAGGGTGGACAGCTGGACAGTGTGACCTCCCAAGTGGCCGTGGGAAGGGGCTATGCTGTCTGCTTCTCTCACTCTTCCGCCCGCTGTGAAATCCACATCAGCTGGAGATGCCCACGAGGTCTGTTTCCATCTGTTCTGGTTCTGGCTGGTGAGAAAGCCTCGGAATTGGAGAGGCCAGTGTGGGGGTGGGGGACAGGAAGGACCCACTGCAAAAGCATGCTCAGTCCTGGGAACAGCTGCCCTGGAGGCTCCCCCACTTCCCAGCAGCTCTCAAATCACCCGTTTTGTAGCCAGGCTGCTAATGATGCAATTAAGTTCATCAGAAGAACATCTGTTGACCGGACCATTGGCTACTCTAGGAGGGAGACTCACCAGAGTCACGGGACCCAAGCAACTGAACAGCCAGGAGTCAAGGGCCTCAAAAGCATCCCTGTAGACTTTATCAGCCATCTCCAAACTAAACCACGAGTGTCCTCTGAGCCTCCGCCAGCATCTGAGGACAGAGGTTCGCTCATGCCATGCTCTTTGGAAGTCTCAGGGCACTAACACCACAGCCTCCACAGGAGTCCCTTTCCACTCTGGGGGACTGGGCAGGGGGTACCCTTCTGAGCAAGTGCGATATGACATGGGCCGCTGCTATGCCGAGGCATGTTGTTTTAGCAGTTTCCTCTGTATACACAAAGGCTCACATACAGATGTTTGTTCGGGGGCAACCCCAAGGATCGGGAGTGGAGTAGTTTGAGAGTGAAACATAGGAGATTCATACAAGGAGCCATTACTGAGGCAGCTACCTCAAGAGATAGCAAGGCCTGACTCCTTGGCAACCTCTAAAAAAACTCTGAGAAACATACCCTAGAGGTGTCCACCCCATAAATGAGGAGGGAAGTTAACCTACAGGCTTCTGTCTTCTGGTGGGCATGGCTGAGGATGTGTGTGAGCAGGTGTTGCTTTCACAGAACACAGGCTGAGAGGTGTGTGTGCTGTCAACCCAAGGCGAGCTGCTCGTGTGAGTCAACAAGCAGCTGAACTGCCTCCTGGCTACAGGGAGGGGGAGCTGGAGGAGGGAAGCTTGGAAGCATGGACCCTGCTACCGGGTTTCTGTCTCTGGGATCCAGGGCATAGGCTACACCTGCTGGGAGCCTGCTGGTACTAACCCTGTGTTTATTTCCTATCACTGCCATGACAAATCACTACAAATTAGTGCCTTAAAACAACATTGTGGTATGTGTGTGTATAGTATATAAGGATATATACTGAGCCGGGCTGTGGTGGCGCATGCCTTTAATCTCAGCACTCAGGAGGCAGAGGCAGGAGGATCTCTGTGAGTTCGAGGTCAGCCTGGTCTACAAGAGTTAGTTCCAGGACAGGCTCCAAAGCTAAAGAGAAACCCTGTATTGAAAAAAAAAGGTGTACATACCATATATACATATATACATTGCATATATACACATATATGTGTATATGGTACATATGTGTGTATATGTGCATATAAATACATACATACACACACGTATACACACATATACCGGAGCCAGGAGTTCAACATGGCTGGGCCAACTCAAGGTGTTGGACAGGAAGTGTTTTCATTCTAGAGGTTCCAAGAGGGAATCTTTTGCTGCCTACCCCAGCTTCTCCTGCAGTCCTTGGTTAGTTGCTCCCACTTCTGTCTTCCAAACCAGCCATGGGCATTCAAGTCTTTCTCACACAGTGTGTCTCTGACTCTAGCCCACTCCCCCTTTTATTACAAGGACTCTTGGGATGGCCCAGAGTCATCCAAAAAGTCCAGGCTAACGCCCCTAGCTTGGGCCATCTCACTAGCACTCTTAGCTCCATCCAAAGTCCTTATTTCCCTTTGCCCATGGTAGCATAGTCACGGGTTCCCGGACTAAGATATGAGCACGAGCCAGGCATGGCGGCACATGCCTTTAATCTTAGCACTCAGCAGACAGAGGCAGGAAGGTCTCTATGGGTTGGAGGCCAACCTGGTCTACAGAGCAAGTTCCAGAACATCCAAGACTACGTAGGCCCTGTCTCAAAATAAAACAAAAGATATGAGAGTGTTGAGAGTGTTCAGTGCTACTGCTCTGCCCGCCTTAGGCACTGTCCCACCTTCTGTGACCAAGCGAAGGGCTCATCACTAACATATGAAGTGGGGCGGACCGCCTATACTGACTTTGGAGACAGGAATGGAGCAATCCACCTCTCCCCCGAGCCTTCTTCCCTGGAATCCTTCCCACTCCTGACATGGCAGCACGTCTTGTTGGGGCTAAGTCTAATACAGTCTCAGGTCATCCTAGAAGCTTTTGAAAGAGCCTCAACTTCGCAGGTCACTGAGCTGCACTCCAGAACCAGCTCTTTCATTACCTAGGAAGGAGGGCTGGAGCAGGCCAGTTCAGCTTTCTGAGCCCCTATTAGCCCCATCTGTATGGCAAGCCCCGCCCCTGGGGGGCACTGATGACTAGAAAAGAAGGAGCTGGGTGTTTTGATTCACGGGTGTAATGAAAGCACCGGAAAACTGAGACAGGATGATTGCTCTGAGAACCTGGCCATCCAGAGTTACAGTGTGAGACCTTGTCTCCAAACAAGCAAATAGACAATAGCTATCACCATGCAACCTTTAAAACTTATGTGCTAAAAGTCAAGCTTGCGACTATGCTGTCATGAATGCATCCGAAAACAAGAACAAGTAAGAGCTGGGGTAAGGGGGCTCTCCTTGAAACTACAGACACAAGGGATATTTTCAGTCACATGCTCCCCTGGTGTGGATGTTTGAAGCACATTCTAGAAAGACAGTTATTCACACTTCTTTTGGTTTGGATCTAGCCCAGGCTGCCTTTCATGAGCGCATCTGCTTTGCCCTGTCTCTGTCACCCATAGATAAAGAACAGAAGATCTGACTCAGCCCCCACCCTCGCTTCCCCAGTAAGACCCAGCAATTTACCCTACAGTTGCTGGATGGTTCTGCAGAAGCCCTGGCCATCTCTGCCCCCACCCCCCACCTCCCAGTGCCTTGGTGGAAGGGAGTTGGGCTGGGCTGAGTACCCTGCACGGTCGCAATTCCTTTCTAAGTCACTATGTTACAGGGTGTTATGTTGGCAGGGATGAACCTCACCAGCTGGTTCAGAGTGCCTAAGTGACAATGCCCGGCCTCTCCCGTAGAGTGGTTCCGAGGGTATCAGTGGGCTGGCATCTGGCTTTGTCTGTATCTTTACATACAATTAGGATCTGAGGAGCCCCTTCTAGGAGAGCCTACTGAGTGCTCCCAGCAAGTGCTCCTTGCTGCCCCATCTTCTGGCACACAGCGCTCTTGCCCTTCCCATACGCCATTTGCTCAGCCATCGGGGCTCCCACCCCCACCTCCTCCAGCTTGTCAGGCCTTCAAGCTCAGCAGGCAGGATGCCACGATTCTCTCAAGCAAGCCCCACAAGCCAGGCATTTCTATTCACATGACTGTTTGCAGGAAAATATTCAACTTGGGAGCTAAGCCTTTTTTATCCCTCGCCTCCCATTCAGCCCAGAGTATGAAAACATCTTTTACGTAGTTGCCTGGAAAAGGATTTCTAAAGAGAAAAACACTGCCCATGCCCTGTGATTGCAGTCATTTGGTGCTAAAAAGCACAGCAAAATGGGGAAGAAGGGGACAGAGTACAGAACAGAAAAGATTAAAAAGGGGAAAAAAGGAAAAAAAAAAAACTCTCTCAGTCAGCCAGATCGATGACCTTAGTGTGTAATGCATTGGCTTTCGCCCTTGTCTCAGGAAATGCACGTGCTGGTTCAGTTACTCAGATTGGCGTTATCTCCGCACAGAGGAGCCGGGCTTCTGCTCCCTCAGCCATAAGTGGGGGATGGGGAGCGCAGCGCAGGAAGCAGGAGAAGAGGCAGCTGCCCAGACCCAAAGCTCAGATGGGGGTCCTTAACTCCTCCATATATTACAAACCTCTGGTTTTCACTTCCTGTTTAGCAGAGGCCCACTTCCCTCCTGGGGAGAGTCTCTCTAGTCCACTCCGAACATAAAGCGAGTCTGTGGGGACACCCCTAGAGAAAGCCCAACCAGGTAGCCTTGCCCCGAATCATTGAAGATTTTCTCTGAGGAGACTGCACATACCACTGCCGGAAGATGACGGAGTGCCAGGTCTGTTCAGACTTGGTGACATTTGCTGTCATTGTTCCAAAGGAGGTGAGGCTGCGTCCAGGGATGGTAGATGGAGCGAGAGCAGTTTTCCAGCTTTTACGGTCAGATAGGCTTGACCAGGTTAGCAACCATCCGTCTAGTCAACAATCAAGCACCCAGGTGACATGGTGGCCTCTTGATCCTTGACAGACTATGGAATGCCACAGGCCCCAGCAAGGAGCTAGTGGGAAAGGAATCATTTTCTCAGAGGGTCCAGGAGGGTGGGGAGAATTCAACTTGAGCCCAGGAGAATAGGAAGTAGGGACACCAGCTCCCGAATTAAAGAAGCACAGTTTAGGGCTCCTCTGATAAAGGCCAGGGGAGGCCTGCCCTGTGAGGCCCACTTGCAACTTGCAGGGGTGTGACAATATGGGCATGGCCTCCGGCCATTACAAATAGCTGTCTAACACCCACTGGAAAGCAGGGGCCTGGGCCAGCGGCAGGCCTGGAAGAGGCACCTTCTGTAAGGAGTAACAGAATGAAGTCCCAGACAGGTCGATTCAGCCCCATCTTTATTGGCCCTGAAGTCTACAATAAGCTGAGAGAAGAGCGGTGAAACCTCCAGCCAGAGAGTTCAGAGCTATCCCTTGAAGAAGCCCTTCATCTCTAGTTCTTATCCCAAACACCTCCTTGATGCCTTCTCTCAGAGAAAGGTCACTAGGAAACGGTCCTCTTAGGTACACTGCAGAATCTATTGGACAACATGCACTCAGCCCTCGCCTTGAACTTCTTCCTTACCGTTTAGCTTCCTCCCCCTGGCTGAAGCTAAGACCAGAGGGGAACTTTGAGACACCCGAGTAGTCAGCAGGGTTCGGTATCTGGCTAGGACACCTGGCCTCAGTTCTGACCCCCTTACTGAACATCAAGACGCACAGGCATCCAGTGGAGGACGAGGACACACACCAGACCCCTGACACCATCCCTCTGGCTGCCACCCCAGGCCCCACCTCCACCACCCAGTTCTCCTGGGCATAGACCTGATGAGTCATTCATGAGGCTGAAGTCATTAATTCAGGAAGGAAGCCACGCTAGCTGCCTCCTTCTCTCTGAGCGCTTGCCACCCTTGCAAAACAGATGAGTAACGAGACATTTCCAGAGCCCTTGTTAAAACCATTGCCAAGAAAGGTGTCTGCAGCACATCTGCAGTGAGAAGCCACGCTACAGACCCTGAATCACTCTGGATCCGGGGGAAAGCAAGGCCTGACTTGCCTGAGTTTAGTGTTGCATCACAGAGACTTGATGGGGTAAGGAGAGAGACTTACCCCATCACCTAACCTGGCTGCCCCACCCACGGCCGCAGCTGGGACAGTCCCGTTCTGTGGTGCCCTACTGCACCTGGAATTTGGGGAGTCCTAAGCGGGTGAGAGACAGGCATCTTGTGAGGGATGCTAGACACCAGATAGAGCTCCGTGGTCCCGATTGGCAGAAACTGAGGTCCCCAATGACAGTGGCACTTGCCCCAGGTCAAGCAACTAATTCAAGCAACTAATTTAATTAGAAGACTAAGGACAGAACTTTTATGTCTCAATGTTCTTCCCGTAGCAATCTCCGCGGCACCAGATTCCAGTAACAGATCATTCCAGGCTTCTCTGTTAAGGCAACAAACAAGCAAAACCAAAAAGATTAAACCAGTGTAGTAGCACTGTTTTAATAGGATGTGCTGAAGGGTTAGAGGCAGGGGAATAATATGAGTTCAAGGCCCTCCTGGGCTACACATTTCTGGGGCACGGAGAGATGGCTCAGAGGTTAAGAGCACTGGCTGCTCTTCCACAGGACCTGGGTTCAGTTCTCGGCACCTACATGGCAGCTCACAACTGTCTGTAACTCCAATCCCAAGGGATCCAAAGCTTTCTTCTGCCCTCTACCGACCCTGCACATACGTGCCACACAAACATGCATGCAGGCAAAACACACATACACATAAAATAAGAATGTTTTTAAAGGGAAAAAGTTTAATGATTAAATAAAATGAAACCCTGATTGGCACTGCCCTTTGTGTTCTGTTAGGGGAAGGCTCCATGGCAGGTCTAGAAGTTAAGGAAGGAATCACAGGGCAGCAACCATCTGCATTGCCGCAATTTTGATAAAAGAAACACACACATTCTTCACAATAGCTAATACTAGGAACAGGTTGCAGGGCCGTGGTCATCATTAGTAATTCCAGTTATAGTAACAACTGGGAGCACCAGCTGCTTGCAGAGTCTGCTCTCCCTGACCAGCATTCCCAGTCAGCCATTTCCTCTTACACAGAATGACTCTAATCCGCCACTGCTGAGCCTGGCCAGCCGAGTACCCCGGTGCTCCCCCCCCCCCCCTCCCCCCACCCCACCCCCGGCACCAGGCACCTCAATGCTCAGCGGCGCTTTCCACAGTGGGACCTCCATGTGTTCGAACTCCACCGTGACTCATTGAAGGCCCTTCTCTACTTCTCCCTTAGGTGACAGGCTCAGTCACAAACTGACACTGGGTCACAGAACATCTGGAAGAAAGTGGCCTTCTATATTCGTGACCTATACAGGCCTGAGAGAAATCCTACCTTGAACTTAAATCAGCCAGTATCCTTGTTTATCACCGGCCTCTCTGAGAACATTAACTGACAGCCAGGGGACAGCCACCCAGGCACTGCCTCTGTCCACAGTCAAGGTGACATTACAGGACAAAAGGCTTCCCAGCTCCTACTCTCAGATTTGAGAGAGGGGGCCCCCTGAGCCAAATCTGAGGGGCACTGAGTGAGAACTGAGGTAGAACTGAAGCTTCAGATGAGACAAAGGGAAAGAAGCGCCCTAAGATGACCCCCACATGGGGTTCCTGGGAAAAGCTGACCAGGAACTCCTACTGTTGTCCTCCCGCCTCCCCCCCAAGAGTTCACATCCATATTCTATCATTCCCATTTCATAAATAAGGAAACGGAGGCTCGGACAGAAGGGAGTGTTGGACACTCCAGATTCAAAGCTAAGGTCTCTCTCTGTCTGTGGTTCTCAACCTTTCTCATGCTGTGACCCTTCAGTACATTTCCTCATGTAGTGGTGACCTCTAACCATAACAATATAATTCACAACTGAAGTAGCAATTTATAATTCACAACTGTAATTTTGCTACTGTTATGAATCGCAATGCAAATATCCCTGCTTTCGGATGGACTTAGGCAGCCCCTTATGAAAGGGTCGTTCAAACCCTCAAGGGGGTCCCAACCCACAGGTTGAGAACCGCTGGCCTAGAGCCGTGGTACCTGGAACATAGAGGCATCCAGCAGTGTTGCTTGACTCCTGAGAATAGAGCCTGCGACAGTGCTTGCAGAAATTACAACGTGAAATGATTTGTATCAAAATACAATGATGTGTATTGTAGGACACAAATACTTGTGGTGCAGATGGAAGAAAAGGCCAGGGAAGGCCAGGGAAGCGCCACCCATCACTGGGACTTGGTCAGGAAACAGCCACAGTCCAGGGGAGTCAATCAAACATTAGTGACTATTAGTTATGCCCACAGACCCACTCTCATGCTAATTTTTAAGCTCCCCCACCCTTCCTCCCTGGCTGTGCCACCAGTAATCTATCCTGATGCCAGTTCCCAGCCCAGGCTCCTTTCATCCGGACTCCAGACCTCTCCTCCAGGCTTGCCCTTCATATCGATCGTGAATATTTGTAGAAGGACAATCCTTTTTTTTTTTTAAAGATCCTTCCTCCTTTCATTACTGTGCTCATTAGTTCATCTATTATTTATTGCATATCCATATGCCAATCACATTGTTGGTATCTGTGTATATAGTCTGAAATGACAGGATTTAGAACATTTTTCAAAGGACCAGAGAGAAGAATTACTCCCAAACACTAAAGTGAGATCATTTCTAAGCAACAGATACATTAAAAGGAATGCATTTTTATTAATGTATTATTATTTATTAATTCTTCTGTCTTGAATGAAAGTTCCATCACTAGAATAGAATCAATAAATGGTAACATTTTCCTGTCTGATGTTTTAAAAACTGCCTTGCAGAGGCGTGGAGTTTAATTTCACAAGCCTTAGTTTCTGGGTCCTGGGTCTCTCTCCAACCCCCAAAGTAGATACATGAGGTTCTAAAATTTGGATAATAAGTCTTAACAGTGAGGAGCCCTGAAAAAGAGAATCATCTCTCAGTTCTCATTTGTTAATTTCTCTTGGTAACAGTATGAGTTAGTGCCGTGTGCCCCAAGGCAAGCTCAGCTTTCCCAGGACAATTAAAGTTACTTAATTATTAAAAGCTATGTGTGCTGCTGTCCAGAGAGAAAGAGGCAGCCAGGCCCAGCTCCCACAGTACCCACAGGAGTGACCGGACCCTGTGGGAACCCGGCTCCTTTCCCGCACCATTGTAATTCTTTCAATATAATCTATGAAAATCCCCTCCGTGCCGCTTGGCCTGTCCCACCCCTGCATGAATGATTTAGGGGCTGTGGCTGCTGAGCCTAGCCTGCAGGCTCCTCCAGTCTCCCTCAGGGTTGACTCTAGATTCTTCAGGCCCAGCAAGAAGAGGCTGAGAGATGGCAGGGCCCCGCCTGAGCACACACAGAGAGAGCACTGGACAACCTGAGCTTTTGGTATGAGTGGGTTCCTGCTGGGCCCATTCTTCCTCCAGCCATTACCTGTCCTAGAAAGGACAGAAAGGAGGAAGCTGCCCTGGCCAGGCGCTCGGTGTAGTACATGTTACCAAAGGTGAGCAGAAATTTCACTCAGTTATTCTTCTGGGTGATTCTTTTTCAATGTAGTGAAGAAACTGAAGGTGGCCCTTGGTCTGCTGTTAGCACCCATGGGCCCTGGACGCATCACGCCTTTGTTAGGAGCCGTGGATTTATAGACAAAGGTGTCTTCAAAGGTGTCATCAGGAACCTCCAAGCCCGGATGTTTCCACAAGCCTACTCTTCCCCAGAAAGAAGAATGGTGAATTTCTGTCTTCCTATTCCCATTCATTTACTCAGAGAGCACCCACTTTGTCAGGGACAAAGCAAGGATGCTCCTGCCCTCCTGGGGGTGGCATCCTCTTCTCCCTTCAGGGTCTTACATACAGGGGAACCAGAGGCACGGAGGAGAGGAGACTGATCCTGAGAACTTCCAGCTCAGCACCATGAGGCAGGCAGAAGCCCAGCGCTCCCAGACCAGGCTGGAGAACCCCATCAGCCAGCGCTCCCAGACCAGGCTGGAGAACCCCATCAGCCAGCGCTCCCAGACCAGGCTGGAGGACCCCATCAGTTGCTCCTGTTCCTTCCTATTCCTTTGCTTTTTCTTCCTGCCTCAGCTGCACCTGGTTCTCAGGCCCTAGGGGAACTTAATTCAATGGAAGTGTGTTGAATACATACACAAAACACACACGCACGCAAGCGTGTCCAGAATTTCAAATGGTCTAAACGCCACATATTACAAAAGTAAGAAAAAAAATGGGTGAAATTGATTTGTCACATTTAAAAAATAATAATTTATTTAACTTTACTTCACGAGCCTTGGTGTGAAGGTGTCAGATCCCTTGGGACTGGAGTCACAGGCAGTTGTGAGCTGCCAGTGCTCTTAACCACTGAGCCATCTAGCCAGTCCCCAACTTGTCGCATATTTTACATAGTTGGTATATTTAAAATATGATTTAACCTAAAATAAATATTTAAAAACAGTATTAAATAAGATGGTTTACATTTTAACATTAAATCTTCCAAGTCTAGTTTGCATTTTACCTTTGTACTCAGTCTTGAAGGGACCAACCATATGTGTGAAACTGCAGTGTGGTTAGTGGTGACAATCCCTTCATGTCCCATCAATGTGCCTCAATTCTCTTTGTTCCTGCCACAACAAAAGGCTCCCCCCAAAGGCTGGAGCCTGGCTCTTTAGACACTATGCGCATTTTCCCAAGCAACATTGGGGAGCACTGTGCAGCTAACAGAACCCAACTGAAGACACCGGCGCAGACTCTCGTGGGAAAGGTGAACATAGCCGGGGCCAAGCATCATACACACATCTGGTTGTTCAAGCTCACACCTCTCATTACAGTCATCTGGAAAACCTGACCACCAGATGAATAAAGAGACGGGGAGGGCTGGGAGACTGGCAAATTTCACAATACGCACTCACCTTTCGCCTTCATGCTTTGCTCGAGTATGGGATGTGGTAAGTATCGAAAACGCAAAATGACAATTCCTTGGTTAGTGGGCACACTCTGGCCACAGCTGCCCTGCCCCCTTTGCCTCCATTCCCCACAGCTGTGCACAGGCGCCGTTGCAGGTCCAATATGTGTTGTTGATGCTCATCCACAACAGGAAGGAGGGAGCTCAGCAGTGGCCCAGGGCAGGAAGACATGATGCCGAGTGGCTAGCGGGCCGTTTTCCTTTCTGGAAAGATGGCACTCCTGCACCCTGCTACCCCATCTCGGGGATCCCTATGTCACCTGCATGCAAGAGCTCCATTCTCTCCCAGAGAGCCTTTGTGGGTGGTTGGCCAAGGAAAACCATCTTCCTGCCTTCCCCAATACTGCCGTTTGTTCTCAGATATCCTTTCCAGAGACAGCATGCTTCTCGGCGGATGGCCCCTCTCAGCCTTGCTCCTCACATCTGCTTGGCAGAGAGAGCTATCGAACTTACAAAGAAAATGAGCGCAGACGTGTGTGTCCACCTGTGTGCACCCGTGGCTCACCCTGTCGCTCAGTCTTTCTGGTCTCTATGCGCCCTCGGGATTCAGTCAGAAATGAGAAGTGGGTCCTCAAGGAGCTTACAATCCAGTAGGAGCCACAGGTGTCAAGTGAAAAATGACTCACTTCTGTCTGTCATGGTACAAGGACGGAAAGCATGAGAAACTGAGGCACACAGACTGAGTGTGTGTTCAGCAAAAACTGCCCTCAAAAACTAGTCTTTCAGCTGAGTCAAAACAGGCAGGTCCGGAAACTGGAGGATGTGATAAGTGAGGTTCACCTAGACCTCCAAAGCCCAGCCGCTAGTGTGCTCCGTGTCCTTGAATAAGCTACGTACACGTACACTCTATCTGTTTGTTTCTTTTGTTTTTCAAGATGGGCCCTTTTCTGTGTAGCCTGAGCTGTCCTGGAACTCACTCTGTAGACCAGGCTGGCCTCGAAATCACAGAGACATGCCTGCCTCTGCCTCCAAGTGCTGGGATCAAAGGCACCACCACCACCTGGGTTGGATATAAATTTTAAAACAATAAAACATAGAAAATAATTGGAATAAATAAATTTGAAGTTGCAAAGAATAATACAGAGACTGTCTAAAGATGTTGGACTCATATGACATTGTGGTAACATTTTACCTGATTTGCTAGACAGGCTTTATTTCTTCTCTCTTACTCTCTACATAAATGTCATTCTCTCCATGTTTGTGGGAGAGACGGGTACCAAGTTCAGCGAGTGCTCCGGTTCCTTATATAAAATGGCACAGGAGCCTGGTGAGTGTGGGTGGCTGGAGTCCCGCTATCCCCAAAGCAGAGGTTTGAACCCTGGCATTTGAGACCAACTCAGACATCAATATCCTGTCTCAAAAAAGAAATATATGAATTATTTAAATGGCACAGTATTTGCATAAAACCTAAGCTAAGCATGTCCTCCAGAGCCTCTCAAGCTTACTTACAATACCTAAAATAGCATGAATATTATATAAATGATTGCTATACTGTATTGTTCAGGGAATAATAATGACAAAGAAAAGTATATACACAGTCAGTGCAGTTGTTCTTCAAATATTTTCCAGCCATGGTTGAATCTACAGAAGCAGAGGTGGGTTATGGAGGGCTGCATGGGCACACACACATCCCATGTTATATACATGAGTACACACTCATGCACACACAGTCTGAGGGCCCCAGATCCTCAGAGCCACACTTCTCTCTGGATTCTGTGTGTCAGTGGGTACAGAAGGTCCACCCATCATCCTCTGCCCTCCCTGCCCTTCAGGCCCTATAGGACCAAAGACCTGGGTACCTGGAACAAAGCTGGTTCTATCTTTTTATGAAGTACTTGGAATGAATAAATGAAAAAGAAGCCAGGCATAGTGGTGCATACCTTCAATCCCAGCACTTGGAAGGCAGACAAGGGTAGGCAGTTCTCTGTGAGTTTGAGACCAGCCTGGTCTACATAGTGAGTTCCAGGACAGTCAAAGCAACATAATAAGACCCTGTAGGGGAGGGCGAGGCAGAGAACTAGAGAAAAAGAAAAGAAACTGAAAGCACCCTGCAGACTGGTCTCAGTCCACCCAGAAAGCATCCTCCCCTTTAGCCAGGCCTGGTGTGCCTGGGGCAGAGGTAGGGCTGGCTGTACCTCCGCAAAGCCAAACAGACTGAAGCCCTGGGGGGCACATTTCTGACTTACCACATTAAAGGAAGCATCCAGAAGAACACTGTGGCCCACATGGGGATGGGCCTCTTTCCCTGCACGGATTGGCTCTGGGCCAGTGCAGAAACTGGCTCCTTGCAGGAGGCCTGCATCCAGGCAACCTGTAGTGAGGAGATGGAGAGGCAGTGCTGGTCCTCCCAACAGGTCTGGAAAGCTAGCCCTTAATACAAGTCATAAATCAGCACAAGGAAAGCTAGTTACCATTTAAAGACAAGCCGTTAACACACTTGGTCTCCACTGTGGCCTCCCATTGGCCCACAGGGTGTGAGACCTCCAAAATCAGCCCTTGCCCAGGGAGCTGAGCCCGAGGTATTCTCTCTCTCTCTCTCTCTTTCTCACATCTGTGAACATAGGCCGGCCTGAACTCAGTCTTGCATGGCTGGGATTACACGTATGTGCCACCATACCGAACATATACTCTGCAGTCACTCTACCAGCCGAACCTCAGTTCAGACAGAACGTGTTTGTTTGGTTTGGTTTGGATTTTTTGTTTGTTATTTTTTTATTTTGTTTTGTTTTGTTTTGTTTGAGACAGGGTTTCTCTGTGTATAACCCTGGATGTTCTGGAATTCTCACTGTAAAAAAGGCTGGCTTCAAACTCAGAAATCCGCCTGCCTCTGCCTCCTGCTTGCTGGGATTAAAGATGTGAGCTGCCACTGCCCAGAGAGAATGAGTTTTTAAAAGTTTCCTGTATGATGAGCCACTGTGCTTGGCAACAGCTGGCCTAGAAGCCTTCTGAGGTGTACCGTTATCTTCCAGTGTATGGATGAGAGGCAGTGTGGAGAGGTGAGGGGGAATTAAATAGTGGAGTCCCAGAAAGGCGCACAGAATGGCTTCTCCAGTAGAGACTTTTCGGTCAGGCCCTGTTGCAGCTGATGAACTCTGAAAGTGTCACACTGGGTACTGT
The DNA here is from genome assembly GCF_000317375.1 of Microtus ochrogaster. Lineage (NCBI taxonomy): Eukaryota > Metazoa > Chordata > Mammalia > Rodentia > Cricetidae > Microtus > Microtus ochrogaster. The sequence goes on from NC_022010.1 coordinate 39,290,102, forward strand.
ACAAAGGTGGCCCCCGGCTCCTCTTACCCCTCAGTGTATCCAAACCACTGCTGAGGTACTAGTCCATCTCTGACCCTCAAATTCTCCCTGAGTCAGAGTTGGGGGATCTCGAAGAGGAGGAGAATAAAACCCACCCAAACACTGTCTTCTGTTTCAGCTGCCTTCCCAAACCTGGCTCCTGGGGGAAGGGGCACAGGGGGGGCTGGCTGGAACCCAGCTGTGGGCAAGGCCAGGTGCGAGGGGCCAGCTCGGGGCAGCAGCGTCCAGGCTGCGTCATGCTGGCGAAATAGTCTGCTCCTGACTCATCAGCCCTGAGCAGCAGGCTGGCACTCCCCCACGACCTACAAGCTGTGCACTGGGTGGCAGGTTTATTTTCTTTTCCTCCAGTTACGCACACTTCTCCATGGGGTCACTGCCTCACCCTGGAGGCTTCTTCTTGAGTTTCTAGATAAACACTGGACCTTGGGGCCTTATCCTATGAGACCTCGGGGAGCCAAACTTTTCCTATCCCTCCCCAAGCATGCCACTACATACACACAAACACACACACACACACACACACACACACACACACACTCAGCACTAGCCTAAGCAGACAGCAAGGCTGAGGGGAAAAGGTAGGGAAAGAAGGAGGGAGGAAGAGCAGGGAGAAAGAGAGGGAGGCTGCACTTGGTAATCAAACCCAGTTCCTACTTGGGCCCTGTATCTGGTTTCTCCCTCCCTAGGGCCCATTCCAGAAAAGTTCCTTGGTCAAACCCAGTTCAAAACAACTTTCCTGGGAGCCCCCATCCCTCCAGTAAGCCAAGTGTGTGGAGTAAATAAACTTCAGAGATGGTCCTTGAACATGTAACACTCTGATGGGGAAAACAGCCGATAAACATCTCTCAATGTCTGAATCTGACCTGGTCAAGATCTAGAGTTGGGAGTCACCTTTGCCAGCAGGGCTGTCCTTCACAGATGTGACCTCCCTCCACGCACACTCTACAGCATGTCTGTCATCTGTCTGCTACTACCTTACCAGCAGTGTTCTTTATTTTTTAAAATTTATTTAATTTTCTTTTATGTTTACTAGTGTCTTGTCTGTGTGAGGGTGTCAAATCCCCTGGAACTCTAGTTACAAACAGTTGTGAGCTGCCATGTGGGTGCTGGGAATTGAACCTGGGTCCTCTGGAAGAGCAGCCAGTGTTCTCAACCACTGAGCCATCTCTCCAATCCGACTGCAATTTTTTTTTATCATGAAATACAGTCATGTGTTGACAAAGGCTCATAGGTGACAGCAAACAGCAAACACTTTGCAATCAGACATTCTAATTTAAATCCCACACCTCCCTTTTATAAGCCGTGGGAATGTGCAGGACCCACTAATCCTCCATTTCTTCCTGTATAAGCTCAGGGTGAAGATGCATCTGGGGTTTGGCATAAGGACTGCAGGTCCAGTGTGTTAGCCCTCGCAAGGCTCACGGTATTTCCAGATTTTATTTCCTAAGAGCCCGGAGGAGACTGCTACTCCTTGTCTGCTTGAAGTTAGGTGTGGCAACCTGACATCCTCTGTCTGGTGGAGCACAGACGGCAATCAGTATCATTTCCCGGCAGATGCAGGACTCTCCACCCTCTCTCCCCTGGCTACAGTGGTTTCTGTGTACCATGCTGAGGTGCTGGGCACAGGCCAGACTCGTAGCCAGCTGCACATTGTTTACTAAAGAGCAAGGCTGTGAGATATGGGTATCTGTTGCCTCCAGTGTTGCCATAGCATTACCTAACCCATCCTGACTAAAACAAGACACCCCACATACAGGGCTCTCAAAACAGCTATGTAAATCTAATGGATTTATTCATTCTTATTTTATGTGTATGGGTGTTTTTGCCTCTGTGCCTGACTATGCACCGTGTGTGTGTGTGCTTGGTGCCTTCAGATGCCAGAAAAAGGGGTTGGATCTCCTGAAACTGGAGTGTGTAAGCACAATAAGCACTTCGTAACTGAATATATATAAATGTATATATGCATGCACACACATGTGCACACTCATGTTTCTAAGGATAGATATGTGGCCATGGTTCTGCTGGATGGAGCCTTCCAACATCAGCTCTGATGTTGATAAGGCTTCATGAACTGAAGGCACTTGGTTCTCAAGCCTTAGGCTCCTGGGAGGCTGGGTCACACCAAGAGTCTTTGGTAGCCAACATCTGTGGGACTGTACTCTTCTTCAGTCCTCATGATGTGGCGAGGGCACCCCAAGTGGGGTGGGAAAGTGGGGGGGCAGGCGATGAAGTGCTTTCCCAAGTGCCACACTGTCTGATGAGACGCCCACATTGGGAGCCAGTCAGGCCTGGTTCCTAATCTCACGCTCCGTCTAGGGTACCACATTGCTAGTCACATTCACAGTAAAGATCCACCTAGAGCAGCAATGCCCTGGGTCCCCTAAACACTGTCCACCTATACCGCTCTACACTGACAAGGACCAGTGACAGGGTATCACCGCGCTGTGCTCCCAAAGAGAGTGAGTGTCCACACTGAGAGCAATGGTGCAGAAAGCCTTTGCCCCTGTGGCCATGCCAGAGACCAACAGATAACCCTTATTTGCAAGCTTGGTTAAGTTTTAACTCAGCACCCAAGGGTGCCATCCAATGCAAGCAAAACAAAGTCCTTGCCTTTAGCTTAATCACTGAGAGCCAAGCAGGAGTAACCTGGGAATACAGCACACTGCTGGTCTCACCTACCAAGAAACCCTGGTCCCTCAGTCCTTACCTTTACTATGACGGGTAGTCCACAAGGGACCAAAAACTCTGGTGGCCCCGGGAAGCCACTGAGAGCTCGCCCTCTGGTCAAACTCATGCTTTGCAGTACTGGGTCTCTAGCCATGTTGTCCTGGCACACATACCAGGAAGTGACTCTGCATCTTCAAGCAGCTGCATGGATGCCCCCACTCCCTGTCTCGCCAGCTGTGACTAACCACTCCACGTCACATTAGCTCTCCAGGAGAGATGGCCCCCACACTCTTGGCTGATCCAGGGTGTAAGCTGCCTCTGATGGAAGACATTTTCTGGGTCCTCCATGGCATCTCCATTTCTGACCCCTGTCCCATGACTGGCAGCCACACACATCCCACTGCTTCTGTGGACACACGGAGGTGATGATAGGGGAGAAAGGCAGGGATAAATCCCCGGGGATGCTAGACGCCGATGAGCTAGAAATGCTGGAAGCACAATGCCCCGTTAACATGGGTGACCCCTTCTGCTCGGCCGCTTCGCCCTTTGTCACCCACTATTTTAAGCACAGACATTTGACGGAACTTACCACGCTTTATGGAAGGTTAGCTCTTTTAGTCCTTTAGACTACTTCAGATGGCTCCTAAACAGGGAAAATATTGCAAGAGCCCCAAACTTCTCCGATAGTGCTGTTCAGCACATGTCCACCGATTGCATTACTCAGGGACCGGATGAAATACCTTCGCAATGATAAACTGCTCCTTCTGGGCCTCACAGAGGAAAGAATAAATCCTCGTTTTCTGATGGAAACGAATGAGCTCCAGGCTCTCTGCCCTCTTCTGTCCTTCGTGACAAGTTTCAGCCTAGAAAAATCACTCCCTAGGTCTTAATGTGTTCACAAATTTCCTGGAAAGCTTGGTAAATAAAATGCAGATTTCTGTTTATCTGGAATGAGGTCCAAGATCTTCATTTCTAGCAAATTCTCAGGCAACAATCGTTTGTTGCTGGTGTAAGAGCCTTACTTGGTCTTAACTACTTAACAGGTGGCTGAGGAAAAGAAAATGCCCAGTTAGGTGGGAGGTATGTGGTTGCAATCGGGCCCTTTAAACAGATAGACAGCAGTGAGCTGCTTTTATTGTGAGGGGAAAAAATGTTCACAGAGACGCTAGTGGCTTTTCCAAGGAATCCACGCTTCTTGATTGCACTACTGCCCAGCACGCTGGGAGACTCAGAGGCGACAGCGGCACCATGTCTTATCCGCTAAAAGGTGACGAGTTCAAAGCATTGTGCAGTCGGGGTCTCTAAACACAAAACCCAAATGGGACAGGAGCCAGAGGTGGATGAGCGCGTGCCAGCCAGCTCTCACACAAAACCCAGCCACGTCTTTCTTTTCTACCTATGGTCCAATTAGACTGGAGATGGGGTCGTCTTTGATCTGCCTAGTCCCTTAAAAAGAAAGCAGGGAAAACAGTGGCTTTCGGATTTTTCTTTAAAGCCCTGCACCTCTTCAGTGGAAACTGCTGCCCTTCCGACCTGTTGATGTAATTGCCTTAATTGAAGATTCCAGGCCCCCTGTGGGTGGACAGGGCCCCATTCATCCATCAGGTCAGCGAAGTGTAAACCTGCTGAGTCCTTCAGATGCCCTGGCCGCAGCCTCCCCCTTCTGCGCCCTCCTGTGCCGTCCTGTGCCCTCCTGTGCCCTCTTGCTCCCTCTTGCCCCCATGGGCTAGGCTCCCCACAATGCCAGAGCAGCCAGGCCCAGGCTGGTCCCTCGTAGGATGTGGGAACAGTGCCTAATTAAGGGGTTTGTTCTCATCTCCATGGGGCCATCTTAACGCCTCCTGACAGTAATGAGAGACACACACGTGTGGAGATGGGGGGAGGGAAGGACAGCTTCCCTGCTGCCTTAGCACCCCGTAAAACAGGAAGGCTAACACACACACATACACGCACACACATGCACACACATACACACACACATATGCACACGCACGCTGAAGTTCTGCAGTGATCTCCAGCGAACCTTTATAGCTACAAGGAGTCTGTTCCAGATCTGAAAGAGGAAGGAACCAAGGAGACGAAATAACTTGCCCAGAGGGCACAGAGTGAGTCACTGTCACCGGGCCCCAGGTGTCCTGTTGCACCTCATAGCACTGACTTCCTCAAAGAGGGAGGGGCTCTCCATCGCTGTCCCAGGGGAGAGCCCATCAGAGGGTGGAGAGGAGCAGACAGGCTCATTCTCTGAAGCCACCTGGTCAGAGGGCCATGCTCACGGAATAGCAAAATGGTCCTCCGTGGCCTGGTTCTGCAAGAGCTGAGTGAGGTTTGAGAGTCTCAAGGACATTCTAGATCACAGGAGAAAGTCAACCTCAGAGTGGAACACTCCCTGCAGCAGCCAGGCCACGCCTCATCCTCCTGCGAGGTCTTTGGGTTCCTGTCTAGCTTCCTGCCCTTTCCCCATCACTCACAACCCTCACTCTCAGCCTACCGGTGTCTTAACAGGTAATTCTGCTTTGAACTCTCTTGTTCTCCTCCGTAATCTCTCTGGCCATCACCAGGTACAGAGTTTGCTCTCAGGAAATAGCCATCCAATATGATAAAAAGTCAAGCTGACAACCTGCTCCAACTCGTTCTAAGTGACATTCGTTCATTGTTATGACCACAGTTCTGCTTACAGAGAGAGCCAGGGAAGTGCCCTGCATTTCAGGTAGGGCAGACATGCTGAAGCTAACACGGGCTAAATCTCAGATCAACTGACCTGCTAAAGATAGAGAGTCGGGCACGGTGACACACACACAACTGTGGTTCCAGATGCCCAGAAAGGCCTTCACAGGTCTATAGGAAGGACACTTGAGAACCCTAGCTCATCCCAGAAGAAGACTGGAGTGAATGGCTCTCAGGGCTCTCCCCTTGAGAGTGGACTGCACTTACCAGAAGATGCCAGAAGACGTTGCTGACTAAGGCACTGTGGGATGTAGTCACCGCCTCCGGCTCCTCTGTTCTCATCAGAGTGGCACAGTTCCTTCCTGTCTGCTCCCTATTGGATTCCTGTAATAAGACACCTGCTCAGGAGTCACCCCTCACTGTCCCCCACCTTCACCACCAAGCAGAATGGTCACTTGCTGCTGCTACGTGCCAAGGCTTCTAGAAACAGGACTCTAACTCCGTGTGTGCCGTGGTTTGAACAGGGAGACTCACATCTCAGAGGGGATTGAGGGACACTTTACTCCCCAACTCAGCAGTTAGAAGGGGGGCCCTGTTGTTTTGGAAGTTTGCAATGCAATAGAACAGGCTCATACGTAAGCAAACTCGGCCTTTGCTCAGTCATCATATGAAGAACAGTGGCTATGGAGCCACTCACTTCACAAGGTAAGACATGTATGTGCCTTTGACGCTAAGTGCAGATGTGGCTGAAATGAAAGAGAACCCTTTCCCAGCTTACAGAACCGGTGACAGTTTAAAATCCGGTGCAGAATTTCTGTACATAGCCCATTTCTGCAACAGCTTATAGTGGAAACTGCAGGCACAGTTCTGTGCCGTCCAGTGTAAGGATGGGGCTGGTGCTGTGCAGGATGACGGCTTTCTGATACAGACGTGGATCAGGAGTGAGAGTCAGGACTTAGCATGTGGGAGGTCTTGGATTTGGTCCCAACACACAATCGGGGACCTATGTTTTCTTGTGAATCAATCAGATATAAAGACAGTCTTAATTCTTTGTCTAAAATGTGTTCAAAGTAAGAAATAATGGCAAATAATTTACAATTGAATGTGTGCGCTGTTATACAATGAAAATAAAAACCAATGTGTCCCTTAGGGAAAAATTCACAATACACACACACACACACACAAACATATATATATTATATACTTTGAGAGTCTTTATGACACTCTTCGTTTCTACTGGCAATTCCCCTTTGGCAAAGCCTGCTTAAGTAAAGCTAGAAGCCAACGGCACAGAAATGGTGAGAGGTTATACACACTCACATAAAGTTGTAAGAATTTTATCTTGCCACCATGTCAAACGACAAAAGCAAGTTTTAAATGGTTGTAGATATAAAACAATCAAACTTCTGAGGTCATAAAGAAAAGCAAGAAAAGCATTCAAGCACGAGAGCAATTGCCTCGGTTTACCTTCCCTGTATTTTTCTCTTTAAAATGGTTATTCCATTTATTTACTGACCTGGGGGAGGGGAAAGCGCCATAGCACACATGTAGACATCAGAGGAGAACTTGTAGGAGCCGGTTCTCTTCTTCCATCGTGTGGGTCCCAGAGTTCAAACTTCAGCTGTCTGAGCTAGCTTGCTGACCCTCCTGTATCTTTACATTCTACTTGCCAGTCTTCCTCTAATTTTTTTAAAATAACATGTGTTAGGAAAAAATGAATTTTATTATATTCATATATATATAATCATTGCCTGGAAAGCCTCGTGCTTCGTGCTCCAACCTGGAGGACAATAGTGCTAGCATTCTATTTGGATGCCACCTTGCCACTGGCCCAGACACTCATGTCTCCCTGAACACTATGATCAGCGGGAAGGCTTTGGAAGTGACCGGATATTTCGGGTTCAGGTGTGAACTCTCTGGAGGAGATTCATGCTCATTTGTTTGTCTGCTTGTTTTTTAGACAGGGTCTTGCTATTTAGCTCTGGCGGTCCTGGAACTTGCAGAGATTCTCCTGCCCCTGCTGGGATTAAAGGCGTCTGCCACCACACCTGGTGGACAGACAGATGCTTTACTTCTGTTTACAGACTTGACCACTGCTTGTCACCCACCAGGGAACAATGGGTGACTGGGTGATGTGATGATCTGTCTAGCTGGTTTGATTGGGTGACATGATGATCTGTCTAGCTGGTTTGGATGATCAAACAGAACTGAACTTTAGACCTGAGAAATCCTGGGAGGATAGGACCATCCTCACGCGTACTTCAAGGTTCAGCCTGAACCCGGTTCCTCGATGGCTTCTATGGGTCCACTGAGTTCCTGCTCCTTCACATGGCAGCAATATCTCTTCCCATGTCACTGTCCCTGCCTCCACATTCCCCTGCGGCCTTGGACAACTACCATTTGAATCATTATACCAGCCAGTTTGCAAGTTGTTCATTGGCTCTCTCACTTGACTCTGGATGAAGCTCTGCTTTTTCCCTTTGGTTTAGATCTCCCTTTGTGGGCTAGCACAGTCTAAGCACACCCGATCAATCTGACGCTTCTGCACATGTTTGCCAGTGAAGGCAGCACAGATACCTCAGTATCCAGCCATCCAGCCTGGGCTAGGTGTGGTCTCTAAGGACACAAAGGCACCAGGAGAGTATTAGCGCCAAACTTCCCTGCAATCTGTCACTCACTTGAATCCTTTCCCTTAGAGTCTAGCATGAATGCCATGGAACAGGAAGGGGCTGTGCCTGTCTTATTCACTCAAATAATTCCCAGGAACCGTCGGAGCAATGAATGGCTGGCAAGGGAACCCCAAATTTCATCTCTTCCAACTCTAATTACAATTAATCTAACCACATGCTCGGCCTGGTAGGGAGTGATTTTGCTTTCATTGCACTCTCTCTTTCCTTTTTCTCCTTCTCTCTTTTCTGGGGACAGGGGGGGAGTAGGGGGGTTGAACCAGGGTCTTTGAACTGACTAGGTAAGTGCTCTGCCATTAACCTCCATCCCCAGTCCTTAGGTTTATGAGACACGGTTTTCCTATGTACCCAAGCTGGCCTCAAACTCAAGATTCTCTGTGCTGGATTACAGGCACGTGGTACCATGTCTGGTAGTACACTACCATATCTCCCCAGCTTTCTTGCCTTCTTACTGAGAGCTAACAATTGATGGGAACCAGTGGGTTTTCCCAATAGTCAGTTTACTAAACAATGCACCCCAGTAATCTCTTTGGAATTGCACTTATGTCTTAGAGGGGGCGTGCATGTTCATATGTGTGGAGATGCACATGGAAGTGTGGAGACCAGAGATCAGTCTTCAGCGTCATTCCTCAGGACCTGTTCACCTTATTGGTTGGTTGGTTGGTTGGTTGTTGATTGGTTGGTTGGTTGGTTGGATGATTGATTTGTTTGTTTGGTTTTGGGACAGGGTCCCTGACAGAGTCTGGGTCCCATCAGTTCAGCTAGACTAGCTGGACAGTGAGCTCCAAGAATCTGCCTGTCTCGGTCTCCTTGGTCCTGAGACTTCAAGTGCATGCCCCTGTGCCCAGCTCTTTACATCCGTGCTCAGGGCTGGACTTGGGTCCTAATATTTGTGAGGTAGGACATTACCATGTGAATTATCTGCCCAGCCTAGCATGTGTGTCTTTAAATCTCTCTCTCTGTCTCTCTCTCTCTCT
>NC_022010.1:39299235-39307597 GCF_000317375.1 Microtus ochrogaster
TCTCTCTCTCTCTGTCTCTCTCTCTCTCTCTGTGTATGTGTGTGTGTGTGTGTGTAGATAGGTTTTCTCTGTGTAGCCCTGGCTGTCCTGGAACTCGCTTTGTAGACCAGGCTGGTCTTGAACTCAGAGATCTGCCTGCCTCTGCCTCCAGAGTGCTGGGATTAAAGGCATGTGCCATCACCTGGCCTTTAGATCTCTTTATATGAGATGATTACTTAAAAACAAACAAGAAGATTTGCTAGAGGTAAAGTACAGTAGGAGGGTGCATGCCCAACACATATAACACCTCATAAAAAAAAAAATACCGTTTTTAATTGTTTTCAAAGGAGAGAGCTCCCAGAGTCTTAAAATAGATTTAGACATTTTATGTAGGGCTCTTTCCATGCATTCTGCAAAAACACATCACCGACCACCTTATATTCAGCTCTACATCAGTCAAGGTCTCGTGTCTTAGTGACGACACGAACATGTGGAGCGCTGAGCCTCTCCATGGAGCCAACCTCCATGCTCACATGTGTGTGCACTGGCTCTGGCTCCCACTCTCACTAGAAACAGCTGTTGCAGTGCAGCAATCCACAGCATCCTATCAAGAACCTTCTCCCACTTCCGCATAGCTAACCACCCAAAAGCAGATTCTGCAGAACATTCAGTAGGTTTAAGGAAGACGTTCAGAGTCACCATTGGAACAAACTCCATGCATTTGACTGAACTACATGTCCCCCAGATCTTATGTTGGCATCCTAATTCCCAGTGTGATGGTATTGGAGACAGGATATGTGTGTGTGTGTGTGTGTGTGTGTGTGTGTGTGTGTGTTGGTGTGTGTTGGTGAGGAGTGAGGGATTAGGTTGAGATGAGGCTAGAGAGGACTTCACGGTAGGATTAATATCCTTAAATAAAGAGACACCAGGCTTCTCTCTTGATTCTGAAACACTCAAAGTACACCACACAAAGATATAATCTGAAGGCGGGGATGGGGGTGGGGGGGTGAGGAGGGGCTCAGCAGCAGACAGTGGCCCTGCTGTGACATTGTTCTGGGCTGTAGGACTGTGCAAACCCATTACCCACTCTCTGGCTGACCTGGTCACTTTGCCCAGGTATTCTAATGTAAAGCACCCTAAACTGTTTCTTTGCAAATGGCTCTCCTGGCCCTGATCTGCTTCCCAGGCTGCAAACTGATTTTTTTTCTTGCCTTGACTCTCCTCTCGTGGCCTTTGGGACAGATTTCTCCTTGTGCACAAGTCAACTTCTGTGGATGCCTCTTTTCCCTTCCCCAGGATGTGGGGGCCAGAGCAGCAGTTAAACAATGTCTTCTGAGGGCAAGGCCAAATCAGCAAAGCACTGAGGATGTCCACGAAGAGACGTGGGACCACGTAGAACCCTTGCTTCTCTTTCCATCCTCCCCAGTCCATCCAGTTCTAACTGGAGAAAATAGTGATTGGCTAACCAAGATGCCTTCTAGTCTCCTTCGTGGGAATCTGACATCTTTGCCTTGGGGTTCAAGGCCCAGGATGGGAAGTGCCTCTGGGCATGCACAGGCTAAGGACCAGAGATGTTGTCCAAAGCTATCATGAGTGTGGTTGCTCTGCTAAAGGCACAATCCTTGTGGGTTGGTACGATCTTGAGGGGACAGGGACAGACAGAGGGTTTGCTCTCCCCAGGGAAGGCTTGGACTAGAGATCCAGGGAGGGAAGTTAGTGGTAAGTTTGGGATTCAGACCTGTTCATTCTTTCTCAGTTCCCATTCTCTAGTCTGAAAAGGAGCAAGTTTCCCGCCCACCCTCCAGGGCGTAGTTGGCACCTTAAACTGCCACCAACCCTGATGTTAGCAGAGTGACAATGGGCAGGATGGGTGTTTAATATGGCATGATGCAAGCTGTGCTTGTGATGAAAGAGGCCCTGACAAACAGTGCAAGCTGACACCCTGAGAACCGCCCGGGCTATGAGGTCATGCGGTACGACAGGTAGGTCCTTCTGTTTTCTCAGCCCTGACATCTGATGCCCCGCCAGTTATTCAATAACCAGAAGCGAGGCTGGTCCTCCAAATTCCTGAATCTCCCTGAGGAGGGAGGCAGAGCAACCTGCTTCCCCACTGGCAGAACCTGGGTTTGATCAAGGGCACCCAAGGAGAACTAGCATTAGAAACCTGCCCCCAGGAGAATGGGCTGCTGGGACAGCACACGAGGAAGGTGATCAGAAGCCATAGACACCACTTTTGCAGGGAAAGGAGGATTCTGAGTTCTATGTAACCCAGACAGTTAAGCCTGGCTCCCAAGAAGAAGACAACTCCCACTCCCCCTCTTTCCCCTCCTCCCCCTCCACAGATGTCCAAGGAAACAGACAGTTCTCATCAGACTTGCTTTTTTTGTTGCTAGGGGTAGTGGTTTGTTTTTAGTGAGACAGGGTCTCTCTATGTAATCCTGGCTCACCTTGAATTCTTTATGTAGACCAGGCTGGCCTTGAGCTCAAGGAGATCCAGCTGCCAAAGTGTGCCCCATCGGGCACATTACTACCAAAAAGGTTGGTGGGAACGAGGAGTGGTGGCCCACAGGCACTTTGGAGGCCGAGGCACAGGACACCTGTGAGGGTTTGAGGCCTTCCTGGTCTATACAGCAGGGCCCCAGGCCAGACACAGTGAGAGTCTGTCTCCCAAACAAGCAATCAAACCAGGGAAAGAACTGTTGGGGGCCCAGAGAGATGACTCAGCCAAGAGTGGGGGGAGGAGCTTGAGGGATAACTCAGCAGTGAAGAGTGCTTGCTATTCTCTCATGGGATGTGGAGCTCAGATGTCAGCACCCTTTTAGCAATGCTTGATACAATGCCGGTAACCCCAACACTGAGGAAGGTAGAAGTCACTGGATTAGAACTGGAAGAGATGGAAGCAGTCAAGAAAAAAAATCTTGCAAACTCCAGGTTCAGGGAGACCCTGCCTCAAAAGAAATAATACTGAGTGATAGAGAATACCTGATAAGTTTCTCTAGCCTTAGTGAGCATGCATGTGCACGCGCGCACGCGCACACACACACACACACACACACACACTAAAATTTTAAGAGGTTAGTAGGTTAGGGGAATGCTGGAGGTGTCGCTCAACGGTAGAGCATGTACCTAGTATAACCCAGAGTTCAATCCCCAACACAAAAACAAACAACAACAGAAATGATGGGGGGGGGGGTTGTTGGCAATCTCTTTCTGTTCCTGAGGAGCAGAAGCTGGCTAATCCATCACATGCTTATTCTGCTTCCAGTTGTATGCCACATATATGAATCAACATGCAACGATTTAATGGTTAAAAACATGAAATATCTTGATAAGACACTGTAATTACTGCACCAAAAAGGTAAGTCTAAGGAGACACATTTCCTTTTTAATATTTCCTAAAAATTAAGAGAACACCTAAGTCATTAGGGGAGGGTAACTGGTCACAGCTGTCATGAAGCAGCCCAAACTGTCTTAAAATAACGGAGCCATATTGCAAAGGTTTTCCATGGAAGTCCAAAACCAAGGTGTCAGCAGGGCTGCCCGCTGACAGGAACCCCATGGAGAGAATCCAGATGGCCTCTTCTCTTCCACTCTGGGGGTACCAACAATCTGAGGTCAGCAGATGTACGACTGCAGCTTCTGCCTCCATTGTCCTATGACTAGGTGACAGCTGATAACAATAGTGAGCTTCCAGGATGGTTGGCTATCAGGGAACCTGTGGTTCCTAGTCCTTTGCCTTCTCTCTTCATACCATCCACGCCTGGAGTGTAGGTGTCTGCTGGCTTCGTGGTACCAATCCTATTGTTTAAGAGCCCATTCTATTTCATTAGGATTGTCACCCTAACGAATTACAACTGCAATGACGGTTTTCCAAGAAGGCCACATTCTGAGGTACTGGGGGTAAGAGATGAAGGTCATCATAGGGGACAAAATTCAACCCCAACAGCTATAATCAGAACAAAAGCAAACAGCATGCCTCGAGGCTCCAGGTTGCTCCCTCAACCTTTCCCATTAGCAAAGCTAATTCTGCCTTCCCAGGAGAGGAGCAAGGCACACATCCATGCGAAGCACCCTTGATACACCAGCTGTGGGCAGGCAAGGCCAGACAAGACCCCTGCTACTGGCAGGAGAATTATAGAAGACGCTGTCATTTTGGAATTCTTTATCCTACTGAATGTAGATGCCATCTGGGCAGTTTGGAGCCAGCTACTCTGTCCCAAGCCTCCGTCGTACTATATCCCATACGCTCATGTATGAGTTTATGCTGCAAGAAGTCTCAGCAAGAAGGAAAACAAATAATCTAGTGATTAAAGAGCAACGTGCTACACGGGAAAGGACACACTACCCTAAGATCAAGACAGCAGAAGGGAGAGCCCTCAAGCTGCAGAGGGTTTTTGTTTGTTTGGTTGGTTGGGGGGTTTGGTTGGTTGGTTGGTTGGTTGGTTGGTTGGTTGGTTGGTTGGTTGGTTGGTTTGAGAGCCTCTTAACTGGGGATTTTTAAATCTCAACATGAAAACTCAGCGAGGCATGAGCTGGGACATGCAGCGGTCGGGCATTTGCCTAGTGTGTTCAAAGCTACGGTTTCGGTCCCCCGCACCAAAAGCCTGTGAAGCTATGTGCAGTGTGCGATGAGCTAAGAGGGTGTTAGGAAGTGAGAGGGCCTGCAAGAGCAGCTTCTGCTAGGTTCAGCACCACCTGCGGGTCCTCTCCCACGCTGGCCAGGAGGCGACTCCTCCAGGCGTGGTTAAAAGGGAAACACTGGACTACTGTATTAGGCACTTTTGAGTCACTGTGACCAAAACACCTGAGAAAACAATTTAGAAGAGCAAAGATTTACTTGGGCTCAGTTTCAGAAGATTCGGCCTATTGTGGGAGGCAAGGTGTGACACTATGGCAGGCCAGAAGCTGAGAGGAAGGGTTCAGGACTGGGCCAGGGCGGCAGAGACTCCAAGGCCACACCCTCAGGGCCCTAATTCATCTGGTTAGGCCCCACCTCCTACCTTTGCCTTCTCTCAACAATGCCATCGTGCTTATCCATTCCTTTGGTCGGAACCCTCGTGATCTGACTGTTTCTGGAGAATCATCACAGACACCCTCAGAGATATGCAATAAACACCTGAAAGATGTGCTCTACAGTCTGCTAGGCATGTTCCAGGCCCATCAAGCTGACAGTCTACCAGTTCCTACCAGCCCTGCCAGGGTCTATGTTATCAGAGGCACATATGGGGAAAGAATGTGCCCAGCAGCTCTGGAACCCAGGTCCCCTCTCTTTTCCTCTCTAAAGCTTTCCACACATATTCTTGGAGTGACCCAGAAAAGAAGGTGGGTGTCGAGGGCACAGCAAAATGGCACCACATTTTTTTTGGTAACTATTTTTTTCTTTTAAAAAATTTTAAAATCCTTTTATTTTTTATGTATTTTTAATAATTCGTTTAACTTTATTTTATGTGCATTGGTGTGAATGTATCAGATCCCCTGGAACTGGAGTTACAGACGGTTGTAAGCTGCCACATGGGTGCTGGGAATTGAACCTGGGTCCTCTGAAAGAACAGCCAGTGCTCTTAACCGAGGAGCCATCTCTCTAGTGCCCAGGCCTTGTTGACAAGCCTAACAACCCAAGTTCTGTCCATACAGTAAAAGGAGTGAACTGACTTGTGTGTGTTTCCCTCCACCCTCCACACATGAGCTGATACACGAACACACGCACATGCACACATACACACATATATATACAAACCGTGATTTTTTTATTCCCACAGGGTTGGAGAGATGGCTCGGCAGTTAACAGCAGTGGCCGCTCTTCCAGAGGACCAGGGTTCAATTCCTAGCACCCATATGGCATCTCACAACTATCTGTAACTCCAGGATCAAGGAATCTGGCACCATCTTCTAGCCTCCTTGGGTACCAAACGCAGGCACAGCGCACACATATATATGTACCCATACACTTTAATTTAAAAAAAAAAAAAGAATTAATTTTAAAAATAGATGGGTATCCATGCTCCCAGATCTCCCCTTGCAACCAGACCAACTACCCTTTCCTGCCGTACCCACTCTCCCTCAGCACTACCTTGACAGAGGGAGGTGCTGCTCAGATCCAACCCTAAGCCCTGAACATGCCTTGTAATTCCGTCCCCTCCGCTGCCAGTCCCAGGAGGCCAGGAAGGGACTTTTGCAGGGTTTTTCCTGGCTTAGAGATAGGCTTTGCGATGCTGCCTCCGCTCTGAAGCTGGCTTTGCTACCCTGACAAAGCCTTCTAAGCCGCCTGGAGCTGACTCCACTCCCAACCGGCAGTCTCTCTCCAGTCACGAGGCGTGAGGAGGGAATGGGTTCTTCAGTTCGTTTTCATTTAGCTCTTTTGTTATTGTTGCTTTGGTTTTAGAGACAGGGTCTCACTCTGTAGGTCAGGCTGGTCTCAGACTCACAGAGATCCACCTGCTTCTGCCTCTTAAATACTTGGACTAAAAGTGTGTGCCAACACACCTAGCTTCTTCTTCTTCTTCTTTTTTTTTTTTTAATCTGTATAATTGTTGATAGTAAGTTCAGGAGTAAGGGGAAGTACATAGACTTCTTTTTCTTTTTTTCCTTTTTTTTGCGTGGAATTCTGAAATGAAACAAACTCTAGTGGTGTCTTCAGCTGGCAGGGGCCACTTAATATCCACACCTAATATCAATGTCCTTAGTCCACCCAACAGCACTCCCGGGACAACTGTCCAAGGAGGCAGGGAGCTCTCTGTGAACTGTTCTGCCCTACCTGAAGTCGGCCTGCACCCCCACCCATGCACAGAAAACTTCTGCAGAAAACTCACCACGGAGTCCGTGCAAGCAAACTCTGGAGATCAAGGGGAGAAATCTCCAGAGGGCGGTCCCCTGGGGAGTCAGGACAATGACATGTGTGTTCAGGAAGTCCGAGCTCAAGGCGGGGCTCTGCTAAGGACTAGCAGCCTTGGGACTTATCACTTGATTACGCTTCTGTTTCAATAGCTATAAATTAGGGACTTGCTCAACATTCATTCAACAAACCCTGTTGCACACCTACAACATGGCAGCTGCCCTGTAGAACGATGGCTCACACACACTCCCACTCCTCAGGGTGCTGTGGAGGTCAGGCTAGTAGTGATCAGGAGGTGGCTCCTTTATTAAATGGCCATGAAACATAAACAATGTCCCCACTATGAAGTTCCCATGCCATACAGTGCTTTGGTTTGGTTTTATTTTGGCTTGGCTTGGTTTTTTAAGACAGGGTTTCTCTACGCAGCTCTGGCTGTCCTAGAACTAGCTCTGTAGACCAGAATGGCCTCGAACTCACAGAGATCCGCCTGCCTCTGCCTCCCAAGTGCTGGAAATAAAGGCGTGTGCCACCACCGCCCGGCAGGAGAGTAATTTTTAAAATAGAACTCAAAAATGCTTCTGAGTTAGTTTTGCCATGTCCCAGCGGGCCAGCATCCTCTGTGACTCTCTGGGGACCGCTGTGACTGGCCCCAGGTTGCACCCCTCTCTGGCTATGGCACAAGAAGTCTTGGCCTGTGGGCCATCATGTGTCATTGGGCAGTTCTTCAGCTTCCTGATGTCTTCTTAATCATGATGGTGACACAGAGGGAGTGGTGGTTTAGGTGCTCTCTTCCACCCCCTGCGCTGTCTTCCAGACCCAGGGAGAATATTTTCATTTGGTGATAAAAGCTGAAGCCAATTGAAATTGGCAGTTCTGTTTTCTTAAGCAAGGACCGGGGATCATGTGAAACACTTCTGAAATGTTAAAAAAAAAATCTAATCTTGCCTCAATAAAAATGACATCATGTCACTGTGATCACACAAGAGAAAGGCTTGAGAGCGGCTGGCAGTGGCCCAGAGTTCAGGGGTTACAGTGGCTGCACTGAATTCCCACGGGAAAGGTAGAGGGGGGGTACTGCCTTCCAGGTGAGCGCTGTCGGCTGTCAGGTGTGCAGGGGAGCAGGAGGCATGACAAAGATCCCCTGAAATCTTCCTCAGCACTGGCTTCCTCCACACCTGCTCTCCCACCTGCCCGCAGGTCCCAAGGAGCTTTGGGATGTGCTCTTTTCTGCAGCCAGCTGACTCTGAGAGAGGGAGGAGATTGGCAGCCAACCTGGGGAATCTCGCTGATAAGTTTCTCTCCAAGCGCACAGACCCAAGCCAAGTCGGGTGACAGCAAATATTCCAGCTCCACTCATGTGGCTTGCTATCACTACGTGGTCAGAGCCCAGGACAGCAATAGAAAAGGCAGGGAGCCATGCCGCAGCCAGCTGTTCTGCGTGAGAGGAAGTGTGGTGCTGGGAACCAGCCTTCCCAGCGACTCAGTTTACCTTCCACGGCTGCCCGTTAACAATCCCTGAATGGAATATGAGGGACAGGAAGAGCAGGGCTC